>NC_047131.1:30784111-31104944 GCF_009829125.3 Periophthalmus magnuspinnatus | reverse complement strand
TGAGTCTCAACCGTTAGATCTGCAGCACATTTTTGCATTTTTTTGATCAGCTGAAATAATAATAATAATAATAATATTCATTTCTGTCGCTATGCCAACCCCTTCCCTCTGTTTGTAGCTTTAACTTGGACCCGGAGATGAAGGCCACGGACGAGATGCTGTGGGAAGCTTTGGAGATCGCTCAGCTGAAGCCTGTGGTGAAGACGCTCCCAGGAGGCCTCGGTGAGACGCCCCTTTAACGTCCCTTTAACGTCCCTTTAACGTCATTTCTGTCCGCGCACACGGGCCAATCACGCCGCACCTCCGCGCCCCGAGTCCCAGGACAACACTTTTTCTATTGATTTTCCTTTTGGAGTTTGTTTAACCTGCCAGCGACGCAATTCCTTTCAAGATAAACCTGTACCAACGAACACGAGCGCGAATGTTTTATACACCGCAACAGATCTGCTTTTTCTGTCACACGCCGCCATTTTGAGGACTGTTAACCACTCAAAACATGTTGTATTTTGTTTTGAATTGCTACAGCGGCCGTGCAAACTTTCCCAGAGCTCATATTTAGCTTTGCGTGTCCTTCAGCTCAACTTCCGAGTCTCGGGATGGTTATTTTGGTCCCGGAGATGAAGCGTTCGCCTACATACTCGCTAAATACTCGGTGTCTTCATATCTGTGTCGCGCGCTTTACTTCCACATGAAAGAGGAGAGGGCGTGTGCGCTGTGGCGGAAAAGTACGCGGCGTGCTGACTGGACAGATACACGTGACGAGAATCGAAGTGAAACCGAGCCTCCTGCCGTCACGTACGATCCCCCGCAGAGTCGCTTTTCATCCGTCGTTTTGAATTAAAGTGGACGTGTTACGCTGTTTTTTTAATGTTCTAATGTCGTTTCCTCGTCGCAAACACACCTGGAGTTGTGTTTTCTTGTTTTATTCACACGTTTAACGCACAAACACACCTGTATATTTAGGCTGAGTTCGTTTCTCGAGCTGAAAACGCTCCGTTCCACCTTGTGATGTCATCATGTGGTGATACAGGAAGTGCTCCACTGTGTTATGTTCATTGTTTTTTTCAAATATACAAATATATAAACAAAAACAGCAAGAACAACAAAAGGCTTAAGCATTTACATTATATTTAGTGCAAAAAAAGTTAAACAAATGTAGAAAATTTAATACAGTTATACATTTTATTTTTCAAATTCTGTGTAAAGTGTTTTTGTTTTCAGAGTTTTTTGGGTTTGAATACAACGAATTTGGGTTTCTGGCCAGAATATTTACTACAATGAATATGATATTTTGAAAGGATTAGGATTAGATTCAAGATGGATTTAGTTTTTTCCACAATATCTTTTTAAAAAAACACCAAAAATGACATGTTTTGTGTTAAGTTGTAGGTTTATATCAAACTCCAAACACCTTCAATAGAATCGTTTGGATCATTTCAGGTCTGGAATTGCAAATCTCTACTGAACTAAAAACTACCACTTGATGACATCACAAGGTGGATCAGAGCATTTTGAATAATAAAGTGTGACTCAAACATGTGAATGAAACGAAACACAAGTCCAGGTCTGTTTTTGAGGAGGAAACAGCTTCATAAACGCGACTTAAATCTTACACGAGTCTATTTTGCGTCATATCGGAGCTTTAAAGTGCATTTTGAATTAAGTTCTTTTTAAGCCGCCGTCTCCACTGAACTGTGCAGCGCTGAAGTTAATTAAATATATTTCTTGGGTCTGATTTTGTGCCTCTGAGCTCATTTGTGAACAGGTTTCAGGATTCAGACCTAAAGCCAAGAATATAAAATAAAACTAAGACTGAACATTACAGCACCTGCTTTTCTTGGTTATTTAAATATTAGTTCTGTTTGGTTTGGTGCTAACGTATATTTGTATAAATTGAGGGGAATATTGGATTTAAAAACGTGTATCTGTACAACTATGGAAAAAAGTGTAGTATGGAGCCGTGGAATGCTTCAGGTGAAAGTATAAAAGGCTCGACTGACTTCAGAAAATGTAAAAGAACAATCAAATTATGGAAAAAAATGCATCTTATGAGAACCTGGTACTGAATACTGTTCCATTATATATTTGTGTTGTGTACTTTGTGTTACTTTGACATACTCCTGTACTGCTGCTGTCACATGTTTCTATATTTTAAACTGTTTTTAAATCCTGCAGACGTAGCTCACACAGCGGCTAACGACTTAATCCTGGAGTCAGGAGTTCGTAGTTCCTAACTATTAGTTCATTATGAGTTAAGCCTTTCTTCATGCTTTAATAAGACTCATTAAGTGTAATTACTGCAGTGAGTGTTACAGCCGTGTCATGTCGCTTTAATGAGCTGTGTGTTCCTCTCTGTTTCTGTGTGTGTGTGTTCCTGTGTCTTCCTTTGTGTTCCTGTGTATTTCTGTATGTTCCTGTGTGTTCCCGTGTGTTTCTGCGTGTTCCCACGTGTTCCTGTGTGTTCCTGCGTATTTCTGTATGTTCCTCTGTGTTCCCGTGTGTTCCTGCATGTTCCCGCGTGTTCCCGTGTGTTCCTGCATGTTCCCGCGTGTTCCTGTGTGTTCCTGCGTGTTCCCGCGTGTTCCTGCATGTTCCCGTATGTTCCTGCGTGTTCCTGTTTGTTCCTGCATGTTCCTCTGTGTTCCTGTTTGTTCCTGCGTGTTCCTGCGTGTTCCCGTGTGTTCCTGCGTGTTCCTATTTGTTCCTGCGTGTTCCTGCGTGTTCCCGTGTGTTCCTGCGTGTTCCTATTTGTTCCTGCGTGTTCCTGCGTGTTCCCGTGTTCTTTCCAGACGCTTCCATCACAGAGGGAGGGGAGAACTTCAGCCAGGGCCAGAGGCAGCTGTTCTGTTTGGCCCGAGCCTTCGTCCGAAAGAGCAGCGTCCTGATCATGGACGAGGCGACGGCGTCCATCGACATGGCAACGGTCAGTGTTTACACGAGAGGTCACGAGACGAGGCAGAGGTCAAGTGCGGCGACCCCTTTGACGGGCGATAAGAGGCCGATCCAGGCGTCTACACGGAGAACGACAGAGAGAAAGATCTGTCAGTTTGGTGCAAATATTTTACAAGTTTATTTAGTTTGTGTAATTATATTTGATACATTTTTTACAGCGCTGGAAGAAGTACTCGATTTTGTTACTTAAGTAAAAGTACAGATACCAGAGCAAAAAAATACTCAAGTAGATTTTTTTTCGTGTTACTTTTATTTTTGAGATGAGTATTTTTGAGTTAGAGTTTGAAGTCAGGAGTTAAGAGCAAAAAAAAAAAAAAAAAAAAAAGATTAGAGATTATTAGTAGATTTTTTCATACTTTTACTTTTACTTTTACTTTTACGTTTTCTTTTGCTCTGGAATCTGTACTTTTACTTAAGTAACATACTCAAGTACTTCTTCCACCGCTGTAGAAAACTACAGTTCTGTGATGTTCTAGGGTCGACCTGTTAATATACACTTTTTACTATTACTTATACTTATACTTATACTTCTAAAATATTTGCACTAAACTGAACACATGTCTTTTGTACTGACACATAAACACAGTCATTTTTCTCTGTGTTGTTGTTCGTGTGGATGCATGGATACTACTTAAGTAAAAGTATCATGAAAAAAGTATTAAAGTACCTGTTTAAAATGTACTTAAAGAGTAAGTAAGTAAAAGTATTCCGCGCAGATTTTGAGTCTTATAAAGCGTCAAATGTGGTGATTTTGATACAGATTTGAGCTGGATTTTGTTCAACAGAAACAATTAAATCGATCTTTTCTATTTTCTTTTCTGTTTTTATTTGTATATTTTTCTTTTGCTCAAATTATTATTATTTTTGTCATAATTTTTTTTATTTTTTTTTATTCAAGTATCAATTTCATCTGCAGCTACACAGTTTACAATACATTTATTTATTTATTTAATTTTATTTTTTGCTCAAATTATGTTAAAAATAAACCCTCAGACTTAATATAATAAAATACTTTTACTTTTCCGTTCTGTTCAAACATGTAGTGCAGTAGAAAGTACAGACGCTGCTCTCGGACGTAGTGAAGTAAAAGTGAAAAGTACACACTGTAAAGCTGATATAAGTACACATTTAGCTCTCTGTACTTCACTTAGAGTACTTTTACTTTGCGACGCTCCACCGCTGGTTTCCTAAAGTATATTTTGATCAGATTTTCACAGTTTTACTTCAGAAAACAGGAGCAGTGTCGTGTCACAAAATGTTTATCAAGATAAACTCAGCGAGACGAGTTTAAAATAGATTCTGACTTAATAACTTGATACTCGACACTCGACGCAACCCCCTCCCGATGATGTAAACGTAAAGTAAAGCTGCATGAACCCATTTAGCGTATTTCCTGTTGCCATGGTGATGTAGGTCAGCGCTTGTTTTCAGTGGAGACATTTATAAACCAGGAAGAGAAAAGGAAAAGAGACACTCGGCTCAGAGGCTCCGGGGTAAAACCAGGGCCCCTCTTCAGACGGACGGGTCACTCACACGGGCTTTTGTACCGGACACGGACGCGGCGGTACAGGCCCGAGGCGCAGCACGACGCTTTTAATCAGGGGACGTAGAAGAAGACATGGAACAGGGGGTTACGTGGTTATTTAGAGCGTGTTTTTATACAGCGCCTGGTGAAAATACTAAAAAATAATAATAAATAAACGCGAGTCTAATGTCGTTTCCTCGTCACAAACAGACCTGGAGTTGTGTTTTGTTTCATTCACACGTTTAACGCACAAACACACACCTGCATATTTAGGCTGAGCTCTTCTCACAAACAGAAAACGCTCTGTTCCACCTCGTGATGTCATCGTGTGGTGATACAGGAAGTGCTTCGCTGTGTTTTTAAACTCCACACACCGTCATTTCTAGAATCATTTGGATCGTTTCAGCCAATCTGGAGTTGCCAATTTCTACTGAGTTAAAGGTAAAAAAAAAAAAGTAGTAGTAGTTAATTTGAAAACTACCACTTCATGACATCACAAGGTGGAACGTCGCATTTTAAGCTTTGGAGATGGAGACAGAGTAATGACAAAGAGTTACTCAAACACGTGGGAAGGAAACACAACTCCAGCTCTGTTTTGGACGAGGTAATTCCAGAGCTGAAATGATCCAAATGATTCTAGTGAAGGTGTGTGCACTTCCTGTATCACCTCATGACATCACAAGGTGGAACAGAGCGTTTTCAGTTTGAGAGAAGAGCTCAGGGTTCGTGTGTTAAACATGTGTGAATGAAACAAAACACAACTCCAGGTCTGTTTGCGACGAGGAAACGACATTATAACACAGATTTGACCTATAGTGGTGATTCTTTCTCTTATCCCAGATGTAAAACTCATTTCAAACCTCGTACTTTTCCGTCTGTTTTTCTTCCCGCAGGAGAGCATCTTGCAGAAAGTGGTGATGACTGCGTTTGCTGACCGGACAGTAGTTACTATAGCGGTGAGTATCTTTTACACTGCAGCACTGGCCCTCAGCGCGAGTCCACTTCGTCCTGTGGGAACGCTGACCTTCCCTGCGCCGCTCATGTTCAGATGATACAGCTCAAGGTTAAAACAACACTGTGGGACATTGGAGGGAGGCTGATGATGCCAGATGTGGAGGTCAGAGGTTAAACACACCTCTTGATGTCACCTTGAAGACTAAAAGTGGGAGTGAACAGCTAAACTTCTCCAACAAACACAGAAATTCAGCTGTTTACCAATGTTAAGTTTCCAATGTTAAGTTATGGACAGGGCCGTTCACATATATTGATATTTGGGGGCCCAGGGACAAGAGGCATAACGGGGGGCCCCCTTTAATATAAATTAAGAGGGAGATGGTTCAATTCTGGGCCCCTCTTGGTGTCGACTCCCCTGGTTTTCAGCAGCAATGAGGCATATCGTTAGTTAAAAAAAATTAAATACAGAAGAAAGAAGATACAAAAAAACATAAAAAAATAAAATACAGAAGAAAGAAGATACAAAAAAACATTTAAAAAATACAGAAGAAAGAAGATACAAAAAAACATAAAAAAATAAAATACAGAAGAAAGAAGATACAAAAAAACATAAAAAAAATTAAAAATAAAATATGAAGTTGCGTTGGAGCCAAATAAACATGGGTAATTCTGGTTTATACATCTGCATAGAACTTTATAATACTGGCTGATCATACTACATTTTGGCTCTCGTTAAATAAAAGGGATGTTTATTCTGTCTTTTTGATACTTCGCAGTGAAGCTGGGGGTGTTCTACGTGCGTCTCTATGGCGCAGTGTTCAGCAGTTAGCGTGGCGGCACAGTGGGCGCATTAGCAAACAGAGAAATGAGTTTGAAAATGGTCTGAAAACGTAAGAAAAAATACAAAATGGGTTGAAACGGGGCATTTTCAGGAGCGCGTGATCAGATCCGTTTACGCTGTGAGTAACTTTATGTGCGACTCTTTCAGGTCAGATCGTGTCAAAATGAAGCTCAGATTAAAGTGAAGCTTGAGTAACGACGCTTCAGACAGAGCAGTGCCTTTAGTTAGCTCCACACCTGCAGAGAAGTCGTCCATTAGTTCATTTCTCAGTTGTTTTTGTCGCTTTAACGATGTCTCGATGTCTCGTCTCCGCAGCATCGCGTCCACACCATTCTCAACGCCGACCTCGTGATTGTGATGAAGAGGGGGATCATCCTGGAGTACGACAAACCGCAGGCTCTGCTGGACGAGGAGGACAGCGTCTTCTCCTCCTTCGTTCGCGCAGACAAGTAGCACAAGAGACAAGAGCTCAGTCGAAGACATTCAAAGTGCAATTGTCCCATGGAACATATAATATATAAATATTTTTCTTTTATTTTTTAACCATGTTGTATTATATTTGTACATATGCAAATATTAAGTCTTTATTAATAAAACTTAAATTATCACTGAAGGGCTGCGTTTGCTTAAAGTTTAAGAAGATGATCTGGCAACAAAACACTCAGGTCTGAAGTAAACGCGATAAAGTGTCTCTGTGAGGCTTTTCTGTTATGACTGAATCACTCCATTATAATCTATATTTTTTCATGTATTTTATCAAATATTCCTCACATGAGCCACAAATACTATCTTTAAATAAAGTGGTAAATCTGAACATTCACCAGCCAAAAGAAGAAAAGGCTGTAGATTAATTCTGTTCAACCAAAGCAAAACTCACACTGATCCATTTCCACTCGAGATGAAACAAGAGAGAATATTTCACATTCTGATCCCCGGATGTGGAAAAAGACTCTGTTTAGTTCAACTGGAGCCTGTGACCTGCGCAGAGGCAGAAGTGCCCACGGCTCACGGCTCACGGCTCTTATTGAGCCACTGCTGCATCTCTCAGCAGGAGGACAGAGGGAGAGGAGGTGAGAGGAGGACAGAGGGAGAGGTGAGAGGGAGAGGAGGACAGAGGGAGAGGTGAGAGGGAGAGGAGGACAGAGGGAGAGGAGGGAGAGGAGGTGAGCTGCGCGGAGGGGGCAGGGCAGGAGCTGCTCGCGTTACCACCGCGCGCTCAGTAACGAGCTGCGCCACAAAGGAAGTCACTTCAGCCGAAGATGAGACTCGGATCATGAGAGAAAAGCGTCAGGAGCAGCACTAAAGTGAAGCGCAGCGCTGATGGGACAGGTGCACGTGGCACAGGGAGCTCTGCAGAGATGTGAGTGACGGGGGCAGCTGCTCTGGACGGGACTCTTCTCATGGGACTTAGCGCTCGTGCAGTGCCCGATCTGGGAGCAACGTGAGGCGCGCACATACCTCCAGAAGCAGGACGCGCCCGACAGCTGCCTCGGGCTGAAGCGGACCCGGGCTTCAGTCGGACAGGGAGGACTATGGGAGCGCTATGTTGTCCCGGAAAGGACTTATTCCTGAGGACTATCTGCTGACCCGCCTGGCCGAGGATGTGCTGCAGCCCAAGTTCAAGACAAAGGCGCGTAAAGCGCGTTTCGTGGCCAAGAACGGCAGATGTAACGTGGCGCACACGAACATTCGGGAACAGGGCCGGTTCCTCCAGGACGTCTTCACCACTTTAGTGGATTTAAAATGGATCCACACGCTCATCATCTTCACCATGTCGTTCCTGTGCAGCTGGCTGCTGTTTGGCATGGTGTGGTGGCTCGTGGCCTTTGCGCACGGAGATCTGTACCAAAAGGGGGATGACTTTGTGCCGTGCGTCACGGACATCCACTCGTTCTCCTCGGCCTTTCTCTTCTCCATTGAGGTTCAGGTGACCATAGGCTTTGGGGGCCGGATGGTGACAGAGGAGTGTCTGTCCGCCATCATCATCCTCATCGTGCAGAACATCGTGGGGCTCGTGATAAACGCCATCATGCTCGGCTGTATCTTCATGAAGACCGCGCAGGCGAACAGACGCGCGGAGACGCTCATCTTCAGCAAACACGCGGTCATCTCTGTGCGCAACGACAAACTCTGCTTCATGGTGCGCATCGGAGACCTGCGCAAAAGCATGATCATCAGCGCCACCGTGCGCATGCAGGTGGTACGGCGCACGAGCACGCCCGAGGGAGAGCTCGTGCCTCTGGACCAGATCGATATCCACATGGACAACCCCGTGGGCACCAACGGCATCTTCCTCGTGTCCCCCCTCATCATCTGTCACGTGATCGACAAGAGCAGCCCCCTGTACGAACTGTCCGCGAGCGACCTCCTGCACGAGGAGCTGGAGGTCATCGTGGTGCTCGAGGGGGTCGTGGAGACCACCGGCATCACCACTCAGGCCAGGACGTCCTACGTGTCCGAGGAGATCCTGTGGGGACAGCGCTTCGTGCCCACGGTGTCCGAGGAGGACGGGATGTACGCAGTGGACTACTCCAAGTTTGGAAACACGGTCAAAGTGGCCACGCCCTGCTGCAGCGCCAAGAAACTGGACGAAGTGGGAGGAATAGAGCAGTTTAGACTCACAGAGGGTCTGCCCCCGCGGGGGTCGGTCCGGAGGAGGCGCGGGGCCGCAGCGCGACGCTCCAGGGTAGAAAGTCCCTGAACCACGTGGCGCAGGTGATAAAGAGGCAGTGTGTCACATTTATATTTATTACAGCTGAGAGTAAAGTAGAAGTAGCAGAGTGTTCTCAGGGTCAGTGAGGCTGGAGGTTTTCTACATAATCACACCGCATGAATGTGAATGAATAAATGTCATGGCTCATTTTAAATGTGTTGTTTTTACTTTGTTGCTTTAATAAGTGCATGTGTCAGACTGAGGTGTTATTACTGTTTCATAAAATCTCAAAACACCTGCATCAGTGCAGCTGAACAGACTCATTTAATAAAAAAACACAGACACAGTGGAATTTCTCTCTTTTATTAGATTATAATTTGCAGAGCTTAAAATATTAAATTGCTTTTAACTTAGTTAATAATTAAAATAGATAAAAACGAGAGCCAGAACTGAAGAACCCTGCAAAACAAAATTAAAATAAATAAAAGGAGAATTATATAAACCCAATTCCCTCCATACAGAGGCTATGCTGAAAGAACCCGCTGCAGATTCTTTATACAGTAAAGTCCAAGCAGACTGTGCATCTTCTATATGTGATGATACCATTATTGTTATGCTCTAATTCTTCTCTGAAAATCTTTTTAAAACAAATGTGGACACATAAAAACACGGCTGGGTGTGTGGTTTTGGGAGAATGGCTGACCGCTGACCGCTCGGCCTGCAGACATAACCTCATGTCTTTGTCTTTCTGCATCAGCTTCTCTCATAAACAACTCTCAGATTAAATAACTAAATCACAATCTTACACTGTCTTCTCTGGCTCTGCTACCTCTGCGTAGCATTCTCCAGTCTATGTCGCCCTCTACAGGCTGCTCAGGGACTCTACATCAGGGCTGAGTTAACAGAGGGACTAAAGTTCTACTGTATTAGACTACAGAGGATTGTGACGTCATAACGTGAATGAAACGGGCCGTACGAGCTCTCTCTGGCAGCAGTGACATTTCTCAGTTCTGTTCCTGAGTAGAAAGCGCTTTATCGTCTCCAGATAAACAACCTTAACAGTGATTGGCTAGTTTTGCCCCATCAGGCAGTAATATGGCTCCCTATTGGCCAGCGCAGCGGCCGTCAGTCTGCAGGACGAGGGGAAAGCTCCTCTCTACACAACTGTACAATAGTAGGTCTTAGCCAAGCAGAGCTCCCTGCACTGTATGTTAGGTAGAGGAGTCAGGGAGGCGACGTCCCCGCTGAGAAATAAAGAGCAAAACTTCAACAAAAAAGTGAAACAAAACCAAAAATAAAATATACACATACTTTTGTTCCTAGTTTAGATTGCAGAGAAGATGGGAGGGATTTGCCCCTGGAAGGAACGCTCACGCCATTTCCTGCTGGCGTGACAAACCCCTCCCTGCCGCCCCAACCCTCAAAGCCCCCCCCCCCTCCCTTCCCCCTCTCCGTGGGCCGCAGCCCCTCCCTCTCCGTGGGCCGCGTGGTCGTAGCGAGATATAAGGGGAGTGAGGGTCTGAGTCCTGCCGGCTCCAGAGGCTGGGCCAGTCCGTCTCATTCTCTATCAAAAACACAGCGCCGGCCCCTGCTCATCTCTCTGTCACATGGTTTTGTGAAGAGGGGGAGGGGGCTGAGGCGGGGGCCGAGGGAGCTGCCGCGGGCGCCGGGGGCAACGGGCTGCACAGGATTTCAGACAGGTCGTCCATGATACAGGTCTCCTTTGGGTCGACCAGGTTGAATTCCCTTACAAAAACGATGAAATGTGCGTACAGAGTGTTCAAGTGGCCTTGCAGGTCCAGAGCCACCGTCTCCTTAAAGTGCGCCCAGTAGAGGTGAGCCAGCACGTGGAACAGGTACCGGCAGATCTTCTTCACCAACGACTCGAATGAGTTTGGGAACTCTTTACCTGAGGAAAAGAGAGCAGTGAGAGTTAGACACGGCCGATAAAAGGAGGCACTTTCACAAATAAAAGAGGTCGGAGGTAGTGACTTTAACTGACTTGACCCTAAAGCGTCGGATGCTAACGGCGCCGATAGACTCGCGGCTGTGGACTTTCCATTGCTGTAACTCCAACCAACTGTGCTTCATGTAAATTCAAATGGCGTCTCCAAGCATTTAAATGTGTTACTTTTTTTTAAACCAAAGATTACAAACTCAAAAGCTGCAGAACTTCAAATATTTTTTAGTAGATGTTCCAGAAACTATGACCTGGCAAAATCAATGTCTTATCTGCATAAACGCCCGACTTTTTTTTTTTATAGGAAGGGCTGTAAAAACCTAACCCTAAGTACAATCTGCATAATCTCTGGTATAAATGTTGATTATTGTTCATATATGTATTTTAAAGTGTTTCTGAGCTGGACAGATAGTTTTTTCATTGTTTTCTTGCATAAAAGTCACTCAAAAGTACATTTGTTTTTATATTTTTCTTCTATTTCAAGTGGTATTACACAATTATTTGATCCATCAATGGAAAAATAAGGATGGATTTGTAAAATAGAGGTAGTTGTGTGAAAAAGGACAAAAGTAAATGTTGATACTTCATTTAACATGATTTTTATGGCTAAAAAAAGAAAAAAAAAGTGTAGGCGAGATGTACTGGCCTACAATGTGCTCAGGCCTTAAAGGGGAACAGGACTAAACCAGGACTGAACCAGGACTAAAGCAGGACTAAAGCAGGACTAAAGCAGGACTAAACCAGGACTAAACCAGGACTAAACCAGGACTAAACCAGGACTAAACCAGGGCTAAACCAGGGCTAAACCAGGGCTAAACCAGGGCTAAACCAGGGCTAAACCAGGACTAAACCAGGACTAAACCAGGGCTAAACCAGGACTAAACCAGGACTAAACCAGGACTAAACCAGGACTAAACCAGGACTAAACCAGGACTAAACCAGGACTAAACCAGGACTGAACATAATACAGTTTCAAAAAGCTCACACACTGCACTGCTATTACCAAAATGCGCCAGTAGGGGGCAGCAGTGTCCCGACATTCACTCTGCACAAAAGCAGCACTGACTCTCACCATATTTAGTGGGAAAGATTTCCTCATCTGTGACCAGTTTCTGACAGGCGCTCATGACAAAGTCCACATACTGAGGGGCAGTGCACTTGGTCTTCTTCCCCTTCTCGTCATACCAGTAGTACGTTCTGGAAAAACAAACACTTTATTACAACACATTCAAAAACGAGACACAGTGCCACTCCTACTCCTCCTTTTCATTATCATCACGAGCGTTCTAGAATGTTCGTGGTTAATTCATCACTTCCTTGAGCTTAAAATAGTCCCGCGCTCATATTTAAGGAGATCAAAACATTTTATTTCCTCAACGGGAAAACAAACAAATGTAAAAACTCAGCGTTCCGTAGTCGGTCAAAACAATAATTACACAACTTTTAACAACTGTTTTACACATGACAGATGCAACCAGTATGTTTTGTGGTCAACATTTATCGCTCTTTGCACTTTATTTTCTGTTACTTTTCTGTATTACGACCAGATTTAATAATAAGATGAGCTGTAAAGGGCTGAATAAATGTCTTTTCTCATCGTTTCATTTATTTACTGCATTAATTCTGCACATATAAAACATTTGTGTGGCTGAATCGTGCTTCAGCGTCATCGTGTCAGGAGCATAAATTAGTTTGCATTACTTTCATACTTTAAAAAATGTGTTTCCATGAATCCAACCCAGATTTCCAAGTTTCTTATTGGACCAAATTCCACACACAGCGGCCGTCTCAGCGGAGTGACCCACATGGCGGATTATTACTAATGTTGTATCAGGGGAACAGGGTCAAACGCTGAGAGCTGCTGTGAACGAGGGTTTTAAAATGATGAAATGAAAAGGTGCATTCAGGTGTAAGAGGTTATTGGGGTTCTGTGTGACGGGAGGAGGTGAGGCCAGACGAGGCAAATCCGGAGGAATGTTAAACGTCCACATAACTGACCCGGCAGGAGGGACCCACTGACCACGGCCCAGAGCTAAATATAGGAACTACGCAGTGATTTAAAGAGAAATATTTAGATTTTTTATGTGTTATTATTGTGATTTTATGGCAAAAGAAACGAAGAAATGCAAGTAAATGTCTGTCTCATTATTACATTTTAAAGATTTGAGCTGGTGTAGACGGGTGGAGGACACAAAAAGCCAGAATAAAGATGATAATAAAGCCATTTTGAATATATTTAAAACGCAAAAGAAGTATTTCCAGAGTAGATCAGGTGAACTGGGAGAGTTGAATCTACTTAAAGTGACAAAAAACTGAAGAGATTCTGCGCAATTTATGGTGCGGATTGGTGGAAAAATGACTTAAACGTGGCATATTACGCTGTTTTCTGAGCTGTTATAATGTTGTTTCCTCATTATAAATAGACCTGAAGTTGTGTTTTGTTTCATTCAAGTTTCTCTCAGACACAAGACGCACTGTTCCACCTTGTGATGTCATGTGGTGATACAGGAAGTGCTCCAATAGAATATTTTTTTTATGATTTCAGTCCTGGAACTGTCAATCTCTACTGAACTAAAAGGCAAAATGTAGCTGTTGATGTGAAAACTACCACTTCATGACATCACAAGGTGGAACAGAGCGTTTTGAGCATTGGAGATGTAAACAAAACACAACTCCAGGTGTGTTTTTGGGGCGGTAACAGCGTTATATCATGACTTACAGCTCTCAAAAGTCCATTCTGTGTTTATAGGACTGTAACAAAGCCCTGTAGCGTGGGTTAGCATAGCAGCGATTAGCCGCGTTTATGAACAGTGAGTGTAAGCACATTGCCACACGCCCCTCGACCCACCCGCCCGAAAACAAAATGGGCCCAAATGGCTACCAAATGGGTTCTTTCCCCTCCGAGCTCATGGAAACATTTTCTTCCAAAAATAGTGCTGAGCTGAGCCTTCGGGCGACTGTCTCCGTCAGAGCTCACCACAGACCGGGGCCAGGTGCCAGGAGCTGCCCACAGGAAGAGGTGGGGCAGCGGGCACAGAGCAGCCTGCACTGGGCCGTATGGGACGCAGCTTGGAGCCTTTAAACGGGGCAGGAGAAGTGGAAAAGTGTATGAAAAATCTCAAATATCACGAGTACGCTGGTTAAAAATGATCAGCCAGATACTAGAGATCGGACGATACGGGTTTTTTTTAGAATCCAGAGGAACCGATGGCCAATATTTTGAGACGATTTTGATCATTTTCCCCAGATTATATCATTTAAATTCACTACAATCTTCTTTTTATCATGTTTTATACAGTTATCTCTTCACGTGTAAGTGTTAATATAAAGCTTTCCGTGCATTTTTTCTGCAGCAAATCGACCAAAACATCTTCGACCTTACACAGAACAGGATTTAAACTTTACTGAACAGCTTTAGTTTTAAGAGGGTCAGGCCTTTTCCTTTTGAGTTTGAACATTTGCATATTGTTACAGCCTGAGTCACCAGCTGTCAGACGTGTTAAGTCACTTCTACGGCTTCAACTACGACCAATTCACGAGTTTAATCTTTTTTTTTTTATGATGTCAGGCAGTAAGTAGCACATAAAACATTTAATTTGCACCATTAATAGAAACTGAGGGAGTGTAAGTGTGTGACTGTAATAATTTAAGTCAAAAGTTTGGACACACCATCTCATTCAGTGTTTATTTTTACAACTTTCTACATTTTATACACATACTTCATATATTTGAGGTGTTCTGTATGTATATAAAACGTAAAAAGTAGTACAAATAAACACAGGATGAGAGGATGTGTCCAAACGTGTGACGAGTCGTGCACATTATCGATAGTTTGAACAAAAAAAGACTGGGACGTTCACGCAGTTTCCACTCTGTTTTTCACAGCTGAACAAAAATATTTCCCATGAATCAGGTCTTTCTGGCGGAGGGCGTGGCGAAAAGGTGAAGCGTTGACATCGTTTGACGAAGGTTTTTTTTTTAAACCAAAGTGTCATTTTGTGCGGGACGGCGTTTGTCAGCGTCGCGTTTTTGCTCTGACTCTTCTGCTTCTCGTTGTGTTGGGAAGCAGGTTTTTCCAGTCTGAACTAAACTCACCAATGAAGATCTCTGTGCAAATACAAGGTAAACTAGTTAGAGAAATACTTACGGTTAAACCCCATCCCCGAGGCGCTTATACAAAGAGGAGGCTTCGGTGTTATTGTCGCTAAAGGTCCTATATTACGCAAAAAAATTGACTCTTTTGAGCTTTAAATTGTGTTTTAATGCAGTTTCCTCCTCAAAAACACATGTCTGCGTAGCCAAAACACAACTCCAGGTCTGTTTGTGACGAGGAAACAACATTAAAACAGATCAGAGAATAGTGTAATATGGGTCTTTTAAACTCCTGCACAGTTAAGTCCTGTTTTTTACGGCTCCAAGCTGCAATTACAACCTCTGGAGAAAACAGCAGCTGCCACATTCTTCCCTCGGCTCCTCACAAGTCTAGGGCCAATAAAGTGGCTGTTAGTGAGAATGGAGAAGGGGCAAGACGGGAGCTGTTAAGGGGCGGTAAAAGTGGGAAAGTGGGGTAATAATAGTCTGAAAATGAACTGGTGCAGCTGACAAATGATCAATACGTCTTTAAGTAACAGATAACGCTACATCCTCCTATAGATGGTAAATGGTCACTTTTTATACGGTGCTTTTCCAACTTTACGTCACTCAAAAGCGCTTTAAAATCAACGAATAACTCAAACATTCAGACACAGAGAGGGGGGTTTAGTGCATTGCCCAAAGGAGCTGGACTCGCACCGTCGACTTGTGGGTCAGTGAAGAGGTGGTGTGCAGGTTTGGAGCCTTTAAAAGTGGCGGGATGAACGGAAAATCTATGAAAAAATGTCAAATATTAATAGTAAACTTGTTAAAAATGATTATCCACACGCTCAATGATGGGATTCGAACCAGCAACCTTCAGATCAGTGGATAAACGGTCAACCGACTGCACTACTGTCGCCCATGGATTAATATTTGTTTATTCTGTGTGTGCAAATCTGTATAATAACTGCTCCTTATTTGAAACTTTTTATTATTTTGAATCTTTAAGTCGCACCAGACAAAAAAGGCAAAATAATGAAGAAAAAAACCCATTTCAGTTATAAATCACATCTGAGTATAAGTCGTTCGGCCAAAATATGAAAAAAAGTGACACTTATAGTCTGGAAAATACAGTATTTTGTATTGTGTGAGGTGTGTCCAGTATTTATTTACATTAAAATGTCACTCCAGTCCATTTGGTTTTGATTAAATTTTCTGCGTTTGACCCATTAAAAAAAAACACTGAGTCAAATATCTGGACAAACCGTCTCAGTCCATGTGTTTACGACGTTCTACATTTTATAAAACACACAAAATTCATCAAATATATGAAGTAAAACAGGTAAATAACTAAATACTTTTCAACAAAGCAAAGGCTGGGCATCTTACTTCATATATTTGACGCAGAAATGATTAAACACATGAAACGAGAGGGTCTGTTCTGCCAAATCTGCACAGAAATGAGATAAAGTCTGAACGATCACTGTGAAACTGACTTTAATCTTTGTCAGATAAAGAAAATGCATTTTTAAAACACAAGGAGAGTTTTCTGTAGCTCTACGCTCATATAAAACGTTTTGTGATTCATTTTTATAGTAATATTGAATAACGGTTTGTGGGGTAAGTGTTTGTGCGGGTTAGAGCTGTCACGATCCATAAAAAAACCCTTTAATTTCAAACTCTTTTAGTGCGAAGGAGACTCGATACTCGATACGACTTTGATATACAGAATATTTAGTAAACTTTAAGACAGTAATAGTTCAAGTTAATATTGCTGTGTTGGTTTTTAGGACATTTTGAGATTTTTGGCTTCAGAAAAAATCCAATTTAGTCCCATTTATGTGATTTTTGATGATTTTATTTTATTTTATTTGGTTTTATTGTGATATTAGAGACAATACAAACAAAAAAAGAGACATTTTGACTTGAGGGAAGAGGAAATTCATACATCCAGGTTTGAAAGGGCAGCTGTTCTTATTATATGGGAGTGTAAGTCTGTGTGTGTGTAAATAAGAAATAAAACAGTAAAAAAAAAAGAAAAGTAAAGAAATAATTAATAATAAATCATTTTGAAAGAAAAGAAAAAATACATAATTTAATGAGGTTCAATTATTATTATTTTTTTCAATTTCTCAGTTTTTGTTTTTTTTTAATTATTATTTTTGATACTTAAATAAGTCTCTAACTTTAGTATATTAGTAAAAATCATGTTTTCCATATAACACAATACCCATAATGCATCTGCAGCCTACATCACCAACACTCCTACATCGCAGCTCAACGTTTTTTGGGTTCGTTGATGAAAAAACCACGAAGACTCTTGATTTGAATTGATGTAACCAAAACCGTGTGCGTGTGTGGAGTAAGTAATAAAACAGTAAAAAAAACTAAAGAAATAAGAGGAAAGGGCAGCAAATTTGGGAAAAAAGAGAAAAAAACACATAATTTAATGAGGTTGAATTATTATTTTTGTTCCATTTCCCTGTTTTTTTTATTTATTTATTTATTTTTTTGATACTTAAATGAATATCTAACCTACATCACCAACAATCCTACATCGCAGCTCAACGGTCTTTGGGTTCATTGATGAAATAACCACGAAGACACTTGATTCACCATGAATTAACCAAACCCGTGTGTCCGTGTGTGCGTGTGTCCGTGTGTGTGTGTGTCCGTGTGTCTTACGTGTTGCACGCCGTCATGGCTTGGCAGGTTTCCCCAGTGCAGAACTCGGAGATGGTGCTGTACTGAAGGTTGATAAGGTTGAAGAAAGTCGTCGCTGCGGAGAAAGACACAAGTTATTTCAGTTAGGCCTAAAAACAAACTCCACGACCAAAATAGAAGCAGAAGAATGTGTGTAAGATGTGTGTGTACAATGTGTGTGTGACGTGAGGCTGTGCAGCGAGGACACACCCACGGCGTTCAGGACTGTGCATCGTTTAAAAAAAAAAGGGGAGGAGGCTTCGGCGAGGCGCTCAAACAGGTAAAACCACAAAAGAAAACACCGTAGCCGCCTGATGTGTTTCTAAAAATGCTCCAAGCGCTCAACCCCCCATAGAAAACTTAATAGGTCCATTAGATATTTTTAGATCAATAATTAAAGGAGTAAAGGCGGCCATTTTGATTCTCACGTTCACTGACGGACTGAGCTTAAAGAGGTTTGCAGGTGGAGCGACGCTGCACATTTCCTTCTCTGCAGGTGGAGTTAAGCCTAGAACGATGAGGTGGATTTGAGTACATTTTACACTGGGTACTTTTTACTTTTACTTCACGTATCTGTACTTTCCTCTCCACTAAAAAAAAAAAAAAAAGTACTGTTCTGCTGATCTGACGTGTTATTTTTACATCCCGACTCCAGTTTCCGAGTTCAAACTTCGACTTTGAGCTAAAACTAAAGCAACTTCTGACGCTTGCATCTGGAACAAAACTGAGTACTTCGCCTGTCGCTGCTACAATGCTCCATAGCGTGGCATTAAACTTACGTGTAACCATGGAGACGAGCACGTACAAGTCACAAGTTTGTGAGAAAGAGGCGAATCCGCTCCCTTTTTATTTTTACTTTTTGGCTCAGAATGAAACGCTCTGTTGTTAATATTTTAATGTCGTTTGGTAAAACACACGAGGCGGAACAATTTCACATCGATACGCAGATAAAAGTTACATATTGAAGCTTTAAAGGGCATGGGAAATTCCATTCACAACTTGTTTTTGCGCATTTTTCACTCTCTTTCAGATAAATGCTGTTTTCTTTTTAATCAAACCGGCTCTGAAGTCATGTTTATTCCACTAATCTCGTATAAATTCGTAGCAGATTCCTCAATAATTCCGTAACACACCCTTCTAACCTCCTTTTAATGAAAAATAGCTTCTTTATTAGCGTAACCAAAACAGTACTTCTACAGAATTCATTAAGAGCAATTCGCTGCATTATTAACATTTAAATATAACACTACGCGCTTACAAGTTGGCCAAACCTCCGCGTTACATAAGTGCAGTTTTATGATGACCTGTGAGGACTTGCCCCGGCTCCAGAACACAAAAGGGCAAAGGGGGGATGATTTAATGAGTTTTTCCCTCATCTCCGCGCGGGCTGCATTGGATACAGCTCTAAAACAAACCAGAAGACGGAGACGTTCAAGCTGCCAAACCACAGCGAGTTTACACAAAGCCAGAAATTATGCCCTGCCGGCGATTATAAATTTTCTTACCTCGCACTTGGGTAACGGAGCGGAGCTGGCAGCGAGTGATAATGTTTAAAGTATCGCTGTGAAATGTTGATGGGAACAGGTCTGGGTTCTGTTAGCTAGCTCTTTTTAGCATCAATAAACTCTTGGATCGTTCTCGTGCCAGGAGCATACCAAGCGATTACATGAACAACTCTGAGGCGGCCATGATGGAAAATCTGGTTCGATCTTTCGCTGACGACACCGGATTCTTGTTCAGAGCTTCGTTAAAATACAGGGAAACTGGAGACTTCCTCGATACCGATACTGAAGAGTTTTGTATTAAAACGCATGGAATCTGCTTTATTATAAACAGAGAGGCACCGATACGATACTGGTGTGTGATATTGGCGACAATATCGAAAGTTTGGTGTATAAATTGATGCGATAAGACAATTTTTCAGACGCCAAACACCTCGTAAGTTCTTCAGTAATAACTTTAAATGATAAATAATTGTAACAAAACGCAATTTGGATATTTTTTTTCAGTTTCTGCCCGAGTATTGGTTGATATCAGGGGGTTGGAAGATGTTTAAAGCCAAAATAAAACGTGAATATCGCCCAGATCTGGACAATTGAGGGATTACACAGACATTTAAAGTGTCAGAACAGAAATGGATCTGACCCTGGATCGTTGCATTACTAATTATAAAGTATTTGAACTTAATTGCACGGAGGTCGTCGTTATCCTCACTCCCGCAGCTTGAACTGACTCCAAAACTCAACATTTGTGCGTGAAATATCTCCGTCAGTATCGATAAATTGATCCTTTGGCATCGCTCCCATCACTACTTCCTCCTCAGACTCTTTTTTTTACGCTCTTATCCGTGACTTACTGTTGCTAGCGAGCCATTCATTGAGGTCTATCTCTCGGGGCAACACGACCAGCTCCTTGAGGTCAAAGTCCACCACACGGATCTTGGTGTAGTCCGGCTCCAAGTACAGCTTCTTCTCCTCGGCCGGTGGCTTCTTTCCATTCGGCTTCGTCTTTGACTTCCTGCAACAGAAACAAGACGAGAGCGATTTGAGTGTTAAGTAATTACAGACAAGGTAAATATCGTCCCGGCGGATCTTTCATTTTGTGTTTGGTTGTGTTGTTGAGCGTACGTGCGAGGAAGGAAGCAAAAATGTTAAAAAAAGGTAGGGATTTTCCATTTTCTACTTATTATGTTTTACGTGAAAGGGGATTTTTCACATTACTCAGCCTCAAACTATGTAAATGTGCCCGAGGTAGTTGGTAGCACTAGCCCCGTTTCCAGATTTTTAAAAAAGCAGCTTGAAAATGAATAAAAAATGACAAAATATCTGGCGCAACTTGTAACAGAAGTAAAAAAATCCAGTTTTCTTTGGAGAATCACAGGTCAAAACAAAAGGAAAACGACATTAACACAAACTTTCACCCACAAACTATGATTATTCTGGCTCCCGTCCGTCAGAAAAATACCTCACACGATCGCGCTACAAGCAGCTCCCGGAAACATCTCAAATAAATCCTCGTTTGTTTGTGTGGCCGACCTCCGGCTCTGACCTTTGACCTCAACTGTAGTCTATAGGCGATGCTCCAGCGCCTTGTACTTCCACTGCTAGTTTTAGCGCCTCCGTGTCAACGTCCCACTCCCCCGTCCCCCCCGTCCCGTCTCTACAACGCCAGCCAGTGCGGTCTGAGGTCAAAGGGCAAGACGTCTGATACAGTGGAGAAAATAGGCCTGTCGGGATTATCGTTTAATATATATGTTTTTATTTTTAATTTTTCTTTGGAGGGGGTAAATATTTATTGTGGGGATTTTTCTTTCCTTCCATTTTTGGTATTTTTTTTAATTTTATTTATTTATTTATTGGAAGACAGAAACACAGTGAACATTTATGCGACATTTCCGTGATTTTGGACAGTTTGACACAATTTATAAGTGAGAAAATAATATATACACAAAAATAAGATCAAATAAAATGAATTAATTAGGTGTTGTGATTGGTGAAGCCTAGTTTTTTGTTTTTTTTTAAGGGCGGATGGTCAAAGTGCAGCTAATAAACAGTGATGTAATACAGTGTTCTGAATACTATGTCCTAAATACTTACAATATCTACACTGTGTTCTGAATACTTTGAATATTTTCACACGTTGCACCTTTATCCTTTAATTGAAATGTAACACCGGATTAAAAACAGCTTCATGTTTGTTTCACACTTTGTTCTGCGTTTCCTTTCACTAATTGGAGAAGGAAAAATACACTAGCGTTCACTGCAAGAGCGTGTAGGGCTGGATTTTGTACTTTTCTCACTGATTCTGCGCAGTTTGAAGACTAAATTGTGTGATTAAATACTGCAAAGTACTTGTTTTTTGTGTATTTGAGTACGACCAAATGAAAGCGTAACTGCACCAGAATAGTAACTCCAAACTAGTACTCCGAATATGTTTTCTCGGTACATGTACTCACTGCTAATAAAAGCATAAACTTGAAGCTGCTGAAACGAGTAACAATATCTGAAGTTGTGTGACTCTCATGGCCCAGATGAAACCTGTATTACTTCTCCAGCTGTTGTGAATCATTGTGGTTTTATAGTAAACAAAAGGACATTTTGCGACGTTCAGAGACCCAACAAAACATTAATAACACCTGTCACGATGATTACAAACCATAGAATTCTGAAAAGCACCGTGGGATATTTTTAGATCACCAAGTAAAAGCAGCAGCCATTTTGAAACTCACACGTTCGTTTATGGACCGGCTGAGCTTAAAAGACACGTTATGGGACTTTTCAGGTGGAGAAACCCGCCTTTCCCCGTCTCCCATCTTGTCCTCGTCTACAAATGTTGTCGCTAGGCCTGGAATATTCCGTAGTATGGCTTTAAACTTATGTGTAACCATGGAGACGAGCAGGTCCAGGCCAAATTTGTATAACTTTTACGACTGTAGTAACTCATTGTGGCTTTAAAGTAAATAGAAATACAAAAGAAAGTTATCACAACCCATCGTTTAGTAGTTCATTAACTTTTAAGCTGTTAGGGGTCAAGGGTCAAGGGTCGGGGGTCACATCTATGACTCATGTTTGATGCTAATTATTCGTTTAGCTTCATTCTGCTTGTTATTACAGCTCATGTTTTAAATGATTTTGCGCTAGATGGACTTGTCTTGTTTTTGGATCGCATCATCGTAGCTTATCATTATCGCTTATCGTCATTTCTTATCGTTTATCGTGATATTTGCGTGAACAATGGGCCTTTCTCTCCTCGTATTTACCCAGACACCTCCTCCTTTGTGAGCGCCGCTGTCATTCACCTCGAGTTTTTGACGATTTTATAGCCGCAGTTACGATCGCGCGGTGAACCTGTTGTACCGAGATAAAAGTCGTTAGCATGTGTTAGCTTCTTGGCGGCCGCAGCTCATGTTTTTTGGGTTTGTTTGAGGCGAGGGAGGCGCGGGACACTCCCTGGATTTACAGAGCGAGCGGTGACCCTCATTTCCTGTGCTTCTGTCTGCTGCGCCGAGCTCCTGCTGCTTTTCCCAACACCCCTGCGTCCACTGGCAACGAGTTTGGAGTCATCATTCTTCATCCTCTTAAATTATACTGTCCATATAAATGTTTTTCTTTTACTTTTTTGCTTTTATGATACCTGTGTTGGATTAGAGCGATGTAGATCCCACTGTAGTCTCAAGTTTCCACCAGAAGAATTAAAAAAGTAGTGTCTTTTGCAATTCTTCTTAGACTCAATTTTGTGTAATTTGGTGGAGTTTTAAATAAGCTTCATGTTTGAGTTCTGCTTTTTAAACGTCGCAAATGTTTTCTGATCTGTTATAATGTTGTTTCCTCCTCAAAAACAGACCTGCAGTTGTGTTTTGTTTCATTCACACACGTTTAAACGCACAAACCCTGCAGATTTAGGCTGGGAAAAAAGGAGTAAATGTAGCTGGTAACTTAAAAACTACCTCTTCATGACATCACAAGGTGGAACAGAGCATTTTGAGGTTTGGAGATGTTACAGATCAATAATAAAAGGGTTGAACATGTGTGAATGAAACAAAACACAACTCCAGGTCAGTTTTTGAGGAGTTAACAATGTTCTAACGTGACTTGAAGCTCAAAAGAGTCAATTTTGTGTAATATAGGACCTTTAAGTTGGGGTTTGTTCTGATTGGTTTAGTCCAGATGAATTTTCGTTCAACAAAATTCACAATCTAGGAATTCACTTTCATAGTTTTATCATTTTTGGCCTTCACACTTTCAGTTTGCACCATAACACCAAAGCAGATTCCCAAGTTTCGTAATTCTGTTCACTGACAAATAGCAAAAAAACTAATTTAACCGTTCGAGTCTTTGAGTTCTCGGAAAGTCTAATATATTGAGGTAATAAATAATAAGTTTATGAGGTAATAAATTGTGTGAAATACTTGAGAGTTCTTGGATTAGCGCGTTGGGTGGGTGCACAGCTAAGAGTAAACCAGCCCTGATCATAACCATGGAAACATCTAAACACTGGACTAAACAAAACAGAAGTACGGAAGCGTGGAGCGACTTGGCAGAAGGTGTTTAAAAAGCCGATTTGCCCAGTCCGGGAAGCACTCTTCACAAAAACATTTCCTGATTTCCCCTTTATGTTTGGTTTGAAGACGATAATCATTTATAAAAGTCGTTTGATTCTCGTTTCCGGGCTCATTGAGAACCAAAAACACCAAAGATCACGCTGTTGGCTAATTATTGAGCTCAGACACATTTTCTCATGCTCGTCTGGGTTTTCCCCGGGGTCTGGGCTTCTAGGTTGGTCTGGGAACGCCTTGGGGTCCCGCCGGACGAGCTGGAGGAAGTGTCTGGGGTGTGGGAAGTCTGGGAGTCGCTGGTTAAGACCCTGCGATACGGCGCGGGAAAAACAAAACAAAACATGATTTTCTTGGAGCCGAATCACGCTTCATGTAAACGTCGTGTTTGTGTCGTCTTGAAGAGAGAATTTAAGTCACGAGCTTCTTAAAGTTCACATTTCATTGCTATTGGTTGAATCCACCGGTCACATGACTCAGGCTGACCAATAGAAGAAGTGGTTAAAAAAAAAAAAGTGTCATTTTGAGCATAAAGCTTAATTCAAGAGAAAATGATGTCATGATTTGACCAAAAAATGCAGATTGTCACAAACAGAGGTGGAAGAAGAACTCAAATGTGTTACTTAAGTAAAAGTACAGATACTGGAGGAAAAAATACTCAGGTGAAAGCAGCATGTAAAAAAAAAAAAAAAAAAAAAAAAATCAGTAAAAGTAGCATTAAAAAACAATTAAATAAATAAAATCTATAAAAGTATTAGATTGGTAAAAGTAAAAGTATTAAAGTACCTGTAAAACTGTACTTAAAGAGAAAAAAAGTATTTTGCAGAGAATTTGAAGCCCTATAACGCTTCAAATGTAGTGATTATTAAAGATTTGAGCTGAATTGTTCGCTAAAATAAAAAGCTCAATTCAGTCATTGCTGTTGGTTTCATTTGTTTTTATTTGTTCTATTTTTGTTGCTCAAATTCTTTAAAGTGTTAAAAATAAACCCTCAGCCTTTTCCTCAGATCCCAAATAAAAAAATATGCTTACTTTTCAGTTTGTTCTAAAATATAGTGGAGTAGAAAGTACAGATACTGCTCTCCAATGTAGTAGAGTAAAAGTAAAAAGTATTGGTTTTAAAACTGACTTAAGTACAGACAACACTTTTGTTTTTTTTCCCTTGCAGTACAGTATTTGCTCCTGTCAGATGTTCTTTTATCTCGTTTACTACCCTCACCCTGGTTGGTTTTAATGACTGCGTCTGTATCGGTGCTGCTGAAGTTTAAACATTTCTGTGTCTGTCTCCTCGTCTCAGATTTAAGTGTTTCATGTGGTTTGGTGACACGAGCTGAGCGCAGTCATGTGAGACGGCTTTAGTGTGGGAAAACTCTTCTTTAGACATCACTCGAACTCGGGCTGAGCGCTACGACAAAAAACAATACCATTTTAATTGTTCTAATAGTGATTTGAGACGTAAACATGAGATAAACGCGCTTCAGTATCGAGTTCTTGAATGTAAAGTATGAATCATTCGCTCTTTAAAATCCTAAAAAGTCACATTTTACTCTGTTTTCTGGTCAAAATTATAATGTTTTCTTATCGGGAACAGATTGGAGTTGTGTTTTGTTTCATTCACACATGTTTAACACACAAACCCTGCTCAAAACGCACTGTTCCACCTTGTGATGTCATCATGTGGTGATACAGGAAGTGCTCCACTGTGTTTTTAAACTCCACACGCCTTCATTTCTAGAATCATTCGGATAATTTCACCCGATCGCTACTGAAAAAAAAGGTGAAATTAACTTGAAAACTACCACTTTATGACATCACAAGGTGGAACAGAGCGTTTAAAAGTTGTGGAGATGTAGACAGGCGTGTGAACGAAACAAAAACGCAACTCCAGGTCTGTTTTTAAGAGGAAACATCATCCATTTCACGTATAATATCTGACCTTTTAAGAGTCAAATCAGTTCAACAAAGCCATTTCCATCACGTTAAACTCGTGTCGTCCTGGAAAGTTTAGAGGTTAAAAAAATGTGGAGTTTATTTTGGGATAAAGAAACTTCCTGTGCGCCCTTCTGAGTGTGTGCGTGTGTGCGTGTGTGTATGTGTGGGGTGAGAGTCTGCGCTTCGTCTGCTCTGGAGAAGGTCCTCCCAGGCCACTCTTTGCCATAAAAGGAGCAGATGGTTGTTTCTGCTCCAGACGAGGGCAGAAGAAGAAGACGAAGACGCAGAGGAGCGGAGTCAGCGTGTCGTCTGCCTGGCACCAGCACCAACTTAGGACACATCACCCACTTTAGTTTTGTTATAGTTGAACAGAAAAAAGTCAAGCGTTTCTCGTTTTAAAAAAGAGTTAACAGTGATATTTTAGGTTATGTTTATGTTTTACACAACCAGTCAAAGCTTTGGATACACCACCTCATTTTTCTGCATTTTTACAGCTTTTTATATTTTAGAAACAAACAGAAAACATCAAATATATGAAGATAAATATATAAAATTATGTAGCAAATAAAAAAAAACAAAAAAAAACGCAATATGTTTTTATATTCTGGAACATTTTGGATTTATGTAGGAAAGAAAAAAGGTTAAATTACTTTTCTGACAAAGCAAAAGGTGGTGATTTTGAGGATTTGAATACATTTTTTTTTTAAGTAGTAGAGTTATTTAGTTGTTTTCCAGATATTTGACGTCTTCTGTGTGTATTTAAAATGTAAAACGTGGTAAAAGTAAAGAAAAAAAACACTAAAAGACATGATGTGTTCAAACTTTTCACTGGTTTATTGTGTATTGTTGAAGTTTAGTTGTTTAATTAACCCACAAAAGCGCAGACATATAATTTTATAGGATTTGGAGGTTTATAACGGGTTTTATAGTTTTATAAATACGCCGACAGCCCCGTGTGTACCTTGTCACCTGCCCCAACAAAAGTGCAATCTTCTAGTGAACATAATGATAAGAATATGATGATAAACACCAGAGAATATTGACAAAGTAAATGAAACTAGACCAGAGGCATATTGAGATAACGGCCCCATATCTGAACCACAGTTTTATCTGTAAAAAAAAGCTGGAACTTGGAGTTATGTAAACTGCAGGAGCTGTTCAGACTCAAACTGCACACGGCTAATTTACCCGATCAATATGTTCACACTACGAGCCGCCATCTGTTTGACCTGACGCTAAACGACACAACGACA
The DNA here is from genome assembly GCF_009829125.3 of Periophthalmus magnuspinnatus. NCBI lineage: Eukaryota > Metazoa > Chordata > Actinopteri > Gobiiformes > Gobiidae > Periophthalmus > Periophthalmus magnuspinnatus. The sequence continues at coordinate 31,078,045 of NC_047131.1, read as the reverse complement.
GGCGGAAAAGTCCAGCTATCTGCTCAGGTTTAAGTGTCTGTGGACAATTTCCCTGTAGTTGAGCTGTTTTATATTGTAAAGGCTAAAGTCTGCGAACCAGGAAGTGCGCTGTTAGCAGGCAAGTTTATGTTAGCCAGTGTTTTGCCGTCGCAGTTATGCTAAGACTTATTGTAAAAGCGTCTCTTAGGGTCAAAATGTGACTACTAAGTGCTGTCTGCATCTACCGTACATTTGAAAGTTTTAATTGTTTGCTGGCCAGGAAGTGCGCTGTTAGCATGCACGTTTTTGTTAGCATGCATGTTTTTGTTAGCATTAGCCAATATTTTGCTGTCACAGTAATGTTAAAATATTTTGTAAAGGCAGTTTGTAGAGTCAAAATGTGACCACTGAGCACTGTCTGAATCTGCATTATTAAGTGTTTTTCTACTAACCAGGAAGTGCACTGTTAGCATGCACATTTTTGTTAGCATGCATGTTTTTGTTAGCATTACCGTGACGGGAAAACAATAGCTATGGTACATTATAAAGGCAGCTCTTAGGGTCAAAATGTGATTACTAAGTGCTGTCTGCATCTGGAATTTTAAAGTTTTGATTGTCTACTGACCAGGAAGTGCGCTGTTAGCATACACGTTTATGTTAGCATAACTGCAATGGCAAAACACTGGCAAAGATTTATAGTAAAGGCAGCTCTTAAGGTCAGAATGTGACTACGAAGAGCTGTCTGCATCTGCATTTTAAAGCGTTGTAAAGTTTTAATTGTCTGCTAACCAGGAAGTGCACCGTTAGCATGCACGTTTTTGTTAGCATTACTGTAACGGCAAAACGCAGGCCTCTAAAAGTTGTGAAAAACGCTTGTAAAAACTCATCGTGTTGAGGAATTAGGATCCTCAGAATGCGTAAGGTGAGTTAGGCACAACTTTGGACCAGTGCAAACCATACACAAGTCCTACTGCTGGGTTTCAGATGACATCACACGAGTCTATTGGCCAAAAATATTTAAAACAGATGGTTAAAATGCAGATTTGTGTGGTCATACAGTGAATTCTTGGGTCTAGACACAAATAGAAATGATCAGGTTCAATAATTGGCTCTTTCGCCGCCTCCCGTTCTGGGACTATGACGTCATCAAATCCGAAAACGGGACGCTCTTTGAAGTGACGCAGAAGGCGAAGAGCGACACACGGGAAGGCGGAAGGCGTTGTTGGATAATAAAAGTGCGTGCAGTTTGGTGACGCTGGCTCTGACCCGAGGAGACGTTGGACGGACGGACAGCTGCTGTGGTCCATCTGTCGGCTCCTCACTCGGGCCTTTCACTTTTCACTGCCCCCTCCTCCTCCTCCTCCTCTTCCTCCTCCTCCTCTTCCTCCTCCTCTTCCTCCCTCCTCACATGAGTAGCCTTCACTCACTACCTTTCCTCACTGCACACAGCTCGCCCTGACAGCCGGGTCACGAGTCCAGCGCCATCTGCGGGCTCAGGAAAAGTCCAGATGAAACAAGTGGTGTCTGGTTCTAGATGTTTAGAGCAAAGTTTTCAACGTTTTTGAGGCTGAATTAGAGACGTATGAACCAACTCGGACTCTGAGGACTTCAGGGACCGGTCTACAGCTTTAGGCCAGCTTTAGTCCAGGTTTAGTCCAGGTTTAGTCCAGGTTTAGTCCAGGTTTAGTCCAGGTTTAGTCCAGGTTTAGTCCAGGTTTAGTCCAGGTTTAGTCCAGGTTTAGTCCCCCTCCTGCTGGTGCCCAGAGTCAGGACTAAACCAGAACTAAACTAGGTCTAAACCAGGGCTAAACCAGGTCTAAACTAGGTCTAAACCAGGGCTAAACCAGGTCTAAACTAGGTCTAAACCAGGGCTAAACCAGGAGTAAATGTGGACTAAACCAGGACTAAACCAGGACTAAACCCGGACTAAACCCAAACTAAACCTGGACTAAACGTTGACTAATCCAGGACTAAACGTGGGCTAAACGTGGACTAAACGTGGACTAAACCAGGACTAAACCAGGACTAAGCATGGACTAAACGTGGACTAAACCAGGACTAAGCATGGACTAAACGTGGACTAAACCAGGACTAAACCAGGACTAAACGTGGACTAAACCAGGACTAAACGTGGACTAAACCAGGACTAAGCATGGACTAAACGTGGACTACACCAGGACTAAACCAGGAGTAAACGTGGACTAAACGTGGACTAAACCAGGGCTAAACGTGGACTAAACCAGGACTAAGCATGGACTAAACGTGGACTAAACGTGGACTAAACATGGACTAAACCAGGACTAAACCAGGACTAAACCAGGTGTAAACGTGGACTAAACCAGGACTAAACATGGACTAAATGTGGACTAAACATGGACTAAATGTGGACTAAACCAGGACTAAAACCTTACGTTGCCAGGAAATACACCAATGATCCACTATTGTCCTTCACCGTGAGCTCCAAACTATGTACAAGTGCAGATAATTTTTTCATAATTTCCCAATAAATGTTATGTTTAAGATTGTAACAGACTAAAAAAATAAATATTGGAGCACCAAAACATGACCCTCGTTTGAAAATAGTACATTTGTAATCTGCAGCTGGCTCCGCGCACAAGAAAAACTGATAATGAACTTCAAAACATCTGTGTCTGCACTCGACAAACATCTCCAAGAAAAGTTACACAAAAGTTAAAACATCAACTCCTGGAAAGCTGAGCACATGCCCGTCTCATTACTAAACCTGCTTCACATTAATGCCACAGTCACTACAGAACAACGCAGGCGCCCACAAGTACTTTTTGGGACTAACTGCTTCTTATCTTCATATTTCCAAAATAGTTGAGGGCTGAATGTTTTGTCCTTACTTGGGTTTGACCTGAGAGTCTATTACGGCGTTGGTACTTTTTAATAATTACATAAATCGCTTATAAAAGTCCATGTTTAGCCCCCGGTTTAGTCCCGGCCTCCTGCTGGTGCCTAGAGTCAGGACTAAACCAGAGCTAAAACAGGACTAAACCGGGACTAAACCAGAGCTAAACCAGGACTAAACAAGGACTAAAGCAGGACTAAACCAGGAATGAATCAGGACTAAACCGGGACTAAACCAGCATTGAATCAGGACTAAACCGGGGACTAAACTAGAGCTAAACCAGGACTAAACCAGGGCTAAACCAGGACTAAACCAGGGCTAAACCAGGGCTAAACCAGGGCTAAACCAGGGCTAAACCAGGGCTAAACCAGGACTAAACCAGGGCTAAACCAGGACTAAACCAGGACTAAACCAGGACTAAACCAGGGCTAAACCAGGACTAAACCAGGGCTAAACCAGGGCTAAACCAGGGCTAAACCAGGGCTAAACCAGGGCTAAACCAGGGCTAAACCAGGACTAAACCAGGACTAAACCAGAGCTAAACCAGGACTAAATCGGGTTTAAACCAGGACTAAACCAGGACTAACTGCTTATCTTCGTATTTCCAAAATAGTTGAGGGCTGAATGTTTCGTCCTTACTTGGGTTTGACCTGAGTCTATTACGGCGTTGGTACTTTTTTTTAATAATTACATAAATCACTTCTAAAAACACATGAGTTTCCGCTGGTTCCTACGGAGCCGCTGAGCCTAAAGGAATGTGCCGTCGTCACGTGGAGGCGGTTAAAGCGTTTGTGTCCGAGCGTTTGTAAAGTGAGAGGGGAAAAATCTCGTCTTGTGAGATTCTGACGGCGATAGAAGGATCCAGAAGGAAGTTAAAAGAAGTTAAAGGAAGTTAAAGGAATGTTGACAAATTCTGTGACGATAAGTTATCTCCACAGATCAGAGACGCTCCAAGGTGCAAAGACACGCCCGAGACTTATCACCTGCCCACGACGAGCTCTGTTATTCACGTAAACAAACCGAATCTACGATAAGAACGCACTCGGATAACAGTATTTAGACGGTAATCATCGCCGTGGATACAGTGGACGGGTCAACGGCGGCGCGTTGAGCTTTAAAACGCCATCTGATACGTGAAAAAGTACAAAAGTGAAGACATTAAAAGGCGAGATGTGGGACATTTCTGATGACTGATGATCCCCGCTCGTCTACGAGGGATATGTTTATATGTTCAGCCTGGAATGTTCCGCAGTACTGCATTAAACAGGTGTCATGTGTTCACGGAGAGAAATGTCTGACGCTTACAAGTCAGATCTGTGGAGAGTTGACAGTGAGAAGGAACAATTTAAGATACTTTTGAGAAATAAAAACACCTGTAATTGAAGGGTTCACTTAAATGTATAGCAGTAGTAGTAGTAGTAAGTAGTAGTAATAGTAGTAGTAAAAGTAGAAAATAGTAGTAATTATAGTAGTAATAAGTAGTAGTGTTAATAGTAGTTAGTAGTAGAGGTAAGTAGCAGTAATAGTAGAAGTAGAAAGTAGTAGCAGTAGTAGTAGTAATAGTAGTCATAGTAGTTAGTAGTAGAAAGAAGTAAGCAGTATTAGCAGAAGCAGTCGCTGTATTAGTATATGTACTAGTAGTAATATGTAGTAATATGTAGTAGTAGTAGTAGCAGTAGTAGCAATTGCTGTATTAGTATATGTAGTAGGAGTATTAGGTAGTAGTAACAGTAATAAGTAGTAGTAACGGGTAGTAGTAGTAGCAGTAGTTAGTAGTTAAACCTCCCTCTTCATCAGAAAAGTTACATGGTTCACCTTTAAACCAACTCATAAGATACTAAATTCATAAGTCCATTATTTTTGCAGTAGTAGTAGGTGGTAGCTGGTAGTAGTAGTAGTAGTAGTAGTAGTAGTAGTAGTAGTAGTAGTAGTACCAGATTCCATTATTTCACAGTAAAATAAAGTGAAAGTTCTGACTCTCGACACTGAAGTGGTTTTGGACGATCCCGTTTCCTTCAGCCCAAACGTCTATTTTTGTCTCTAAATTGAACACATTCAGTGGCCTCTTCTCCGAAAAACCACAAAGCGACTAAGCACAGAACTGCGCCACCGCAGCGGCTACAAAAATACTTAAGTACTTTCCCCCCGTTTGCCGCTCGAGTTTAAGTAACTAACTGCAGCGTGAGGCAATGTTCCTGAACTTTCTGAGTCAAATTAAAAACACTCATCTGTTTTTGTTCTGTGCTGAAGAGATAAGGGAAAAACAAAGAGGACTCAGCTGCCACGACGTAATCAGTCAGTATCACCGGGGCCCTGTGCCGCTGTAAATCAGTACAGGAGGTTAGCTTAGCATGCTAACATATGCTAATGTAACAGCAGTGGCGCACTTTAAAGCTTCAAGTCCTTCTACTCCTTGTCATTCTGCGTAAAAACTCCATTCAGAAGATCTCAGGCCTGGGGAGGAACTAAGGACCTCCTGCCTGCGTAATAATGGAACCTCATCAACATCACAACAAAAGTGTTACAGAAAAGGAGGCAAACGGGGGAAAACGCGGGGAAACAAGAAAGAATAAAGTGAAGATTGCTAAAAAAGTGACATATGTTTGATTTTATAACAGCGAAAAAACAGTGGAATTGGTGTGGAGTACGTGTTTTTTTAAAGTATTTCAAGAGCCAATATTAAGCTATTATCTGATGTACGTTATAATGTTGTTTTCTCTCAAACGGAAAACACTCTGTTCCACTTTGTGATGTCACGTGGTGATACAGGAAGTGCTCTGATGTGTTTTTTAACTCCATATACGTTCGCCAAGAATCATTTGGATCATTTCCGTGGTGAAATTGCCAATTTCTACTGAATTAAAAAGGTGAAATGTGGCTGTTAACTTGAAAACTGAGATGTAGAGATGTAGACAAAGTAATAATAAAGTTACTCAAACATGTGTGAATGAAGCAAAACACAACTCCAGGTCTGTTTTTGGGGACGCGACAGTGTTATAACATGGTTTACAGCTCACAAGAGACAATTTTGATTCATATATGACCTTTAAATCGATCTTAAGCGTCTCTAGCACTCACAAACTCTTCGGCACATCGCTAGTATTCACGTGCAAGAAATATTTGGCCACTAGCACGGGTTTCAAAGAGCTTTTTCCAGACAGAAAACAGAAGCAGGGTGGACCACGTTTGGACAGACAATCAGCTCTCATCATGAAAGGTTTTTATAGTGACTCACAAATTGGCAATAAATAAACTGTTTTCTACTTCGATGAACTGAGGCGTAGTGTTTCCAATTATAAAAGTCTAACTATGCATCCTTGTTAGATCGGATGAATGGCTTCCCTTCATTTAAAGCCGAGTTATCCCGTGTAAAAACATTCCCGCCTCTATGGCAAACAAAGATGAGGAGCTGCGGTGAATTTCATAGCTCCATAAAACGCCACCAGCTTGTCACAACTCGCTAAAACTTGGGCCCAAGACACAACGCTGGACAAAAATGCTGCGAGTACTACTACAGTGGGTACTTTTCCTACGCAGGGACAATAGGGGTGTGTAGCTGTGCCTCTGGGCTGCTGCTGCTCACAAGACACCTGTCCTACAAGTTAAAAGGTAAAAGGAAACTTCAACAAAGGCACAAATAGCAGAGTCACAGTCAGTCTGGCCCCTGGAGGGACACACATGTTCATTTACTGTCAGTCTCTCTGCACATGACAAAGTTGAACATTTGAACTCTCAAATGTAAACCAGGTTAAGTTTATTTACAACTGCAGCGGCACGTTTTAAAATTGATTTACCCCGAGGTCTGGGAAGTGACTGAAGCCCTTGTTTATGAGAGAAACACTGTACTGACACTTCTGCTAAATGGGTCAAACATCCTTAAAGTCTTGCGTGGACTGGGTCATGCCACTTTGGATTGATGCGTTGATGCAGAAACGTTCAAAATATGTCAGAATGATTAACAAATATGTTTAAAATACAAACACAGAAGTATCTTTGTCAGAGTAGATAATGGCAAGAGGCAAGAGTCATGTTTAAACCAGAAGCACAGGAGAATTGCGCATGGAAAAAAAATGAAATTATTTAGTTTTATAAAGTTGGTCTAGAGGCAGAAGGCTATTTTAGGCTCAAAAACAAACGCTGAAGTTTCGCTCTGGAGCAATTTAAAGTTGGCAACTACTTTCCCAGCGTGCCAATTTGCATCTTTACACTCGCCAAACTGGTATTACGCACGAACGACTATAGTTTAATGCGTCGTAAATGCAACAAACAGACTCAGAATCGTGTGAAATAGAGAGGCATACGTGCAGTTTTAAACCAATTCACCTTGCCACGCAGCTATATTCATAGTTTCCAAGTAGTTGGATGAATTCTGACGCAGTATAGTCGATGCGTAAAGTTAGAAATCGATTACGCACGTCCAACTAATCATGCGCCCCGTGCGTAAAAGTGGAAATATACTGGGAAAACCGGCAGCAACGGGCACGTACAGCCGTCTACTTACAAAAGAACACACCAGACATGAGAATAAAGCTTTACCTTAGTACTTTTCCAACAGCTTGCAGCACCATTTTGCAACTTAGTCTATTCGGGTTTCTCTGTGAGTGCATTTCCGTCTTATCTCCAGAAAAAGAGCAATAATCTCCGACCATCGCTTAAATCACGAAGAAGTCACGTCAAAAAAACCTCCACCTCCGACTGATCACGAAGGTGTCTGACCCATCCACCTCCACATTGGACTCTCTGGAAGTCTGCGTCAGCGCACGGGGAAGAAAAACTTGTGGAGCGTGTACCCAAACCCCGCCCCCGTGCGTCTTTCCACCAATGAGAAGAAGGGGGAGCGCGGACAAGGCGTGCTCACATGACGCCAAGGTAATTATAATGTAAAAACAGGTGGGCAGTAAGTCAAGTTAATAGTGGAATTTAGTGTTTTATAATAGTTTTGCATGGTTAGGTCTCACACAGTGGCCTTTCGAGAAGAATGGGCATATGGTAGCCTACATTTGTAACACATTTCTGGCACAGACACTAATCCTATTGCCTTTCTAAACTCTTTAAGCTTGATTTATGGTAGGGGCTTGCCTCTGCACAACACTGAAACATGCTTGTAATGATTTTAACAATACAAAACTCGCAGCGGTGTGAGAAATCATGAACCCCGAGGAGCCGTGCACGCCGAGAATGTGCGGCCGCATTCCTCCTTTTGATTCTGAACTTCACCTGGACTGTGAAAGGCGGGCGCGAGTCAGGCGTGTTTGAACATGACTCGGTGGAAGCAGAGGAACCAGTAAGAGAATCAAACGGAGCCTGTTGGATAACCGCAGGTTTATTGGGTCAAAAAGCGAGCTCATATCCCTGCGTAGATGTGTGGAGTTCTTCTTTGGCAAATCCTTCCAAAGCTCCGTCAATTATACCTTTTAAAGCGTATACTTAACTTACACTGAACTCTGAATATGAACAATCGTAAAACTATCATCTGACACCCTTCCTCCCTTTAATTAAGCCTGTCGACACAGTCCGCTTCTCTTCCTTTAGTCTTTTTCGCACGTTTCCGTCTGTGGTGACCTCTTGCTCTCTTCTTGTCATCTTTAGGTCTTCATAGAACTTTATTTCTCCGACCCAGACCCGACGGAATGAGTGGTGTTGGGACGGGCCGTTTGTAGCTGTATGTTCAGATATAATCGGAGAGGGTCTGGTAAACATACGTGATAATGCGTGAGACCATAGACGAGATGAAAGAGACATGTTAGTGCTGTTAGACTAGGATACTCGTTTGCTTTTCTTGTTTTTCTGTTTGTATTGTATTAAAAAAGACAGTTTAAGTGCCGTCTTTGGTTTCCCCTGTATAAATAAAGATGTAAAGTATGTAATTTATATGCGTCACAGTTACGTCTGTCACGATAAAAACAAAATTTGAAGTACAATATATTGCTTAAGAAAATATAGACGTTAAATGATAATATTGGATCTACTTTACGCACTGACACAAAGCAGTATAATCCGAGTAAACATCATTAAAATGCAAAATAAACATGACTACTTAGGCCTGATAAACACGATATCGACTTTTCTTTTAATATATTTGAGATGGAACAATTATTTTTGGAGGTACATATTTATCACGGCACTTTTTCTTAGTATTAGTCGGGATCTTTTTGTTATTTTTTCTGTTCTAAGGTTAGATTTGAGCTGTGGAGAGTTGAATAAATCACTTTTATGACTCATTACAGACGCAAACTACCAAAGTGTTTTATTCTGTTGTGTTTGTTTATTCCTGTTTTAGTTTTTTAACCATATCGCACATTTAGAAGAAGAGTATTTTGGGGATAAATCTACTTTGAGGTTATTGTGTCAGTGGCATAAATCGTCTATATTTTCTTCAGTAATATAAAGTAAATTTGTTATCGTGACAGTCCTACCGCTATTGCAAATTATTGAGCCCCAAAATCTATCGTTCCAGCTTTTATAAACCGAACGATGCGTCGATATAATCATCATCGTGGTTTTCAATGTGAGTTTGTTTTTTGGCTCTCACACCGTTTACTCTCGTGATCCAGCGAAACATGAAGGCAATTTAAAGGAACAGGCTCTATCTGTCGACTCCCTCGCTCTGCGGCTTCATCACGCCGGCCCCTCGGTCTCACCAGATGTGGGTGGAGCTAAGGTCAAGGGGGAAGAAGAAGAGGGGGCCCTGCTTGAAGTTCTGAGGAGCAGTAAAGAGCGGACGGCGGCCAACTTTTCCCTGAGTGTTAAATATAACACAGGGGACAGAAAAGAGACGGGCGGAGGGAGGAGGGGCTGCGCTGAACGGCTCTGATGCATAAATGAGCTGAGAATTGTGGGTCCCGGGACGGAGGAGGGGGCAATAGAAACCCATCACAGGTGACCGGCTTTGAATGGGATTAATTTGCATGGAAAGTGAAATCAAATAAATATATCATTGGTTTTAACGCAGTGGGGTCCAAACGTTTTTCACCGAGGGCCACAAACCGGTGTCGATACAGGGAGACATTGTGCGTTTAATAAGACCTGGAAGATTATTTTTAGGTCCGTGTCACAGTGAAATGTGATGTTATTCAGGTTATAGAAGTTTGGAGTCAAAAATACTTCCTGATCAATTGGGTCAGTTTAGGACGGGGCACGAGGGCCGAGAAAAATTGGTCTGAGTGCCGCATTTGGCCCATGAGCCGTAGTTTGGACAGTCCTGGTTTAATGTCTGTGTAATCCTTGAATCGTCCAGGTCTGATCCATAGAAAAACCCCGGACAAATCGTTGTAGGAGTGCAGACGTTTCGCTGCTCAGAACTGAAAAATCTGCGAAACGTTCACTCCTACAACGATTGGTCCAGTTAACAGATTAAACTTCGGCTTTTACCATTGGTTTAATACAATTTTATGTTAATTTTGAGGTAATTTAACACAGATTGTGAAAGCGACTAGCCCCAAAAATGTCATGGAAATACCGTGTGCTTGAAAAGTTCCATTAAAATCTCGCCTACAGGACTCCGGATGGCGGGGATCCATTGAAAGTCACTGGAGCTTGGCCCGGATATGCCGCCTCACAGCTCGACTAGAACAAGTACTTTAATGAATCAGAGCGGAGAGTTAAGCTAATTGCGCTGGGTTTTGTTCCACTGAAAGATGGTATCACTTCTGGTTAACAGGTGAAAACGGACGGTGCCAGGACGTTTCACGAGACCCGTCAAAGAGTGAAAGTTACGCAACAACGTGGATCAAAATCAACTGCCACATTCCCAACGCTGCGAAGATAAGACGTAGTAACATCGAACCGCGTCCACGCAAACCAAACCAGGTGTTTTTCCGAGCAACGCGATTCCCCCGCCTCGACAGTCAGACATGTCACCTGCGCATTAGCTCACTCTAACAGACTCGTGTAAATTCAGATGATTTATTTGTCATAGAGGTGAGGCATACTTAGGATTTTAAGATTACGTAACATCCGAGGAGACGTAATCTGAACGGTTAAGACTCGAGTTAAGAATTAAAAGTGACAAATCTCGCTTGTTTATGACTTAGCGGGAAAGTCAAGACTGGTCGGGAAACGGGTCGCTCGATGTGAAGCGGATAATGGAGTACAGACGAGTGAAGTCACGGCTTTGTTTGCGCGATTGACGTGATGTATGTGATGTAACAAAAGCCCCGATGTGATCAAAGTGTCTGAGGTTAGAATGGAACAAAAAAGGACACTATAATTAGAACTGAATGTGGAAAAGAATGGCCAAATATTTATCCAAGAAGTCCAAGTTTTATTAGCTTCAGAGATGATCGTGGAAACGTGAGATTGGAGACGGGTGGGTGTACGAGTTTGACTTTGCTGGCCCGACAGGTTGGGTCTGAATTCCACCGATTTGAGACAAAGACAACAAAAACCCCAGGACACTACACATGAGTCACCGACCGCAGCGCACACAGCATCGTCTCGGTCCGTCGTCTACTCAAAAAAAAAAACGCTCCAGCCAATCACGGAGAAGACAAGAAGGATTCACAGTTTGGTTGACCAGTGCCGTTCAGATGGACACGTGAAAACTGAAAAGTCAACGCTGTAAGTCGTGCGGGGGCTTTGGGGGCGAGCGTGTTTAGGTAAGGTCTTAGTCTGTAAAAACACCGCACTGTGAAGGTCTGTAGAAGTTTCTATAGACCTGGGGGAGACTGGTCAGAGTGAACCCAGTGACCGCTCCCACAACTTTGTCTATGTTGAAGATTATTCAGTGTTTTCTGCTTTTCTTGAATTAAAATATAAAAAAAAAAAAAAAGATTCAAACGGTGAATTTAACACTTACACTTAACGCACATTTCACAAATTTGTTCCAAAATGAGTGGGAAGAAGAAAACTTTAAAATCCCACCAATATCTTCCATTAGGACATAAATTAAATGCTTTGTTTAAACTTTCTATTTATACATTTATTCCTGAAATACATGACCATTTGCACAGACAGTGGCTCCCTCTTTTCTGCATCACTTGAAGAAAAACTAAAACTAAAACACAACTCTGCCCAAACCAGTCCATCTTTCACACAATCAGGGAATAATTTAGCTCCATAAAATGCTTATTTATGAAAGAAAAATACAGCAATACGTCATTATAATAGTGGACAATACTCATCTTATTCCAGAAATTGTCGTAAACGCCGCCATCGTCATTCGTGTTGTATTATTTCGTTGATTTTCAGGATTACTAAACCGTCTTAAAACCTTCCAGAGAATCGGTGCGGTGTTGACTTGTTTCTCACATGAACATAGAGCGTTTTACTCAAATTAACCTACTTTATATCATATTTTAGAGGCAAAACTTTTCCCAAATTCTGCATTGAAATAAATTTGCGGTTTTGTCGCATTTACAGCAAAAGTGGGCGGTGCCGAATAAGGTTCAACACTTCTGATAATTATTTGATCATACTTTTGCAATCCATCAGAAATAGTAGTTATATTTTATACATTATACTTTTGCTGTCATTGTAGAACTCTTTTTTTTTTTTTTAAACTACAGCAGCGACGCACACTCAGAACTACAGTTACCTTACACAACTAAGATTTCTCAAGAGGTGTAACTCACTCAACTCGCGTTCGTCCTTTTTTGTTTAAGCAGAAGAGATGGAAAAGAGATAATTTTCCACTTACGCACATCATTTTATCTGCAAAGATCCTGTGGTATGAGATCTTGTCCCATCCCCAGTCAGAAATGTAACAAATATGTGTCTGTTTGTCTATGTCCTGTTCACCTTTTGTGCTCTGTCAAATAAAAAAGTACAGAAATAGTACTGCTGTTTGCCCTTGTTTGAAGGTTACACTGCAAGTTTCAGTTCTTTTTAATGATCTGCTTTTACGGTTGTTTTATTATGTCTAGATAATGGGTCATAACTGTACGAAATAACACTCAGCACAAGCAAAAAAACACAACTCAAACTTCGTGGACACTGTTCTTTCGCTGGACAAAGCGCTTCCAGCACTGAGGGTCACTAAAGACGTCAGCTGTAGCGTTCTAGGGTCAGGGTTTTCCTTTATTTATGGCCCAGTTTTCTTCGTGTTGACTCCCGACTTCTTCATAACAGTGAATTCCTGAACGGGACGGGCTGCGTGCTGGGACATGCCACTGCCATCTCTGCTTAAACAAAGAAAGGCCCGAGAAACAGAGCCAAGAGTTGAACCAGGAAGAGGTCAAATGCAAAGGATCGCATTTCACTATCAGTTTGAACTTGAGTTAAAGTGAGAATTCTGAGCGTAAATCCATAAATCGGGCAGGTTTGGATTTGGCAACAGCTTTTGAATTGTCATTAAAGAAAGGTCGATATTGGCCGTGTTGTAACTGGTCTGTTCCTGAAGAAATGACGAGCTTTAGTAACACCGGAGATGAGAAATACCAGAGTCATGTTCACGTAATTATAAATCAGCGCCACGGAGGCTACTCAAAGTCACAGAAAGTGTCCGGAATTAAATATTTTGAAAGGTTAGAGGGAACAGTTATGTAAAAATATTAATTGTTTTGAAAGAGGAGTGGTTGAAAAACTCGATACAGGAGGTTGTCGGAGCATGCCCTGTCCGCCCGCTGCACTCCCTCTGCATTCCACGGAACTGCAGAGTCGTTATCCGTCCCATAATTCATTACCTGGCCAGTGGAGCACCTGTCTGTCAGTAGAGAACAAAGTATATATACATACCTGACCCTTAAAGAAGACATACTGTGCTTGTGACTGCTATATTCTTGTTCTGTAAAGCACTTTGAATTACCTCGTGTGCGAATTGTGTTACAGTTACCATCGATCTTTGACAACCGTGGATCATTACGTTAAAATCTGCACATTTGAAAGCGCAATATTTATCCAAAACGACATTTGTTTGTTGAATCATTGATACGGGGACGTTTAATATCAGATCAGAGGAATGAGCCGCATCAAAACAGACGGGAAAGAGGGATTTTAGCCAATTTACTTCACAAAAATAGAGTACGCTAGATGCACTGGTGATACAATCGTAATTTAATAATCTGGTAACAAACACCTGCACCAGTTTTTAAAAGTTTTACGTTTATGCTTGTATTTTATTTTAAACAGGACGCCCATGGAAAAGAAAGCCGAAGTGTTCTCATTGGGTTTCCTCTGTATAAATAAAGATAAATAAAAACAAGTTCGGTGGCGTCCGTATCGCAAAACTACGGTGCCCAATTGGAGCAGACGTCATCGCAAACGCCATGAAAACGAAGAGCCGTGTAGCTGTCGGCGCATCCTACGAATAGCTGCAAATCACACGAGCGAGCAGACGATTTATTTATTGTTTTAATCACCAAAATGATGACGCAAACACAGCATCGTTGATTGTTCTTCTACGTCACAGTGGGCGTGTACAGGTGGAGGTGAAAACGGGGGTTGATCTGCAAAATGGCGTCTTGAAAATAAACCATTAAAAGATTCTTCAAACATGCATGAATCACTCCAAAAAAACAACTTCCAGGCGGTAAACGAGAAGGAGAAACAGCTACAACATGGTTAAAAGCTCTGAAAAGTCCATTTCTGCTTTAAGCCCTGCACAGAGGCTCCTTATTCAAAAAGGTCGGCATATTTTGAGAAACAGCAGCCTAAAGGTCAAGGTGGAGGGAGGGGGGTCAGGTGAGCGAGACGACCCCTGACCTGAGATGCCGGTTACAGTTGCTCTCCATGTCAGAACAATGACACTTTGTCTCTTTTACCGCGATAATGAGACGTTTTGTGCGGCTCATAGTTCTACGCCGGTCACAAGGGAAGGGAAATTAATCATGTGATACTGTCAAATAGAAGAGAAAAGACACGGTGAGAAATGGACTCCGCTTCAAGGTAAAAAAGATGAATGAAACAGAGGAACTTTACACGGCAATGTGAAGGGGCATGTGGGTCTTTTCTGTGTTAAATGGTTGTACGTTATGAAAACTACAAGTGTTTTATCTCCTACAGAAGTGTTTTGATACCAACTTAAAACAGATTATAAGAAACACGCTGTAAAAACTAGAAATCTGCAGCATTTTGCAATTAAAATGTAATTTGCAATGGTAATATTTTTATAGTTAAAGGTCCTATATGACACAAAATTGACTCTTGTGTGGTTTAAGTCATGTTTTAAAGCTGGTACCTCCTCAAAAACACACTTTATTATTAGTTTGTCAACATCTCCAAAGCTCAAAATGCTCTGTTCCACCTTGTGATGTCATGAAGAGGTAGTTTTCAAAGTAACACCATGACCTTTTACACTTTCTTCAGTAGAGAATGGTAATTCCAGAGCTGAAATTATCCAAATGATTCTAGTGAAGGTGTTTATGGAGTTTAGTCACTTCCTGTATTACCAAATGACATCACAAGGTGGAGTTTTTTTATTTTTGAGAGAAGAACTCAGCTTAAATATGCAGGATTTATGTGTTAAACGTGCGTGAATGAAACAAAACACAACTCCAGGTCTGTTTTTGAGGAGGAAACGACATTATAAAGATCAGAAAATAGCCTAATATTGGCCCTTTAACCTTGAAACGCAGCAGCTTTATCAGTTTTTTTCCCATATCTTGCACAAAACAGAGCACAGAGCAGTGAGTTTCAGAAAGCAGAACAATTACACACACATCACAATCATAAGTATGTGAAATCATTACCTAAATATGCTGAGATGGTGTGTAATAACCACATGTATGTAAGTTTGTGCTCAGTCTTAGGAAACAAATGCTTCCTCAAGGCTGCGCTCCCTCCCTGAACCGTATCAGGCCCAAGAAAGGACAAGAATGCAGCTTTTTCCTGAGAAGGGGTCTCATAACCTTGGCAGAGAACTTTGGACACATGCTGATTTGGCAGAACGGTGTTTATGCTCGACAGATAACAGTCTGAACATATCTGAAGAATCCCAAAACGTTACCTGGAGATTAGAGGAGCGGCAAAAGACCAGGGAGCAGATGGTACATGGGCTGAAATCTGCCAGAGCGGTGCATTCCTGTTTTAAGCACAGACAGAGCTTAATGTGTGAGAGTAACAGTGCCACCTGCTGGAGAGACGCGGTCAAACAAGAGGAGAGGAGAGATGGATCTACTGTTTTGACACAGTTTGAGCGTCAAAAGTCAAATCAAACAAATCCAAAACGCAATGTTAAGGTAATGTTTCTATATCAGACATAATTTAAACACTTACGACGAAGATGTACGACTAAAACGAGGCTCAGGGGCAAAACTAGTGATTGGAGGATGATCCAAAACCATTTTTTCTCCAAAGGAATGTTGTCATATCGCCTGAAATCACTCAAAAACGAATCAAATCCACAAAAATCGCACAAAACTTTGCAACTGCTATGGAAACAATCAAATGACAACAAAAAAACAAGTATTTTTGGCAATAAAAATGTGTATAATTTAATAAATAACAAGACCAAGCAGGTGACTGACCCTCTACATCAAACTTTAAAGCTGTGATGATTATGACAAATTCTGTGTCAAAAGTTTATCCTCAATGGGTCAAAACGAACGCCCTTTATCTGCTCGATGGCCAAACCTCAACCAAATCTGTACATTTTCCACATAAAAAACGTTCTTCTGCAAAGGAATCTATCATTAAATTGACTTTAAAGATCAGCAAATAGATAGAAATAGCCTCCTTTTCCATCTCCTGACAGTCTTTGCAACAAAAAATTAAATTATTGTTCAACTCTCCGAGGGTTATGGTCCCATTTTGCGCTTTCCTGAGCTAAAACAAAGCGATGCCCAGATCACACAGACATGGAAAATAACCATCACTCCCTGTTTAATACTGAAATGTAATTACAATATTAAGTCCAGCTCTTGCCGTATTACTCTGGAACAGTTACAATAGTGAAGTTACACAACATCTCAGCCTCACAATGCTCTTCATTCAACTTTTCCACTGCAGGTTTTGTGCCGGGGCGTGGATGCTCTCTCACATGTGAAGAACTTCCATTTTATAGATGCCAGTATCCTTTAAACGGCTGTAAAACTTAATAAGCTTCTTTCCACTACTATTATGGTTGTGTAATATTAACATTCAAACGTTTGGGTAAAAATAGACGAGGGGCAACAGTGATGTTTTGTTCCAAACTGGGAGAGGTGAGGTTTGGGACCTGCTGACGCAAAAGAGAGGTGCAAAAGGGGAGCGGGAGGGGGGGAGATGTGGTCAAATATAAGTGCGTGTTTGCTCAGAGGCACAAGGGGCAGTCTGTGCGCGGGGTTTACAGATGTGAGGGGAGGGGCTTGACAGACGAGAACCGACGTCATGGAATAGCGGGATCGAGTCAAAGAAGAAGGCTCAGGTGTTTGCACAGGAGCTGCTGCGGGTTCAGTATAAGCACAGGACGAACAGAGCGGTATTCAGACCGACGACGAGATGTTTCATGGTAAAAAAAGAAGCTAATGAAGGGCCAACGCAATCCAGAAGGTCCAAAAGTTTACACTGAGCAGAATAAAGCCAGTTGTCTACAGTTATTAGTTATTATTGCATATATATTTACAATTTGAGCAGCTGTTTCTGATCAGTTAATGAGAACACTGGTCCCTCGTTTATCGCGGGGGTCACGTTCTAAAAATAACCCACAATAGATGAAATCCGCTTTATTTTTTACATTATTCTCTATGTTTTTGCTGTAAAACCCCTCACCACACACTTTATACACTTTTCTCACACAGGCGTTAACATTTTCTCACATTTCTCTCTCGTTTAAACTCTCTCAAAGTTCAAACCTTCGTAGGCGTCTTTGTCGGTGCAGAACGTTTCATCGACATTGTGGGTTTTGTCGGGGAGAAAACAAATGGCAAACGTACAGCACTTCAGAGTCACACTGCGATCCAACGTTTATGTAAATTTGTCTGAACACATTCTGTACTGGACAGGAGACACGGCACGGAGGAGACTGATGGACAATGGTCTACAGTCCAACAGCCAATCAGGACGCACGACACAATGGTCTACAGTCCAACAGCCAATCAGGACACACAACACAATGCACGCTCATATGATGTAAAAAAAAGCATGTCAAATTACACAAAAAAAAAAAAATCAGCGAAACAGCGAGAACTGCCACGAAAAACAGAGAGCACAGGGAGAACAAGCAAACTCAGATATACACACAGAAAAGCCACAGAATCGAACGTACGACCTTCTAGCTGCGAGGCGAGAGCGCGAACCGTTGCAACACCGCACCTACGCTGCTCTATCCACGTGCGCTTGAACCGGGAATCTTCTGGTTGTGGGATAAATGACGCACAAAAGTGATAAAAAGTTGAAATAATCTGTTAATCACGGTGCGGAGAACTTGCACTTGCACGGAACAACGTCTTTATCTTTGTCTATTAACGTCCTTAAAAAGGTTCTGTCACAATTAAACAAGTCCAGACAAGTTCAGAAATATTATCTCCAGATGCCTGCTCTGGGGACTTTTGGCGGGTCTTTAAATGAAACGACACAGAGATAACGAGCAGGGCGTGGGGGTCTGTGCAAACACTCTGGTTTTGGGCCTTGGAGGTTGTGCACGCCAGGTCCGATCCACCTCATTAACTCCTAAGTAAGACCGTTTATTTACACACTTCCTACTGAGGGGAACACACTGATCCTGTATCGAGTCAAAGATTTATCGAGTAAAATATGGAGAGTATGATCTTAATGAAAACTGGAAACAATAAAGTACTTACTCAAGAGAAATTTGAGAATGTTTTCTTCTACTTTGCAACTTTTTTTTTTATAGATTTCTGACTCTCTAACGTAAAGAGATAATGCAAAAAATATTATTCGATGACGTTCCCTGTTTGTTTCAGTTTTTTTTGGCTTTGTTTTATTTAATTTTATTTATTTATAACCTATTTTTTCCCATAAATCATGCATCGATTACATAATACCACAAATATAATGAGATAATACAAAGATATTATTCGATGATGTTCCCTGTTGGTTTGGCTTTGTTTTATTTTATTTATTTATAACCATTGTTTTCCCATAAATCATGCATCGATTACACAACACGGCTTAAAGCGAAAAAAAAAAATCTATATGAAGAGTAGAGTATGTACCTTATATGTCTGAACGGAGTGACAGCAGCTAATTAGCGACAAGTCACACTTCATTTACGCCGACGCCGTTTGACAAATAACCGTGACAATGAGATTTGGAGAATGCTGAGAATCTTATGTTATAAAAGAAGCAGGCGTGACAAAGTTAAGGTTTGATTTCAAAGTCAAAACGCATTAGTTTTGTTGCAGGAATAATGATTTAACGTCAGATAAAGATCAGCGCAGCGTCTTAAGAATTCAAATGAGTCTGGTTTAGGTTTGTTACATAACGAGGCTGCGCGATTCGAGAAAAAAAAAAATCCAAGCGATAGACGTTTTAATAATAGGGTTGTGTTCAAAGTTCACATCTTAAAACACGTCCAGAAGAATTGACAAAAAGACTGAAATATGAGCTGACAAATGGATTTCAGAACATGTTTGCACAGATCAAAACTAATCTACAGGTTTGGCAGTTTTTTTCTTGATGCAAAATAAGACGGGACATTTTGTTTGTGGAGGAAATGACGGTCGTTTGCTAATTATGTCCATTCAATTTCGATTTGATTTGCGATTAATCTCGCAGGGCTATTACATAACGGCCCCTGTGCGTTCCCCGAGCCAGCGACATGTAAACAATAACAGATGAAAGGGTTTGGGGGTCTTCGCTCCCAGGGGAAAAGCGCCATTTCCTGTAGAAGCAGACGGCGAGTTCAACACGGCTAGACTGTCTGGCATGTGGAGTGAACGAGAACGGGAACGCGGCGCTGGTGCGTTTGCTGTAAAGACGGGCAATGTGTTAGGTCCAGTATCGGGATCGGACGATGTTGAGACAGATTCTTCTATATCACGATCACGTCACGATTATCACGGCCAAAATAAGTGCGATTAACGATTATGTCACGATAATTAAAGCTGCAGACAGTTTAAAAATGTGAATAGGTTCCATATTTAAACAGCTGTTGAAGTAAAACAACAACGATTTAGAGGAGATCGTGTGGGAGAAGTCGTTTTTCTGCATATTCTGGTGACACGATGGCGATTATCTTTGTTGGCGCTTATCACGATTATGTTGTGATTGATTGATGGTTATTGTCGACCTTTTTTATCGCGAGAAACAATATCGATTGTCCCTTCCCTAGTATCGAGTTTAGAGATGATTCTTCGATTTAGATGAAAACGACAAGTCTGACAGCAACAGGTACAGACAGAGGAGCAACAGTTTTTCAATAAAAAGCGAACTAGAACCAAAGTCGATGGAGCCGGAAGCGTGTCGATGCTAACTTCCTGTTTTGAACGCGACAGCTAGCGAGTTAGCCAGGCCCATTTATATATACAGTCCCATTCTCTGTGTGCTCTTTTTGAACAGATTAAAGAGTCAAAATGGAAATAGAGTGTTTTTATGGCTGTATGCTACACAAACATGGAACAAATGATTTTATATCCCAGATAAATACATTTTGTTTTCATTTTTGTGTTATTTTAAGGCAGCAGTGTCAAACTCAATTTCACCGAGGGCCACATCAGCAAAATGGTTTGTCTCAAATTTGCAAAGATATAAAAAAAATATGCCTGTGTAACTGCGTAACCATAACATTTAAATTTACCTGGTCGGGGACCAAATAAAATTACATGGCGGGCCATTTGGCCCCCGGGCCTTGAGTTTGACACATTTGCTTTAAGGTAATTGTGGACCTGCTATGGGTTTTAAAAGCTCGATATCAGTACTGGCAAATATCTGTTATCGGCCTCAGCAGCAGGTCAGATAACAGAAATCCTCTCAGTCTTTAACACAGTTTAAGTTTGTACTGAAAACCACCTCTTCTCCCTGGCATTTAATACAAGCCAGACAGGATATCTTAGTGTTTTCTTGTTCTTTTCTTATGCATTAATCTTATCTGTACTGTGTATTTGGGGGATTTTGTTGAAGCACTTTGATCAGCTGAAGTTGTTGGCTCAAAAAACTCCATATCTGCCCATCCCTCGTTTATTGTTCCACGAGGACCAGCGCCCCCTTTGGTGTACGTCCCTCACTACGCACAAGAAACTGACCAAGTCCTGACCCGAAAGAATGAGAGGAAACGCTCTGAATATCGAGTGTGCTTTGGTCCAGAGCCCAAGGTTTGAAGTACAAGTTTAATTGTTTAAATAAGAGAATATTTGTATGAATTTTGTCAAAGGCGAGCTGATTAAAATGACTTGAAATACAATGACGTTTTATAAATATACAAAGTAGAAAGGCAGCTTGAAACATTAGATTATAACAATGCTAACTCAAGAAAACAAACTAGTCCTTCGCAAAAAACCCACTAGACGAGAAAAAGTGCAGCGTGAGAAGCAATAAAACGCACACACTCACACACAAGTAGACAAAAATCACACAGGTCTGTCAAAAGTATCGAGAATCAGACACAAATCCACACTAAAACTACTATTCAAACTACTAATCTGAGCAGGTATCGATATCAGTATCAAAGTCGCATTCACAGGACAGAAATGTACTTGTACTAAAGATCACTCTAAATGTATTCTAGGAAAGGTTGAAGTATAAGACATAGACTAGTATACAGTATACCCATGGACCACTGATTACAGGGATATAAGGACACATGGGAATTCAATTTAATGCAGCAAAAAACAGTCTCTTGTCTAAAAAAAGCGTGTTTTTATTATCGAGAATCGAGTTTATTCCTTTGATTTAACTTCAGCTTTTACTACGATATGTTAAAGTAGTTTTGTCATGATAGTAATATTTCAAACTCGTTTTTAATCCTATAAACTGGACAAAACGTAGGAGTCGTAGGAGTGAAGACGTTTCCCTGCTCATCCGACGCTTCTTCAGTTCAGAGTTAAACATATTGTGTAAATCCAGTGCGTTCAATACAGTGCAGTCACGACTCTGCATGGTTTATTTCCCATGTGCTTCCTTTGAAGATCAAATATTTATCTTGTGAATACTCAGCTGCCCTGACTAATCTCTGCTGACTCTATAGTGACGCAAATTCGGACTTCTCAGAAATGCTCATCAATAACTCGTCCTAACCTCGTTCTCCACAGATGCGACGCGACCACCGTTATTTCAGAGCACAGGACTAAACAATATACATCCAGACAAGGGAGGGGACTCTCGGCTCCTTTGTGGGATCCGAATCTTTTGGATCTGTTCTCTTCAAAGAGCGGTTCAAAAGATTGGCTCTTTTACTATTTATTTATTTGACAGAAGCCAGTGTGGAAACTCAATTTATCTCCAAACTAATCACAGAAAGAAATGACCACGATGTGTTTAAAACGGTTCAAACTGAGAACTGTGGGAGTGCGGTCTAAATTATGAAACTCTAAATAAAATGTTCTTTTAGAAAATGAAATCTGGTTCCAGCGGTTCACATTAAAGAAGAAGAAACGTCTCATCCATAACCTGTGTATATAAATGGACATCGCTAACCAGCTGCTAGCCGGCGTGAAACTAACAGGAAGTGACCATGGGTGCACTTCCGGCTCCATCGACTCCGGCTCCGATTCACTTTACATTGAAAAACTGTCCCCTCTCTCTGTAACTGCTGCTCAGACTCATTATTTTAGTCATAAAATGTTCGTACCAACCCTTTACAACAGGGGCGTCAAACACATTTTCACCGAGGGCCATCAGCAAAATGGCCGCCGTCAAAGGGCCAGATGTAAAATAAATGTAACTGTTAACTGTTTCTGTATTCATTACTTCTTCAAGTTACAAATATTACTTATGCGTTTGTATAGTAAAAATATGGCTATGTAACTGTGTGTCTCCTGATAAAATGACAATTCCAGACCATCAAGACCATTAATTTATCCTGTCAAGGGCCACATTTAGCCCGCGGGCCTTGAATTTGTCACATGCTCTACAAGATCCTGTTTTTTAAGTTTCGCTATCGTGTCCGTAAATCAAAATGCAAACAATAACAACAAATAAACCGAGCGCTTTCTTTCCCTAGCAACAGGTTTGATTGACAGCGTTGCTAAGTTGAAGGGGCTTTTACGTTCAAAAGCCTCGCTCTGGATTGGCTCTTTGGTCGCTATGATATTCGTGCTCGTCCCGAATTCGCCGCTATAACTGCTCTAGCGTGGATGAGCTTCATTTGACCGGAGCTTGGACGCCGTGGGTGACGTCACACTCGCTCAGTCCACTTTTTTACACAGTCTAAGGTCACATCACTAATCCAGACATGAACAGTGGAGTAAATCACCTCGTAATGACTCTAACAAGACGTTGCCATCGACTGTTTGTGTTGGAGACTGGAGTACCATTGTATGAGCTTGATTAATAGCTGGAGCGAGCCAAGTCGTGGGAAGTGGTCACGCCTTGTTTTTGGGCAAAAGATTAACAACCATCACTGTGGAAAACATGAGAGTAAATGTTCCCCGTTGGAGTAAGTGCGGCTCCGTTTAACACCTCATCAGCTTAAACGGATTTATGAGAGTCAAGTAGTGCACAATATGTTAGATTCTGAAAAAAAGGATTGCGATTCTTTGTTTTAGCGACTCTGGATCGATTCCAAATTCCCCAAAAATCGACTTTTCTCTCAACATTTACTCATTGGAAGTTGTTTTTGGAGAGATTGGTGCATATTTGAGCAATATTTAATCGCTTATTTTTCAAAATTTAACCCTTGTTTTACGGCGTCGTCAGAGGTCACCAGACTTATTTCTTTTATGAAGTTGTTTTAGTTGAACACCGCGATTTAAAACGTACAAATTATAACATACTGATCCACTGGCATCACAGATTATAACTAGACACAAGCTCAATGCGTCTGCTTTAAATTACGTTAATAACAGTGTTTCCACCACGGTAAAAAGTCCCTTAAATTCACCTGACATCGCCTCTGTGGGGTTTACGGTGTTTTTCTTCGTGCGTAAACCTGGAATAAGCCTGTGCACTGCGTTAAATGAGTTTAAAAACACATGTTGTGCCATAAGTTCATTAAAAACTGTTGTTATTGTTGTGTTTAAGTCATCGTTTGCCTCTGGGCTCTCTCCACCCTCCTGCACACCGGAGCGAGGGGTGGGGTGGATTTGGGGCGGGGTGGATTTACTTTGGTGTGGCGTTGTTGTTGTTAGCAGTGAGGTTAAGCTAATGCGCTAACTACAGACACAACTTGTCGGAGTTAAAAGGCCAGTAGAAAATATTTATGATTTTTATCTTTTAACGTATTTAAGTTTAATCTCTGCAGTGTGGAATTAACTGGATCTAGATAATGTTTCAATAAATCAATTTGTTTTATTGAACTAATAAAATAATAAATACAACTAAATACATTCCAGGTACGTTCAGATTCTTGCCTGAACTAAGAACAGTTTTATTTTGCGTGGATGTACAGATTAGATAAAGGATTGTGTCACAACAGGGAATTTGACATGTGTAAAAGAAATGTTATTTGTTTCTGTATCAAAAATAGCTTCAGAATTTAATTTGGAATCATTTCAGCCCCAAAAATCAAATCAAATCACCAAAGACTTAAAGATTCAAAGCCTTAAAATATTCACCTTATTTCAGAAGTTACCATAAGTGTCGCCATTGTCGTTCTAGTTGTATTATTTTGCATGAAGCTGCCGATTTTAACAATAAATAAGTTCTACAGAGACTAAAAAGCCGTTTAAAGCCTCCAGAGAAACGGTGCAGTGTTGACTTGTTCGTCACATGAAATCTGAACATTTTTACACAAATGAAGCTGCTTTTTATCAGTTTTAGAGGCAAAAATGCTTTCCAAATTCTCCAAACCGTGCTTTTCCAAAGAAAGCAAGGTTTGGTAGCATTTAGAGGTGAAAATGGGGGGGGTCCGAATAAGATCAATGTCGATTTGAGTCGAGTTGCTGCCGTTCTGAAATCGCAAAGGCTGAAATTAAGAAGAAAAACAAAACCACCATCTTTAGAAATACAGTATGTAGTAGTTTAGACCTACTTTTTAAACATACTGCAAGTCAAATCACCAATTGTCCTCTTGTTTTAGGAGTAAACTATGATGTTGTTAGATTGTTACATACTTTGTCCGCAGCTCATAAATGTAAAGGAAATAGAAAGCTGGGGAGGAGGCCTAGAGACAAGAAAAACAAACGCTATAGAAATTCCTGGACTGTCTGTTGATGTTATGTCCCAGTACAGAGCTGAGATGACACTGTACTTTTGTCTGCTGTGAAATGCACCGTGTTAATATGTTTTCTGAGTAAAAGTAATGTTCTGGTGACTCAACATATGTGTCGCTTTACAAAAAAGTAAACAGTGCCCCCTGCAGATGGTGTGTCAATGAATAAGAAGAGAGTGAGAGGAAGCAGCTGCCGCCAGTGTCGGGATGGGAAAATAACATGGACAGACCGGAGACACGGAGGTCAAATCAATACATGTCCTTGGAGCAGCGAGCCGAGGGGGGAGATAACAGGCCTTTCCACCGCCGCCGTACAAAGAGTGTTCAATACACGGCACTGATGAGCACATTATCATCCGCTCACAGTAGTTATAAGACGGTGGTCAATACGCTTCCAACAGTAACTGAGATAAGAGGCTTTTGTTAAACACACAGGGAGGCCAGAGTAAACAAGAGTCTGATTGGCTGAAGTAGAACCTCACCTGACAGTGTGAGAGTGCACCACCACCACCACCTCCACCTTATGACCTCAAACAGCAAACAGAGAAATCAGGAGAGAGTTAGGTTATTTAAGGATAAAGACCATTCAGCATCTGCACAACAGTGTAAGAACAGCACTGTGATGTCACTGTGGAACAAGCTGTGATCAGCAGAGCACCATAGACTGTAAGAGCACCAGCAGAGAGGAGCTGAGATCCAGAGGAGGAGCTGTGATCCAGAGGAGCTGAGATCCAGAGGAGCTGTGATCCAGAGGAGCTGAGATCCAGAGGAGGAGCTGTGATCCAGAGGAGCTGAGATCCAGAGGAGGAGCTGAGATCTACGTGTGTGAGTCAGAGCAAAGTGTGACGCAGGTGGGAACAGCTGCTGCACCAGGCATCAGCACATCTGCATGTGTTCACAGATTTCTACAGGCAACCTTCACTTTCTGTGACGTCTGCGTTCTATCCTTAGTAACAACATAATGTCGGATTGTTGATAATTGAAACAAATGAGAGGGCACAGCTGCCAAAGGCACCACTGCACCAAGGCAATTACTGCTATGCTGCATAAACACTACAAGAGTGTGATACTCTGTCTGACCAGCAGAGGAGGGAGTACAGCAGCCCAAATGTACTCAAGTAACTACTGCTACTTCAAGAGGATACTATCATAGAAATATAAAATAGTGGTCAAAGAAATATTGGTATTTGGATCATCATTATATTTCAGATCATTTCATATTGTCAACATAAGTCTTTTGTGACTTGTAGAGAAACAAATTTGTTTACTCTAGTAAGAGTACTGCTAGTGTAAAAGTACAGCGTCTGACTGAGTACTACTCACCTCTGCAGACCAGCACCTTTTCTTTAAGTCACACAGCCCCAGACTCCACTTTCCTGCTCAGTGTGGCCCGGGACAAACTCCACAAACAGGAAGTGAGGCGCCCGAGCTCTTCCCGTCTCCCCTTAAATGAGCCTCTTGTTCCTAAACTGGAAGAAACACTGGTGCAGTGCTGCTTTTTCTGACACCTTCACAACCCGACCACAGCCTCGTGTGTTTGTGAGGACATCGTGCAATTTACTGACATAAATGCTGGTTTGGATCACGGCTGTAACACAAACAGAACTGAAGAGGCGACGTGGATGAGCGGCAAAACTTTCACTGTATTCACTCTTAAAAAATGTGTCCAGTTAAGAGATTTTTATTCTTCTGCAATTAGAATATTTAGTCAAGTTTAGTTCAAGTTCATTTCTGTAACAAAGAAGCAGAGGGTGTTGTGTGAGCACGAGGCCTGCTGACTGTCACAGCGCAGAGGTGAGCTGAGTGCAACGCCATCTCTTTGTGGATCTCCTGAAGCAGCAGGACGTGGCCGCACAACACACACAGAACACGCAGCATGTGTTATGTAACCGGCCTGAGAGAGAGAGGAGAGAGCGAGGGGGAGAGAGGGAGGAAGAGGGGGGGTCTGCCCTCTGCAGAAGGTGAACACAGAGGAACATGAGACGCATCACAAGGACTGACCACATCTGGGGACTCGACACAGCTGACGATGGCAGGACTGAGACCGATGTCAACGTGACACTCCATTAAAAGTCCTGCAGTGCGTCCATTATGGCCTACCTGCTGCAGAACAGAGACTAGAGAAAATGATTTCCTCCCCAGAGTAATGACACAGCATTATTTCAAAGTGCTCAGTCAGTGGTCCCATCCCTGTAACGGTGTTCTTGCATAACGTCTAAGATGCTTCTTCAGGTTGTGAACAGTTCAGTTTGCGTCTGAGTGTCTGCTGTAGACGAGCCAATGAAACACTCACAACCCTCCACTAGACACAAACGGATACAGGTGAACATGAATTCAAGAAAAGATATTTTTAAAGCGAGAATTTTAAGTTGTTTGAATGAATTATAGTCTGTATTTCAGTAGCTCAACCCTGTGCCAGCCTCTCACACACACATCTGCGACCAGAACGGTGAAGTCAATTCCGAAATACATTACAGTTGTTGTGCTAGAACGCATTCTGCTCCAAATTAAAATTGATGGTGTTTTGTCAGAGCGCTGGCGGGCAGGTTCTAACCCACACAATGCTTCTGTTGAAACTCCCAAACACCGGAGCCCAGGGGACCGAGGGAGGACCGGCTCGGCTTGAGGTCAACGGGGACCTGCTCGGATGGGTGTGCCTTCTAAAAACACACATCAGTCAAACCAAATAACATCACCAGTCGACCATCCGATTGGCTCAGGGACGTCAAAGAGAAAGGAAAGGCTAAAAATAGATCCGACAGCCCACGAGCTATAACGAGTCCCTCCTCTACCTCATAATGACGTGGAAAAATAACATTATAGACTCCAGGCACGGTCAAGCGATCGGTCGAGATGGAGAGATACGGAGAACGTCAACAAACTTCTGAATGCTAGCAAAACATAATTCACTGCAGATGTAATGTAGCAGAGCCGGGCTAAACGCTACAATTTTAAGCTCACCATCAAAACGGCCCCTTGAGATCTCCAAAGTTATATATATATAGTCTTTATACAGCAGTAAAGTAGAGCTCTGACTGGCTAACCCCATGACCACAAAAGAGAAGCTGCAGATTCCTTCGACTACACACAGAGTTTAGAGTGTACTAAAGTTTGAAGGCTGAAAAAAAAAATAAAAAAATAGATAAACAGAAAGAAGTCAAAGTCTGTTAAGTGCAATGTCCTGCGAACAACAAACAGGGGAAAGGGACAAGCGCCGGCTGCATCCTTCTGAGGGAACACAGTGTCCAAAAGACGAGCCAAAAGGGCACGAAGGACGACAGGACAAAAGTTTGGACCGAGTGCGGGCGGCGAGCCACAGCGTCGCAGCCACGCATTAAACCAAAACAACCCTGTGACAAGCCGCGGTCGCGCTAACCTCTTCACGCTAGGGCTGTTCACTGACCCTCCGTCCTCCCCCCCCTCCTCCTCCTTCTCCTCCTTTCTCTCTCTTAACTCAAGCCAGGCTGCATCTGACTACAGCAGAATCTCAGCGCGCTACGGCAGCGCTGTCCTCGAATGTCTCCGGCAGACCGCAGCACAATAACACGGGGTGAATGAATGAACGAGCGGGAGAAGGAGACGGAGAGGGGAGGGTGCAGTTAGCGATTCATAATAAAAGTTAGCACACAAAATCCGTTTAAAATTACACAGCAGCCGGTTCAAAGCGCTAAATGACAGATTAAGATACCTATAAAAGAAGCAGTCGCAACACACCAGGACGCCCATTCGGATGCTGACGACGCAGAGCCGTTAAGCGATTCCAGTCCCGCGGGGCGCTCCGAGTCCCTCCGCAGTCCGGGGGTCCAAACTCGGCTACAGGTGCAGCAGGACAGCAGCTCCCAGCCCCAGCAGCACCGCATCTAAACAGACGGCGTCGGACTTCGCCCCACGATTACTCACGGGACGAAACTAAACTTGGAATTTTGTAAACAGAGCCACACTTCCGAGCACGTTTCCCCTTTCTCTCTCGTTCCAACTAAAGTGACTGTATGCCTCTTCTTTTCACACTCCTGCTCCATCCCTCGCTCCCTCCCTCCCTTCCTCGTTCCCTCTCTCTCGCGTTCACTCGTTGGCTTCCACTTGAAAGGCGGGAGTTTAGCTCGGCAAACGGGGGGCTCATAAACACACTGCTGACGGCCGGGCGGCAGAGGGCGGACTGCGGGGGAGACGGGACGCGGACACGGCTTTAAAAAAAAAGAAAAGAAAAAAAGAGGAGGATGAAAACAAGCCGCGCTGAGGCCGCTATCTCAGGCCGACGGTGTACACGCCACACAACACGCTATCTCGATCTCTCACATGTAAACACAGCTCTGTTTGCCAAATCAGACTTAAGAGCGAGATCCAGCTAAACCGCTCCTGAAGGTTAATCACCGCAGCGTGCCCGGTCATGTTTAGGAAGGTGGCGTAAGAGATAGTGTTTGCAAAACTTTTTACATAAAGGCTAAACACAAACACACTATGAGTTCGTTATTGATCATGTTGTTCAAATCGGCCATTACAACATGTTTATTATAGACTTCAATTGTAGTTTCCTCCCAAAAAACACACCTTGAGTTGTGTTTTGTTTCATTCGC
Organism: Periophthalmus magnuspinnatus; assembly: GCF_009829125.3. Lineage (NCBI taxonomy): Eukaryota > Metazoa > Chordata > Actinopteri > Gobiiformes > Gobiidae > Periophthalmus > Periophthalmus magnuspinnatus. Next base: position 31,048,497 of record NC_047131.1, on the reverse strand, counting down.
ACATGTTTAACACACAAAACCTGCAGATTTAGTTTGATTTCTTGACTTAAACGTAAAAAAAAACACCCTTTCCACCTTGTGATTTAATACGGGAAGTGCTCCGCTGTGTTTTTAAACTCCACACACCTTCATTTCTAGAATCATTTGGATCATTTCAGCTCTAAAATTGACCATTTCTACTGAACAAAAGGTGAAAAAAGGAGCTGTTAACTTGAAAACTACCACTACATGACATCACAAGGTGGAACAGAGTGTTTTTTTTTTTTCTTTTGGAGATGTACAAAGATGAATAACAAACAATTCCTCAAACATGTGTGAATGAAACAAAAAAACTCCAGGTCTGTTTTTGATGAAGTAACGTTATAACATGGATTAAATCTCGCAAGAACAGAACAGCTCTGTATAAATAACAGTTCAAACATCCTGAGACTTTATGAGCCAGTAAAACGTCTATTTTAAGAGATTCTTTTTTTCAGACGAAGGTTTAGTTTGAGGAAGAGCGCTAGTGTCAGGTATGAAAACAGAGCGTTGATCGTCGAAACGGTCACGTATGAACAACAAAGTAAACCTCGGTCTGAAAATAGACTATATTAACCTCATTGGACCAGTAAACAGTTTTATTACATCAGCGTCCAACCACGATATCGACTGAACTGATATTTGGAAGCAGATCCAGCTAATTGTTCAGTATCGACGCTGTTGTACCAGTATCGGATCGTCCCTAATCTTGATTATGTGCGACTTTATAAAGACACATTTGACTCAGAGCTGGTCGTGTTCTTCAAAACAGATAAAACCGTCCTGATGGTTGAAAATGTTTTATACTTTAGTTGAAATGAGTGAATTTACTGAAGTCTGGTTACCTTTTTTTTTAGATCATGTTATGTCTTTGACGCTGGAGATAACCCCATGAGCTGCTTTTTATTTCATATATTCATGGATAAAGTGTTTTAGTAGCACATATTCTGTTTTTTGTTCTTGTTTTTTGTTTTCCCCTCACTCATCTGTTGTTGGTTTTTTTAAATATTCTGGAAAATCTTTAAATAAATCCTACATGAAATGAGTAAAGAATATTTTCTCCCTTGTAGTGACTCAGGATCTAAATCAGGATCATGTAGAGCAGGTAAATACGAGCATTTAAGACCAAAATGACGAGTCTGACAGCAGCAGGTACAGAGAGAGGACACAGTTTTTCAATGGAAAGTGAATTGGAGCCAGAGTCGATGGAGCCAGAAGGAGCACAGCGGCTAGCACGTTAGCCATGTCCATTTATATATAGTCTATGATTTATAATGACCTACAGCGCAAATCTTATTATATTGCAAGGAAATAAGCAAAAATGTCCTATTAGAGCAAGAAAATAAGCAAAAAGATCATGTTAAAGCAAGAAAATAACCAAAAAGATCATATTAAAGCAAGAAAATAATAAAAAAGATCATATTAGAGCAAGAAAATAAACAAAAAGATCATATTAGATCAAGAAAATAACCAAAAAGATCATATTAGAGCAAGAAAATAACCAAAAAGATCATATTAAAGCAAGAAAATAACCAAAAATGTCCTATTAGAGCAAGAAAATAACAAAAAATATCCCATTAAAGCAAAGAAAAAGTGGCCACGATGAAAACTGACCCCTAAAAACACGGTTCCATCTGTCACGTACTGAGGTAGTAATTTTCCTAACAGGCCGTACGCACATCTGCAGCTTTAATGACGTAAACATCACGCGTATCTCTTCATTCACACAAAATAATGCAGAGGTTCAGAGTGGGAGGGGCTAATGCGGTGACGAGCCCCCGCAGACCTGAACCAATCAGAGCAGAGTATTCGGCTGTTGTAGTGCGGCGTGCGTGAGGTGAAGGACAGGGGGGGGGTGAATTAATGGGGCTCGTTTTGTCTTCTGCCCCATCGCCGCAGCTCCGCTCAATGTACTTTTCTCTCACACGTCGCGGCGCACGTGCATGAACGGACCGAGGACTGCAGCGGTCAGGTCTGGTGAAAGTCGATGGATGTAATCGAACGCTACGATCTCTTCAGGAGACTCAGCGTCGGCTCAGATTAAACCGACTGTGAGAGAGGAAGAGGAGGAAGAGGAGGAAGAGTCACAGCATCAAAGTGAAACCAATGACTGCAGCCCCGACGGTGGAGATGGACGAGAGGCTCTGGGCCGAGGGGACGCGGTCACCTTCAGAGGGATGCAGTTACGTAATATAAGCAAGGGGGGCGCCACCGGTCTGCACGCGCGGATACAAAACAACATCTGTTTACATCGAGCAGACACGAGCTTGATGTAAAGTCGATAGTGAGATTTCTCCATTTCGTCTGATTGAAATGTTTTTATTCTGCACTTTTCTCTTTTATTTATGCTTTGATTTTTTTGTTGTATTGTGATTTTAATGTGTTTCTTTTTCGGTACAGCTCTTCGAATGACTTTGAATTTACGGAAAAGTGCATTACTGTTCTGCTCGGACGAAGGCGGCACCGGTGACTGCAGTAGTACTTCAACAAATATATAAACTGTGTAGAAATAGACCGATATCAGTTGGTCGATATTTGCTCTTTTCACCATATGGAATATCGGCTTTTAATCTCAAGCTGAGACCGATATTTGGGCTGAAGAATACACTGTTCCTGTTTTGTGCTGTTATCTCTTTGTATTAAAGTAACACACTGCTCTCGTAGATGTTTGTGGTTAAAAAAAAAGGGCTGTGGGTGAGTTTGTAGTGAATTTAAAATGACAAAATACAAAGTTTGAGCAACACAATCAAAATCGGCTCCAAAAATATCAGCAAATCTTATCAAACAGCAGGTTCTCTGGACGCTAAACAATCGGTATCAGCCATGAAAAGCTGCGCGGTAAGTTTTAATTTTAAAAAAACTGCAGAAATCAAAGATGCAGCTAAAGCCATAAAAAGGAAATCTAACGCTGTAAGTGAATCTAATATAAACCAACTCATTTTGATTTGGAGAATAGTAAAAAAACAGGGCTGTGCAATTGATAACAGTTAAATTACAGTTATGATTATTGCTGTAACTGATGACAAAAACAGTCTGATTGTGATGGAGATTATCAACATTTACGTTTACAACAACCCATTTCTATCATTCTTTCACTCCTTCATTTTAGCTGCACTAAAGTCTCATCACCTTTAAGCTCCAATATTACACAAAATGAACTCTCGTGAGCTTCAAGCCACGTCAGAATGTCGTTACCTCCTCACAAACAGACCTGGAGTTGTGTTTTTTTCCATTGACACACGTCTGGAAATGTAGACAGGCTAATAATGCAGGATTACTCAAAGCTCAAAATGCTCTGTTCCACCTTGTGATGTCATGAAGTGGTTAGTTTTCACAATAACAGCTCCTTTTTTCAGTAGAGATCGGCAAATTCCATGGCTGAAGTTATCCAAATGATTCTAGAAATGAAGGTGTGTGGAGTTTAAAAACACAGTGGAGCACTTCCTGTACCAGTTTGAGAGAAGAACTCAGCCTAAATATGCAGGATTTGTGCGTTGAACCTGCGTGAATGAAACAAAAACACAACTCCAGGTCTGTTTCTGGCCCTTTAAGGCGGCTTCATTACCTTACGCACAATGCAAAAAATGAAATCACTCATTCGTTCGTAGCGACGTTTTCACATAAACCCCAACAAGATGGAATAGAAATAGGAGAACATGGCAACAAAACAGTGCAAAGAACACTTTCCAAACCCGTGACAATGATAAACTGCACCAGAGGCCCAGCGCAGCAGTTTTTACCTCCAATGACGTCATCCTGCCTGCCCGCTCCAAACATCTCCTCTCCCTCTCCTCTCCCTCTCCTCCTCTTCCCAGGGGTACAGTTACAGGAGCTGCATCTGCCTGGTCTGATTTTCACTTCTTAATGACCTCATCTTAAACCAAACGATTAGACAATTACCCGTTCTGCAGACAGTTTCGGAACAACAAAAGGCCCGGGAGCATTTCCGCGGTAACATTTCCAGATGATGAAGAGGGTGTAGGGGCTTGGCACTCGTTAGCTCCCTTTGTGTGGCGTTACTATAGATTCAGGATGTGGGTTTGTGCCGGTGGAGTGCGCTGGAAGGCCATGTGGCTCTTAACAAGGCAAAAGAGGAAGCGTGTGCCGGGGAAAATGAAAATATATTGTATCGAATGACATTAAAACACTTGTCACTTTCAACAATATGAGCGAGTCCTTGAGTGAGTTTATTTCCTCCTTATCGCATAAAAGCAGGCTGGGAATTGAACCAAGACATCCGGGGTTTAAGTGGGTCAATTCATAATGTTTGTCCACTACAGAAAGAATAAAACAATGAGCAATTTGATTAAACTTTGACTTTGTGAGATTAGTCAATGAATAAGGCAGAAAAAAACAGACATGGGACATTTTATCTTTGCAATCCTGAAATATATTGTAATTTATGTAAGTTATATTATTAATAAAATCTAAAAGGAGAACAGTTTTGAAGCATTGGACCCAGTTTGTGCCTGAAACGGGCAACAGCAGCATGTGCAAAGTTGCTAGGTGATGGGAAGCAGAGAGTCAGGCATTTGTGTGGAAAGAGGAGGACAAAGATTGAGAGGGAGATTTCATATTCCCCCCCACCCCCCAGCTCAGGGCAGGACGGACAGGTTTCTCCTGCTAACCCTGATCCACGTGGGCACAGACAACCAGTATGACCAAGGCTGACATCACTGTGCTGTCTTTTTTCCATTGTTTCACAGGTTAGAGGTTTGGTTTTGCACGAGAATTGGAATAATACGTCATTCAGTAATAGAAAAGTGCCATTAATTTCAAGAAAGCGATGGTAAAAAGTTAGGAATAGTAGGTTTATTTAAGTGCAATATAAGAAAACATGTGTCACCCAGCTCCATGGATCTACGCAGAGTAACAGTGAGGTGTTTTACGCATATGGAAACGCGCGCATCCTCCCTCTCCCTCTGCGTAAACATGGCACAATAAGTTACAGCTCTTACCTATTTAGCGTGTACGACCCGTTCCGTTTGAACCTCATCCTGGACGATAGGAAGCGAATCAGGAAATCCAGAATTGACAGCGTTTGGCACTTCGAATCAAGCGAACTCCCAACGCCTCCCTCCGATCAAACAAACAAACGGAACAATAAAAAAAAGAGACTTGGGTTTTCGCAGCGCTCTCACTCGCTCGCTCGCTCCTCGCCACCTTCGCCTCCTCTTCCCCAGTCAGACCCACTCCCTCCTCCGCGTTCCCCAGTCTCTCCCGGGGCTTTACTTTCCGCGGGGCAGGGTTAGCCAATCTCCAGACAAAAAAGGAACACTCGTGCCATACGCGAACAGTCTGGGATATGGAAGTGAACCGCGCGTAAAAGCCGGATTTTACGCACGGTCTGGCGGTTGTCTCGAGCCTGCGTTGTGACGCAAACCACCACGTTTCTACTTCCCCAAAAAAACAGAAACACCCCCGTGAAACTTGAGCTTATCTTCCCATATTTTCCACATTATTTGCTGGTTCAACTCCGCGTCGAAACATCGTGGCACAATACGAAAAAAACAAAACAAAACATACATCATAACGCGCGTTGGATGGAAAAAAACCCCCGAAATGGACGCGAGGCAAAAGGTCCAGGAGAGTCTCATGTTTCAGCTGCGTTTCCCATCTCACACGAGCTATTTTTACATATTTATATTCCTCCATAGGCTGAACACAAACCAGACCCCAGCAACTCTATACAGCTCCTTTCAGCGCCTGGAGGCTGAGGCAGATCTCAGGCTAATAATAGGGCTCCAGATCCAATAATGCCATTTTAATCCACATGGACTCTTCTCGAATGTGTGTCTTTGATTATACACAAAGTCACTTCACTTTTCTAGGTAAAGAAGGCAACAAAAAACAGTTTAATCTGCGACAAAGTCAAACCACATGCTTTTACTGAGAAAGGACTGACAAAATTTGATTAAGTGCACGGACCAACCTGGCAACGCAGCTTATTATTCGCCCATTAAACCACTTTTAGGTAGATTTTAACAGATAAAATGTACGTCTAATGTCAGTTTGGTTTAACACAAATGTCAGACACATCCAAAAACTGGGACACATCCAGTTTGGGAAGGTTGGGATGAATAATATTGTGTAAAAAAACACATATCTTTGTCCATTTTTAATAATTTGACACTCATTTTCAAGCATCTTTTGTGCATTTTAGCTAAAAACATGACAATATATCCCTCTTTTTTACTGTTGTTGGGAATCAAATTGGTCAAAAATTGCATGGCTCAATCTTATTATTTGCCCATTAAACCATTTGTAGCCTTAAAAGATAAAATGTAGGCGTAATGTCAACCCAAAAGTAAGAGGACCAGATTGTCAAAATTCAAAACCGGGATAATCTTATGCTAATTTTCAAGCATCTTTTTCTGTATTTTAGCTAAAAACATGACAATATATCCCTTTTTTAACTGTTTGTGGGGATCAGATTGGTGAAAAATTGGTACATCTGGGACATTTCTTGTATAAAACTGGGACAAAGCAGTGTGTTTTTGGATAAATCTACTGGGACAGGGGGCACAAACTGATTCAACAAGTTATATTTACTCATCCTGAAACAAAAAAAGTGTGTGTTTTCTTGAGTTCTTTATAACATCTAGACTGGGGATTTTAAAAACACTTCACCAATACCACACATTTCAATAAGGATAAATGAAAGAGAAGAGAAGAGGATAAGGCCATGACGACTGAATAAAAAATAAAACTAAAATAGAAGCCAGATGTGCAGTGAGTCAGTTTAATTCAGCAGATTTTAAAGGTTCAATATTACACAAAATGGACTCTCGTGAGGTTTAATCTGTGTTCCAACGCTGTTACCTCCGCAAAAACAGACCTGGAGTTGTGTTTTGTTTCATTCACACACGTTTGAGCGACACTTTCTTATCAGTCTGTCTATTTCAAGAGCTCAAAACGCTCTGTTCCACTTTGTGATGTCATGAAGTGGTAGTTTTCAAGTTACCCTTTACCTTTAGCTCAGTAGAGATTGGAAATTAAAGCTCTGAAATCATCCAAATGATTCTAGAAATGAAGGCGTGTGGAGTTTAAAACCACAATGGGGCACTTCCTGTATTAACACGATGACATCACAAGGTGGAACGGAGTGTTTTCAGTTTGTGAGAAGCAGGGTTTGTGTGTTAAACATGTGTGAATGAAGCAAAACACAACTCCAGGTGTGTTTTTGATGAGGTAACCGCGTTCAAACGTGGCTTAAAAACCGCAAGAATCCATTTTGTGTCATATAGAACCTTTAAAATACGTTTTTCTTCTTATGATGCAATTATAATCCTCATTAACTCTTTGCGTTGCTGCCGGGGACAAAAGGAGAAAGAGAGAGACTGTATAAATATGAATGTAAAAGCAGGCGGAGGCATTATTTGGCTCACACGGTGGTGCAGAGACCGGCTCCAGGATCGTTTATTACAACAAAGTCGACTGGCACCAGAACTGCTGATCAATGGACCCAGAGCTGCTGCTGCGACTGCAGAGTTACACAACACCTCCGGGGGAATGTAGGATGAGGAGGAACGTGTGCGTGCGCTCGTGACTTCAGGTGGAGACGGGACAACAGACGAGGAGTGATTCAGCTTTTGGTACAACTTAGAGCTACAAAATGTCACAGCAAACACCAAAACGTTTGCTTAAAGTCGCAGAATATTTGGTCAAATCAAAAGTGAGGTATTGAGTGTAGTTGCTATTACCACAAAGACATTTAAAGGTTAGGGCTGCACTATGAAACTTTTCTGGATGTGAAAATGCATTTACACCAGGAGTCTCAAACTTGCAGCCCGCGAGACAATATTTTGTGGCCCACAGAACAAAATGAAAGTTCAATGTTAGTGTTGGAATTACCATGTTGCGTGTAGAAGGTTCAGTAAACCCCAAACACGTGTGTCACTCACACTGTGCACGCCTCAGCAAAGATTCAACAAATAACGATGTAGATCCATAAAATCCACAAGAACTGGCGTATTTCTTCATGTGCGTTGAAAACAGCGATGACGTTTGAGAAGATTTTAACAAAGATTTTTTGTGGAATACCTGATACGGCCCAGCTTCACCCAGACTCTGCCTCCCGCGGCCCTCGGGTCATTTCAGTTTGAGACCCCTGATTTACACGATATATATGGGACGATATTGAAGTTTGGCATTTGACATAAAACTGCAAAACCATGAAAGTTGCACAGTATGGCATTAAACGTGTTCATCTTGCATTTCTCCACTTACACATTGACGAACGTGTATTTTTACTTTAAGCGCTCACCTTCAAACAGATCTGACCTGTGCCTTGGCCCATGGGTGAATCACTGGCTCGTCTCCATGGTGATAGATACGTTAAATACCATTAACTGCGGGTTATTTCTGTTAAAGCAGGAACATCTCCATGGAGACGAGCAGGTGACGTGTCCTTATAGCGTCGTGTCGCGTGTGATTTGATTAGCTCTTTGCATCTTGAGCTTTTACACGTTTACAAAATCAACACGTGACGTACAGTTTTAAATATGCTCATTTTTCTCCGCAATTTTGTTCATTCGCAAATATTTAAATGATTTTGTCTCCTCGCGCTGCGTTCGGAGATGTAAAGTCTCGTTAAAAGGTCAATATTACACAATTTTTTGATCTATGTTAAATGCGGTTTCCTCATCGCAAACATACTGTATTTTCCGGAGTTTAAACACACCTGCATATTTAGGCTGGAGTGGACTTTTCTCAAACTGAAAACACGCTGTTCCACCTTGTGATGTCATCATGTGGTGATACAGGAAGTGCTCCGCTGTGTTTTTAAACTCCACACACCTTCATTTCTAGAATCATTTGGATCGTTTCAACCCTGGAATTGTCAATATCTACTGAACAAAAAGGTAAAAAAAAGCAGCTGTTAACTTGAAAACTACCACTTCATGACATCACAAGGTGGAACGGAGCGTTTTGAGGTTGCGTGAATGAAATAAAACACAACTCCAGGTCTGTTTTTGATGAGGCAACAGCATTAAAACGTGACTTAAAAGCTCACGAGAGTCCATTTTGAGTCATATTCGTGAGTAACATCGTGACCTTTTTGGACGATTATCATTCGACTTCACTTCCCGTCCGCATCCGATCGTCGAAAAACCTCTTCTTTTTCTCTTTCTTTCTTTCCATTCATCCTCTCCTCTGCCGTTACTCACCGCCTCCACGACCCGCTGACATCCCTTGGTTTTATTTCTCCCTCAGCAGCCCCCTTTCATTCGTCTAATTTGCACTTTTCCCTCCTTGTTTTGCTTCACACGGCCCCGCTCGTGTCCGTCCGCCCGTCACCCCCGCGGTTACGCAAGAACGTGAACTCTCCGGCGCACAAACCTCGCATACTAATAACGTTAGCCAAATGGATTTATCATAGGTGCTGATTTTGTTTTAACGCGAGGCCGATGTTCTGGCTTCTTGGAATCGCGGGGGCCGTTTTCCAGTTGGAATACACTGCTGACATTGTTATGGAGAAGCCGAGCCCCCCCCTCCGCTCCCTCGTTCCAGCTTTCCAGGAACACGTTGCACAAACCCCACACTGCAGTGCACAAACAAAGCGGCCTAAACGGAGAAGCCAATTTGCGAGCGCGGCGTTTGAAAACACCCGAGAGAGAGGCGAGACCGACAGAACGCACGGCCCATCCCGAAGTCGCAGTTAAAGGGCCTGGATTACTCCCTTTTCGTCACAAACAGACCTGGAGTTGTGTTTTGTTTCGTTTGCACATGTTTAATGCACAAACGCACCCGTGTATTAAAGCTGCAGGTCTTTTCTCAAACTGAAAACGCTCCGTTCCACCTCGTGATGTCATCGTGTGGTGATCCAGGAAGTGCTCCGTTGTGTTTTTAAATCCCACACACCTTCATTTCTAGAAGCATTTCGATGATTTCAGCGCAGGAATTGCCGATCTACAACTGAACTAAAAAGGTAAAAAGTAGCCGCTGACTTGAAAACTACCACCTGATGACATCACAAGGTGGAACAGAGCGTTTTGACGTTTGAAGATGTCGACAGACTAATAATCGAGTGTCATAACGGGGCTTAAATTTCACGAGAATCCCGAGAATTTTGCGTGTTATAGGACCTTTGAGGTAGCGTCGCCAGCTCGTCTTCACAAAGATGTTGTTTAGTTTCACAGAAAGTCCCTCAACGCGGCTTTAAACTTGTCAATCTCCATGGAGACACCAGCAAGCCAAGTCACAGGTCATGTCTAGGCAAAGGCGAGCCCACGCACAGCAACAACAAGGTATTTTTGACGTAAATACTAAATAAATAAGTGTAAATCCATACTGTTTCTCGATGCTAATATCATTGCTTTGCCTGTAACGCTCCAAACACGTGACAAACCCCCCGCCGCCACAAGAAAAGTTACATAATGCAGCTTTAATGTATGGAGATATATACATACAGCCGACCGCAAAACTGCAGCGTACACAAACACCAACTTAAACATATTGAAATGAACACAGGTCAGCATTCAGCACAGAGTAAATGTGAGCGTCTCAGAGGGGAGCGGTGTCCACGATCCCACAGATAAACACGACCAAAGACGCCAGCGGTCTGTCCACGTCACGCCAAACACCTCCAGAACTCTTCACAGTAGCGGCCTGTTCGTTTGGCGTTTTGTTTCTGTCGCCAAGTTCATCTAGATTTGGGTAACTGTTTATTTAGGTGTCGATGGGCTAAAATAACACAACTCGAATGTCCCGTTAAAGCCCCGGAGTCAAACTTAGATTAAACTCTTCAGCGTTTCTGGCCTCTGCCCCTAATCATCATTATCTTTTTCCACCTGACAGAGGAAATGAAATGCAACTCTATCCCGATGACGGCACAGGCGAAGGCCAAACTCGGGCCAAACTCGGGAAAGCGACGGCAGCGGGCGAAGAGCAGACGCTGACAGACGGAGAGTTTAGAACAGAAACATCACTGTAGTAAAAAACACAGATGTTTTTCATGTATTTTTACTTCAGAACAGATACACGACCAGGCAAAAGTCTGGACACACCATCTCACTCAATACGGTAGTAAAAGGAGAAAAAAAACACTTTTTTCATCGCTCGTCCAGGGTGCGACTTATACTCAGATGAGACTTATATGTGAAATGATTCAAATACATGACTGAGGACAAAAGACCAAGTTTAAATCTGTCACTGGACAAACTGTTTCAGGATTGAAGACGTTTCACTGTTTGTCCAAGACGAAGCTTCAGCTCACGAACTGAACTCTCCCTCTTTTCTCCCTCCCACTCCCTCTTTTCCCTCTCTCTGTAGGTGAAGTGCTCTATCCTTTCTCTCCCTATACTTCTCTCTCTGTTCTTCCCTCCCTCTTTTTTTTCTTTCTCTCTCTCTCTCTCTGTAGGTGAAGTGTTCTATCCTTTCTCTCCGTACTTCTCTCCTTCCTTCTCTCTCCCTCCCTCTTATCTCTCCCTTTCTCTCTCTCTCTGTAGGTGAAGTGCTCTATCTCCATTCTCTCCAATATCCTTCTTTCCCTCTTTCCTCCCTCCCTCTTTGTAGGTAAAGTGTTCTATCCTTTCTCTCTCTCCCTCTCATTCCTCCTTTTCTCTCCCCCTCTCTCTTTTCCCTCTCTCTCTGTAGGTGACGTGTTCTATCCCTTCTCTCCCTATACTTCTTTTCCTCCCTCCTTTCTCGCTCTCACACACTCTCGTCCCTCCCTCTTTTCGTTCTCTCTGTAAGTGAAGTATTCTATCCTTTCTCTCAATATACATCCCTTCCTCTCTCCCTCCCTCTTTTCCCTTTCTCTCTGTAGGTGAAGCCCTTTATCTTTTCTCTCCCTCCCTCGTTCCTTCTCTCACCCTCTTTTCCCATTCTCTGTAGGTGACATGTTCCATCCTTTCTCTCCCTCTTGCTCCCTTTTCTCCCTCCCTCTTTTCCCTCTCTCTCTGTAGGTAAAGTGTGCTATCCTCCCTCCCTCCCTGTTTTCTCTGTAGGTGAAGTGCTCTATCCTTTCTCTCCCTATACTTCTCCTTCCTTCTCTCTCTATCCCTCTCTTCTCTCCCTTTCCCTGTCTCTATGTAGGTGACATGCTATATCTCCATTCTCTCCCTCCCTCTTTTCCCTCTCTCTATGTAGGTAAAGTGTTCTATCCTTTCTCTCCCTATACTTCTTTCCCTCTCCCACACTCTCGTCCCTCCCTCTTTTCCCTTTCTCTCTGTAGGTGAACCCCTTTATCCTTTCTCTCCCTCCCTCTTCTTTCTCTCACCCTCTTTTCCCATTCTCTGTTCTATCCTTTCTCTCGCTCTTCTCCCTCCCTCCCTCCCCGTTTTCCATCTCTCTCTGTAGGTGAAGCGTTCTATCCTTTCTCTCCCTTTCTCTCCCTCTTTTCCCTCGCTGTAGAAGTGCTCTATCCTTTCCCTCCCTCCTTCCTTCCTTCTCTCTCTCCCTCTCCCTGCAAAACCGACCCATCCGGTCTCAAAAATCATGAATGAACTCAGTGAAAACAGGCAGCATGGCGCCCTCTGCTGTTCGCTCTGCGCACTGCGGCCTCCTCCACATCACCTCTGACGGGACGACCCTCTGTCCAAAGCGACGAGAGACAAACAGCAGGCGTAGGTGCGCTCGCCGACGTCCCGGGCGGCGGCGAGTGCTGTGTGCTCTGGTATTACCGGAATGTGCATAAAGGCGGCATCGATAAGAGGGCGAAGGGCGGAGGGCGGAGGCGAGGACAGGAGATTAAAAAGAGGAGATGAAAAAGACAAGGCAGTGAAGGAGAAGGGAAGCGGGCTGGTGCGTCCCTGACAGGTGCTATGGCTGGTATGTTAGAGACGCGGAGAGCCAGGTTTGATCAGCGAACTGGCGTCTTCCTACAAAAGCACAAAACAGTTAGTCTCTGGCGTTTTCAGCTGACGACACAAACACCTGTAAACACGCCACGTTTAACCGAGAAATAACTCATAATGTTGGAATTATGAAGCAGTTCTATGGTTGTAGTCACTAAAATTAGCCAGGCCCGTCACGAAAAACATATTTTGAAGTGTGATATATTGCCGTAAAAGTAATTAAAGACGATAAATGAGAGTATTGAAGCTAATTTATGCTACTGACGCACAACCCAAGAGCAAATTTAAACCACAAAAACAATTATAAATGTACAATACTGTTAAAAAATCATGAGCTGCGCCAAATAAACAGCGAAATTAAACACGTTAGTCGCTAGTTTGCATCTGTAAAGAGTCAGACAAAGCTTAAAATGTATCACAGAGCAAAGAAATAAGCAAAATGTGCATCCGATAAATAAAGACCGTCACAAAAATATAGTTCCAGTCAACTCGATTATCATGACAGGGCTATATATAGTGCTTTTCCATCTTCAAGGCACTCAACGCACTTTACATCAAGGAAACACTCACTCATTCACACACACATTCATACGACGAGGGGGAGTTAAGTGTCTGTGGGAGCTGGAATCGCACCGTCAGTCTGTAAATCCATGGATCTGACTGTTTTTTTTAAGTCAAGAGCGGGATTCGAACCACCAAACTTCGCATCTAACAAGATTATTTACCACGTGTGCACCTATTTTGGTAGTTTTATTGAGAAATCTTCCTCAAAACAGTCTTCAGATTCAGTGTTTGTCACATTCTCGACTCTTAAAAAAACTACAAATGTCCCTAAACATAATGTCTTTAATAGAAAAATGCATGTCCTGGATTTGACTATGACTATGGCTGTGCTGGTGGACTAGTGCCTGATAAAACGGTCATGTGATCTATACTGGAAAAAGGCAGCAGCAGCGGCGGCGGGAAAGGCCTGCGAGCCACGATTATGCAACTAGATCTAATTTCATGCTCATAGAATCCATCCACCGGTACTTTTCCCTCTCAATGTTCCTATTAAGCCTATTACCAGCTCAATCCTCCTTCAATATCACTGTTAGAAAGGCACCAGTTACATGAAATAATGTGCTGAATGTCAAAGATTCAGGTAAGTGCTGAGTGAGGAGTTTTCATGAACGTGTGTCTCCCTCTGGTGGACGGAAACGGTATTACAGTTTGGTCAAATCCAGGGCTGCAATTAACTTTTAAAATGAGAAATCTGGAATAATTTATGTTGGGGCTCAGTATTTATCGTGTGTGAGGAGATTTTATGCCATAAAAAAGTAAGAATTGAGCTGTAGAGAGCAGAAAAAATGAGTTTTATGGCTAAATATTGATTCATTTTGCTCATGTCTTTTAATTTAAAAACTGGTTCACCGAGATCAACCCGTTTTATTATTTTTGTGTTAGTGCCAATACTGAACGATTGGCTGGATCAGATATCGGCTTGCAAATATCGGTTCAGCTGATATCCTGGGTTGAAAAAGTGATGTAATAAGACTTTAATTGGCCCAGAACGTCTCATAATGTTTGAATTTTTATTTATACAAAGTTATTCTGTGGTTACATGAAACTTTCGGGTCAGTTTGGTCTTATTTTATTTTTGTTTAAAGGAAATAAATGCTGTTTTCAGTCTCTGCGCTGGTATCGGTTAATATCGGCAGGTTTTGTCCAATACTTAAAGCTATAGAAATTGGTATTAAAATTGGTATCAGAATTGAAAAAGATGGATGGTCAACAGATCTGACGTCAGCGCTCGTCCCGTAACTCTCTGAACTCTCCTCTGACCTTTTATGACTCGCGTCTCTCCCTCAAACGGCGGTTTTCAAACATTCTGAACGTTTATATCAGGGCTCAAACGTGACAAACGGCAAAACAAAACAGCAAAACACACTGTAGGGTTTGGACACTCGCGGCGTTAATGAAAGAGTCGGGTCTTTTGAACAGCTCCTGAACGTGAACGCTTGCATTCGGATCTCTTTTTCTTTCTTTCTGATTTTTATGCATTTTTACACTGATTAATACTGAACCAACAGAAGAATCAGCACACGAGTGAGAGATTTGTGCTAAAAAAAACAAAAAAAAACACATTTGATAACATATTAATGGTTAGTTTTTAATTGTTTTATTTTATTATATTTTTTTATTTAAATGTATTATTATTATTAATTTATATTGTAGTACAACATTTTATTTAGAATTTCATAATTTCAAAGTCTAAACACTTTGAAATTTATTTTTTTCAATCAAATATTGTTCTGTTAATGTGTTTTTTAGCATTAATACTTGTCCATCATAGTATCTACTTTTGTCTAGTCTATGTAAACGACTCAATATTAAAAGAAATGGATTAAGTGAGTGTCAAATTAAGCTAATCGAGGCTAGCAGCTATAGCGACAAATTTAGTGGTATCATAGCAACCAAAGAGCCAATCAGGAGCGATGTTGTTATGTTATAATGTTCATATTGGATAAAAGGGCAAATAAAAACCCCGGGATCATGTAGAGCGGGTTAATACGAACATTTAAGACCCAAAATGACGCGTCTGACAGCGGCAGGTACAGAGGGAGGGGTGATATTTGGGAAAGTAGCGGCTCGCGGGTTAGCTACGTCCATTTATACACGCGGTCTATGGTCGCAGCTGAAACACGACACTGCCCTAAGCTCCTTTCTGACGGCGAGCATAGCACCTTCAGCTAACGACTGGGTGAGGTGAGGGGAAGTAATATGGTAAGGTCAGGCCCAAGTGACCCAATCAAGTATTTATGCCTGTTATTAAAGTGGCTGCTGCTGGGAGCGAAGTGCCACTTGAGGAGTCAAAACAAAACCTTTCCATGGCACGTCCTGGGTTTGTTCAGGTCCATTAATAACAGGATAAATGTATAGAACCTGTCGTGATAATGGATTCTGAAGGGGGAAATACTCTACAGACAATATCGCCTTATGGATTTATGCCACGGACAGAGAATCACAGGAAACACGTTAAAATGAGCCATTTTGGACGATCCAGTATCAGTTTTCAAGATATCGGTTCAGTCGATATTGCACTTTTGTCTATAAATTGGTGAAATAGTGTTGGCCAAAAAAGTCTCATAATATTAAACTTGTATTTTTACAGATAAAACACTTGGATAGTTTTGTTTTTTGAAGGAAATAAGTGTAATTTTCATAGTGACCAGTGAAATACAGGGATAACAAGGAGTGATAAGACAAACCGAGACAAACCGAGTCAAACCGAGACAAACCGAGACAAACCGAGACAAACTGAGACACACCGAGACATATCAAGACATAGAAGACACCCCGAGACAAACTAAGACAAACCAAGATACACCGAGACAAACCGAGACACAGAGACAAACCGAGACACAGAGACAAACCGAGACACAGAGACAAACCGAGACACACCGAGACAAACCAAGACACACCAAGACACACCGAGACACACCGAGACACACCGAGACACACCTTGGTTGGTGCAGTCCTGGTGCATCAAGGGCCCAACGCACTGCACCTTTAAAAGCTCGTGCTGCCTCGTCCCGCATTTCTTTTTATTCCTTTGCGTCGCAACATATGACACTGCACACACACCTTTCAAGTCACACACCCGCACTTACACCCTGGACATGTACACACATCCACACCTCATTAAAACTCACTTTAAGTTACTTCATTTGTTAAATAAACACTTTATTTAGCTGAATATGGTGTTGCGTATTTTCTGTCATGATTTGGAGCCGGGTTATGACACAGAGGCCTAACATGGTTTGGTTTGTAGACATTTGTAGACGTGTAGACAACTGTATGTGACAAGTTTATGTTGTGTGTGTGAGAGACGAGTGTGTGTGTGACATGTGTGTGTGTTCAATATTTGCTTGATTTTGGAGGGTGTAAGGCGGGGACAGCAGAGGAACGCGCTAGTACAAGTAATTCGTAAGTAAGAAAAGAAGATAAAGAGGGAATGTAACTACAAACCTACACAAATGTCCCAACTAGAGCAAAGAAAATGTACATATGATAAATTTTCAGCTCCAAAAATATCGTTCATGTCTCATTTACTGAACGATTGACAGATTAATCGCCTAAATGTGCAGAAATAGCCCAGCGTGTTGTTACAGAGGATAACACAGCGGTTAAAGCTGGACTGGGGCGATACGGCTGAGGTACATGTCGCCGTGACGGGGCCGGCTCACGTCTGCTGGTTGTGACTTGTGATAAAGTGACTGACAGACGCCCTGCGGGAGGCGCTGTTACGCAGGAGAGCACTTCCTTTTGTTTGTGCATTTTGATGTTTCGTTTCTGAGTGAGACAACTTCCTCCCCGGGCTGCAGACGGTGTCCTGATGGAGAGGTAGAACAGCGAGCGCAGAGAGTTAGAGAGCAGGGCGTGGCGGGGTTAACACGGGCGACACGCACACATAAAACGCACACACAGACACACACGGACGGCGTAGTCCCTGATCCAACACAATGGTGAGGTTGTGCCATGTGACAAACGTGCAACTGCTACTTTCTCGTATTAATTTTTCTATTTTTATTTCCTGAACGTAAAAAAAAAAAAAAAAAGGACCTTGAACCTTTCGCAAAAACTCTGAACTCCAAACCGCACACTTTCCCGACCGACGCCTGGCTCTAAACCTCAGATTAAACAGACTCGAGCTGATCGTTGCCGATTAAATCTTCATTAAAATTTGATTAGCTGCACAGCGTGGACCAAACTTTAAGTCAGATCTATTGTGCAAAATGGACTTTTCAGATATTTTAACCATGTTGTAGTTGTTTCCCCTCGACGTTTGCGCACACGAGGTTGTATTTGGAGTGAATCGTCCATCTTTAATCGCGCCATACTGCCCCGTTTTCACTACGACCGACCACACACCCACTGCTCCGTTTTCCGATTTTATTATCCCAGTCGGTGATTCGCTCAGGATTTGTGTGGTCAGCTCCCAGTGGACGCCGCAGTTTTCCAACCTGACCTGGAGCTCTGTTTTGTTTCATTCACAAACGCACCTGCATATTTAGGCTGTTCCACCTTGTGATGTCATCATGTGGTGATACAGGAAGTGCTCCACTGTGTTTTTAAACTCCACGCACCTTCATTTCTAGAATCATTTGGATGATTTCAGACTTGGAATTGCCACTTTCTACTGAACTAAAAAGGTAAAAGGTCAAGCTAGTAACTTGAAAACTACCACTTCATGACATCAGAAGGTGGAACAGAGCGTTTTGAGCTTTGGAGACGTAACAGACTAATAATAAAGTGTGACTCAAACATGTGTGAATGGAGCAAAACACAACTCCAGGTCTGTTTTTGATGAGTTAAGAGTTTTATAACACGCTTAAACGTCACGAGAGTCCATTTTGTGTAACGTAGAACCTTTAATCACTTATTTTCAAGGCGTCATGTTTCCCTGGTAGACGCCCACTGCTCTGCACTTACATCATTCACCAATTTTATTTTCTTAATCATGATACACGTTGGATTCGGCAGCGTCACATCTGCTCCTTGCTCGTGTGACGTGCAGCTGTCCAGAGGAGGATGTTAAACAAATCAGCTGGTTTCCGTGCTGATTTCGCTCCTTTTATTAAGTCGTTTTAGATGAATATTGCAATTTTAAATGTGCAAATTATAACACAATGATCCACGAGTGTCAGAGACTATAACTATAGAGCCGACACACGCACGACACGTCTGCTTTAACTATCAAATCCATCATTTAGATATTTCAATTCAATTTATTCATGTGAACTGCCAGGTCACGTTAGCCAAAGTTGTGTAATTATTGATCATTTGACTATATTTCTTATCGTTTCCTTAAAGCTTTAACATGGCACATTATAAAAGCACAATAACCGTAATAAAACATCATTAAGGTTTAACTTCTTTAGTGATACAAGTGTCTGGCAGAAGCAGAGTCCTTAAAGCTATTTAGTCCTGATGCGATCTATTGGCTAAAAAGGTGCACTGTGTAACTTTCCAGCTTCTTGTCTCCATGGAGATGTTAATTTTGCTTTTGGAATCTTTCAGAGCATCGCATTAAACACATATATCATGCATTTATTCAATTACAGGTGTTACAGGCAGCTAAAATATATATAAAAACACACGCTACAGATCAGATCTATAACGTGGCTTTGGTGTGAGTTTAATGCCATGGTGCGGAACTTTCTAGGTAAAATAATAACACAGTAACACGCAGACAAACAGGTGAACAAACCCTGCACCGGGAAAGTTCCATACTGCATCTGTAAACCACCATATTAAGTGATTATGACCGTGTTTTCTGGTCGTCTTTTGCTCTGACATATGCAAAAATAAATGCAAACCCCGAGCGGCTCACGGCCCAAAGGTTCAGATCAGACGCCGCAGATCACGTATCCAAAAAGAGAATATTTTTAAAGCCTTACGCAGGTGCAGCGGCAGCACACTGTTACTATATCTGTCCACGAGTCTGAAATAGCAGCTTTAAAGTGGACTCAGAAGTGGACGCGGGTCAGGATGACTCATCATAAAACGGACATTAAAGCAGAACCATTACGCAAAATCGACTTTCAGAGCGTTTATCCGCGTTACGGTCGTTTCCTCTTCTCGTCGGAGCGTGTTTGGAGTGATCCGTGCGCGTTTTTGAGCCGTCGTTAAAGCGCACAGACCTGGAGTTGTGTTTTTTGTTTCATTCGCACATGTTTAACGCACAAACGCAACTGTATATTTAGGCTGTTCCACCTTGTGATGTCATCATGTGGTGATACAGGAAGTGCTTCTCCGTGTTTTTTTAAACTCCACACGCCGTTATTTCAAGAATCGTTTGGATCGTTTCAGACCTGGAACTGCCAATTTCTGCTGAACTAAAGGTAAAAGGACAAGCTAGTAACGTGAAAACTACCACTTCATGACATCACGAGGTGGAACAGAGCGTTTTGAGCTTTGGAGATGTGGACAGTAATAATAAAGAGTTACTCAAATATGTGTGAATGAAACAAAACACAAGTCCAGTATGTTTTCGAGGAGGTAACCGTTTTATAACATGACTTAAAGCTCGCAAGAGTCAATTTTGTGTAATAGCGTCGGATGCCATCGCCGCCGTTAGACTCGCGGTCGTGGACTTTCCGTCACCGTAACTCTGCAACCGATTGTGCTTCATGTAAATTCAAACGGCGTCTCAAAGCAGAGACATGGGGCTCTTTAAATACGTTATTGTCATTACGGTAATGCGCTTACGTCGCCCTCGGAGACGACCAATCAGAGCGCGTTAAAGGAAAAATAAGGATGGATATATAAAATAGAGGAAGTTGTGTGAAAAAAAAATGCAAACGTACAGGCTGATACTTCATTTAACATGATTTTATGGCTAAAAAACGAAAAAAAAAAAGTCTAGG
The DNA here is from genome assembly GCF_009829125.3 of Periophthalmus magnuspinnatus. Lineage (NCBI taxonomy): Eukaryota > Metazoa > Chordata > Actinopteri > Gobiiformes > Gobiidae > Periophthalmus > Periophthalmus magnuspinnatus. Next base: position 31,028,267 of record NC_047131.1, on the reverse strand, counting down.
CGAGCTATAATGTGCTCAGTCCTTAAAGAGCCTCATGTTTCTGCTTTGAGACGCCGTTTGAATTTACATGAAGCACAATCGTTTGCGGAGTTACGGTAACGGGAAGTCCACAACCGCGGCGATAGCATCCGACGCTATAGGGCTAATCACTCGTTTTCACCGGTACACGCCCACTGCTCTGTCTTACTTCATACACGTCGGTTTGGCAGCGTCGCATCATTTTGGTACAAATGAGAGAAATCGGTGCAGAAATCAGCCGTTCTTTTCTTTTATCGAGCCGTTTTCGATGAATATTGTGATTTAAAACGTACAAATTATAACCACAAGCATCATAAAGCATCGTAAATTAGAACTACAGAGCAGACACGAGCACGATATGTCTGTTTTACGAGGCCCTATTGCTGCTGGTCAGTCTTATTTTATTTAACGTTTCAGTCGCAGCGTAACACAGTTTGCTTCTATAATGAGCAGAGCAGATAAAGAGTCTGCAGCTTGTAGATAGTGAATGCACTGCAAAGAGGAAAAGGGCGTATTTGACATGACAGACAGAGGAGGAAACACAAAGTTAAGTGAAAGGAAAGGCTCCATCAGTCTTTATGTGGGCTAATCTCTTCATCTCACCTCCCAGAGCTAGACTACGCACTTAGCCTCATTTAACCAGCTAACAGCCGGTGATAAATCAGCCGCACGCTCCTCTCCTCTGTGATGTATTCAGTCGTAGTCTTTTCTACAGCGCGCTCCCCTGATGTATGACCCCGTCCACGCACCGTAAAACTGGGACTTGAACTTATTTAATCTTTATTTAAACGGGCCCTCGTTACGCCGTTTTCTCGTCTGTGTTTTATCACGTTTCCTCATCACAAACAGACCTGTAGTTGTGTTTTTGTTTTGTTTCATTCACACGTTTAGGCTCCGAGTTCTTCTCTCAAACTGAAAACACTCTGTTCCACCTTGTGATGTCATCACGTTGCGATACAGGAAGTGCTCCGCTGTGTTTTTAAACTCCACACACCTTCATTTCTAGAATCATTTGGATCATTTCAGCTCTGGAATTGCCTATTTCTAATGAACTAAAAGGCAAAAAGAAGCAGTTAACTTGAAAACTGCCACTTCATGACATCACGAGGTGGAACAGAGATGGCTTAAAATTCACGAGAATTAATTTTGTGCATTATAGAACCTTTAAAATTATGTTGCCAGCTGCTCGTCTTCATAGAGATGTTTCTTTTCGTGGAACTAAAGGAGCAAAAGGAGCTGTTTGTTAACTTGAAAACTACCACTTCATGACATCACAAGGTGGAACAGAGCGTTTTGAGGTTTGGAAATGTAGACCGGTTAATAATAAACATGTGTGAATGAAACAAAACACAACTCCAGGTCTGTTTTTGAGGAGAAAACAACATTATAACACGTCTTAAAGCTCACAAGAGTCTGTTTTGTGTAGTATACGAGCTTTAATCTTGTACACTGCTGCTATTTGACCAAAGATATTAAAGTTTCTGCATTAAAAACATGTTCGGACGTCAGTTACATTACACTGTGTTGTTTTGTCAAGTAATTTTCCTTCCTGTCCTTCCCAAACTTCCAGGATTAAACTGTAACGAGCCAACACCCATGTCTCAACCTCTTATGATTACAAAATGTTTGCACAAGCTTAAAGCGCAAATCGCAATATGCAAAATCAGAACAGGTGCATGGACTAGAAAACCAACTCATCAAAAATCACGCAGCGTAATCTTAGGATATAAAGTGATATGTATGAAGTTTTGTGGTTAGTTTTAACGTTAAACTTTTGTGTGATGCTTGAACCTGATCCACAGTTTCTACGGGCGCGTTTGAGCAGATTTCAGATGGATTTACAGTTACAATATCATCATTTTTGTCAACATCACAACATCTAGCTGCTATATTTTACCTTGAACATCTGCTTTTTGACGTCCACGATCAGTCATTTTACAATTATTCTCTATGTTTTCTGCTGTAAAACCCCTCACCACACACTTTATACACTTTTCTCACACAGGTGTTAACATTTTCTCACATTTCTCTCTCGTTTAAACTCTCTCAAAGTTCAAACCTTCGTAGGCGTCTTTGTCGGTGCAGAACGTTTCATCGACATTGTGGGTTTTGTCGGGGAGAAAACAAATCGCAAACGTACAGCACTTCAGAGTCACACTGCGATCCAACGTTTATGTGAATTTGTCTGAACACATTCTGTACTGGACAGGAGACACGGCACGGAGGAGACTGATGGACAATGGTCTACAGTCCAACAGCCAATCAGGACGCACGACACAATGGTCTACAGTCCAACAGCCAATCAGGACGCACGACACAATGGTCTACAGTCCAACAGCCAATCAGGACGCAGAACACAATGGTCTACAGTCCAACAGCCAATCAGGACGCACGACACAATGCACGTTCATTTGCTGCAAAAACACATGCAAAATTACACCAAAAAAAATCCACAAAACAGCGAGACGGCAAAAGGTGAACCACAATATAGTGAGGGACAACTGTAAACACACAAAAAAAACTCAAAACAAAACCATGGCCACCCTTTGAGCCGTGGTTTGCACTTTTGACATTTCTTGACCCAGACAAGAAACAGCTGTGAAATAAAACTGTTTCAGGAGACTTCATCATGAAGCTTATCGAGAGAAGGTCAAAGGTTTGCGGCGCCGTCAACAAAAGCAAAAGGTGAATACTCTGAAGATTTGAATAGAAAATATCCGAAAATATAAAAACATTTGCCGTCTTGCGTATCTGAAAAGTAGAAAATGGTGGTAAACAATGAGAAAAAACACTGAATGAGAAGATGTGTCCAAACTTTTGACTGGTTGTGTAGCTCAAAAGTTGTAGAAACTATCAAGGATTAGTAGTTTTCGTAGTCGTTTTTTCCGATGACGACATAAACAAGGCGCTTCCCACAGCTGAGCGCAAAGAAATGACGTGGGTTTTTCACTGTGCGTCTACTGTAAAACCCCTTAGCCAGACCCATCTGTGTTTACATACGTACAATTCCTTAAGGGGCCACCAGGGGTCAAACTCTCGTGTCCAGTGTCTTGTGATTTCTGTTTTTGGAGCGGGTTTTTTTTTGCTCTTTCTGTCGTTTCTCTCCTCAGAGGACGAGTCAGCAGCTTCCTTACAGTGACCCCCGGCCCTGCAGCGGAAATCCCTCTGTACTCCCTCTGCACTCCCTACATAGTCACGGTGAACTCTGCCTCCTCCTACACTTCCGCTCGGTCAAGTGGAGCCGTGAGTGACTGGAGGTGGGAGAAAATCTGAAATATTCAAGAGAAAAGTTCCTGATAACTTCGAATACATTGTTGGATTTCAAAAAGGGTAAATCATAGTTAAGTAAAATGGTAACTGGTTGCATTTTTTCCACTTTCAAGACACTCAAAATCGCTTTACATCAAGAAACCACTCAACCGTTCACGCGCATATTCACCCACCAGTGTACACAAACTCTCAGGGGATTGACGTGGGTTGAGTGTCTTGCCCAAGGTCACAACAACACTATTCTGTGTATCTGTGGGAGCTGGGATCTCACTGTCAAACTTTGCATTGTCAGATAACTATATGAATATTTTTACTCTTACAAATTGAGTACGGGAGTCATTTATTACCTAAATATTAAGCTGTCTTTTATTGTTTTAAGTTTAACACAAAACAAGTACGATTTTTAATGGGAAACACCAATTTTTGCAGTGTCAAACGTCTTATTTATTCTGTTTAATTAGCCCCATGTGGCATCAGAGGTGTACTACATGGAAACATACAGAAGTGGAAGGATATATCCAGATTACATGGGGCAGAGGACAGTTTTTGACACCTTACGTAACTTAAATAAAATGTTAAAGTGTTAAAAAGTAGTATTACTTTATTACTTTGAGCAGGTTTAAGCTGTAGAGGGGTGAATACGTCGCTTTTATGACAAATTATTGGCTCGTTTTGCTGTTTGTTTCATTAAAAGACATGAGCTGCAGCAAATAGTCATTATCTGGCATTATTTAAATTGATAATGTGCCATAAAATAGTTTCTCTGTTGCGATATATCAGCTTCAAAATGTGTTAAATTCTGGTGGAGCAACTGTTTTTTTCATGATTATTATTACCCGAGCAATCTTTTTTGAACAGAATACTAAATTTTTATGTTTAGGACGATATAATGTTCTTTTTCCCGCCCACCCCAGGTCATTTTTATAGGAGTTTTGCGTTCTACCTTCATCCGGACTGTCCTAAACGTCTCACTGGCTTTGTTTACCATTTGACCCGTGTGGCATCAGAGGCGTCGCACACGTAAGCAGGAAGTAGAGGGATATACATCAGGGCTATAATACTGCGGAGGACAGGCTCGTCAGAACACACATCTGAAACATATGGCTGCTGGTGCTCAACTCTCAGGTATTAAGCCTCTTCCATCAGCGTCTCCCTCTAATCTCTCAAAGGCCTGTCTGCCGTGGAATTTAAAGCAACAACCACGTCCGTGTCACAGCGAGGTAGAGCTAGTATCAGACATTGTGGTCGAATTTTGAGTTGGCGCAATTTTCAAACCACAAAGTCGTCTGCCAAAGCACGAAATCTCACGTCTTTCTATAGTAAAATCTTGTTTCAACCTCGACGGACATGCTTGGAAATGTGATTCTTGTACAAATATTAGACGTTAAATCGGTTGGTAGCGTGTTTTTCCGCTGAATCGAAGGTTGGCGGTTCGATGTAAAGCGCTTTGAGTGTCTTGCAGGTGGAAAAGCGCTGCATAAAACAAACAAAAAAACAAAACAAGTACCAGTTTAACCAACAGCGCAGCAAGTCATGATCACAAAACTCGCCAGACAAATCATAATTAGATTTCTCTTTTCAAAATTGTGCAGCCCAGCCCTAAAAACGAATACCGTACCGAACTGAATAAACAAATCTGAGACGGCAAAAAAAAAAAGTATTTACGGAGGCGTGCTCGGTGATGTCAGCCTCGTGTTGAAGCCTGTCGGAGACTCCAAACGCACAACACGCCCAGCCACGCCCGGCTCATGTGTCTCTACAATCACATGACTGTACTCGGCATATCGCTTCCTCCTCAGGACAGGCCCGGCGCTGGGATAAAGTTCCATTTTAAGGCTTTTCTTTTGGTTTCATTACAAAGACTATTGTGCGAGGAAAGTGGAGCACAAACCTCGGGACGCAGAGGGAAGTACAGACGGGGACAATGACGACGCTGTGATCAGTGATGGGAAGAACGTGTTTAGTTACAGAATACTGAACGCTTCTATTAAAATGTATTTTGTAGTATATTGTGTTACATGGCCCAAAGGTGCTGTATTCTGAATGTTGGAATACTTTCACTTTAAGTTGCATTATTATTATTATTATAAAAAGTATGACATGGGAATCAGAACAGGTTCATGTTGGTCTCACTGTTTGCCGTGCATTTACTTATTGATAATTACAGCTTTAAGGAAAAAAATAAGGAAAAAAAGAAATCACATGCATGCACAACAAGACCACTTTTTGTACTTTTGTGAGGTTTAAGTCATGCTAAAATGTTGTTACCTGCTCAAAAACACACCTGGAGTTGCGTTTTGTTTCATTCACACGTGTTTGGAGATGTACAGACAAATAATAAAGTGTTACTCAAAGCTCAAAATGCTCTGTTCCACCTTGTGATGTCATGAAGTGGTAGTTTTCAAGTTACGAGCTTGACCTTTTACCTTTTCTTCAGTAGAAATTTGCAATTCCAGGTGCTGAAATGATCCAAATTATTCTAGAAATGAAGGTGTGTGGACTTTAAAAACATAGTGGAGCACTTCCTGTATTACCACATGATGACATCACGAGGTGGAACAGTATTTGAGAGAAGAACTCAGCCTAAATATGCAGGATTTGTGTGTCAAACATGTGTGAATGAAACAAAAACACAACTCCAGGTCCGTTTGTGACGAGAAAACATCATAACACAGATCATAAAATGGCGCACTGCTAACACGAGCCCTTTAAACGCCGTAACCAATCGTGCAAACGCTTCGCAACTGATCTGAGCTTTTCTCCCGTTCTACTCCACTTTTCTCAGATTATGTCTTAGCTCCAGAAAAGGTCAAGCAGCACAAAGAAGACCAGGAAGTACATTCACCATGACATCACCTTGCACTTCCTGTAAGAGGCAGCTACACAGGAAGTCCTCTGTTGAAAAAAAGGTCAAGAGCGCCACAGCTTCACGCTCCTTGAGTAACACACGTCTTTATGAGCATTATGACCACACTTTCCTGTTTATTATGTACATTCCAGTTTGTTCTAGGGCTACTGGGTACTGCTGTAATCCCATTTGGACAGGCTGGCCGTGACAAAAGACACTAGCAAACCGTTAAACATGGAAGCTGCTAACAGGAAGATGCAGGCGTGTGATTACAAAGGGGTTTAAAAATAGCTAAGAAGGAGAAAAAAAAAAACGTGAAGGGGATAAGAAGGCAGCAGCGAGGAGGTGCACAGCCTCAAGAACTAAGATGAACTTGTTTCTTTAAAGAGCTATGCACAAACCCGCCTGATGCAACCAATCTAATCCAATTACAGCACAGACCAGCCTAGCTCCAGCCACCAAGGGCAAAACCTTCAAGTGTCCCACAGCCCACTGGCTCTGCACAGAATTAGCAGCTCACCGCCACATGAAGCCTCGCCCAAGGGTGCTGATCACATCTGTGGGAAAGCGGCTCCCCGTCACCGCTGAAAGAGCTTCGAGCGTTGAGGTTTCGTAGCACCCAGAGCGAGATCTTAATCAGCAGGGTTTCACATGCACTTTAAATGCTATTAAATGACTCCACTGGCCAGATATAAACGTTCAGAAACAAGGAACAAACGGTCCATCAGGGCTGCATTAACGCTGGATTTATTAACGTTAATGTTTTAGAGACAACATAGAAAGAATGGCAGCGACATTTTTGTGATCAGGAAAGAATTCAATGCACAAAACATAATGTAAACATACTAAAAATGCATCGATCTGATCCTGGTATAAAACATTTTGGGGCAGATACTGAAACATTGGCAGGATTTGATATCTGCTTCCAAATATCAGCTCAGCCAGTATCCTGTTTGGACACGTAATAAGAGTATTTATGAGTCAGTCGCCACGAAAAGTCTCAGAATGTTTCAAATTTTATTCTAACACTGTTGTTCTAAACTTATTTTGAGAGATGAATAACGGCTACGTAGCATATTTGGATCACGTTTGTCTTATTTTATTTTTGTTTTAACTAAATAAATGCTGCAGCAGGGGGCTCGGGCATTCGTCCCAGATGCCACCTGGACGCGTCTCTGGGGAGATGTTTCGGGCATTTACCACCGGGAGGAGGAAGACTCAGGACAGACTGGAGGGATTATGTCTCTGGGCTGGCCTGGGAACGCCTTAAGGTCCCATCGGAGGAGCTGGAGGACGTGTCTGGGGTGAGGGAGGTGTGGGAGTCCTTGCTTAGACTGGATAAGAGGAAGAATATGGATGGATGGAAATAAATGCCGTTTTCCGTCTCTGCTGGTACTCAATATCAACCTATACCAATGCAGATACTTAAAGCTATAGTATCGAAATCAGTATCGGAACTGAAAGCTGGATCAGTGCATTTTTAAAACATACTAAGCTCCGCAGGGCTGCAGCTCATCACTGTTTTGGCAGTGGATGAGTCACTGAAACAAACAGGTGGAAACACGACTAAAAATATTCATGAGTACATTAGTTTTTGTTTATTGTATTTGTCATTTAATCAGAAAAGCATCTGTGCACGTTTTACATTTAAAGTCCAGGAAACAATTATAATACAGTTATTTTGATGTTCGACCCGTCACAGTTCAGACGTGCAGCTCTTCTCTTCTTCTCCGGTGCAGCACAGACGGATGTGGCCTTATATTTCCATCTCTTTTTCCGACTCCATCTCTGTCCCTGTCACAGCGGCCCGGGCCCCTGCTGCTAAATGTCCCCTCAGTATTCCACAGCTCTGATACTTCTAATCTGCCGCTGTGACCGTGGACACTTCCATTTATCTTCATATCACTCCATCGTCTGAGCGGCCCCGGTTTCCTCCTTCCTCACTTTTTATATTCTCCATATAGAGTTTATCAGCTGCGCTCTCGCCCCTTCTGTCTTTTATCTGCTTCTTTCAATTTACTCAGGTGTGCATTATCTTCAGGTCTGACCTAGATTTTAAACTTTTTTCCCCACAAACTTTGAGCAGAAAGTTGTCAGTCAAGACACTTGCATAACGTGAACGCGCCAGGGTCACCAACGGCAGCGATTATTAAACTGACTTATTAAAATGAGCTGCGCCTGATTCTTACGATTTTAAAAACGTGAAAAACAGAACTAGTTTATTTTAAACGGTTTGCAGAAGTCCAAAGTTAGTCCTCATTTTCCTAAAACATTCCTTGCACCCATACATGCTTTTCTCAACTTTTAAACGTCAGAGAAGTAACACTAACAACAACTTTAATGCATTATTCGGTCCATCAGACAGCAAAAAGTGGTCTTATTTTGACCCCAAGAGGACTGAGGCATTTTTACAACGTATTTTTACTTTATTACATGAAAAAAAATCAGCTTTAAAATACAAACTAAACCATTTATATCGAGAAGCAGTTGAGAACAAAACCAAACTGCAGTATGTCTGTGTCCAAATGTCCACACTATGTCCTACTTATCTCTATTTAGGGGTCATGAAAGTGTCCAGTTGGTGACGAAAGCAGTGAACTAAAATTCTCCACAAAACAGCAAGAAAAGTAGTGTCCAACGCTGCTCACTAGACCGGTCAATACAGGCCAGAATGCACTGTGGGAGTCGGAAAAACAACAGCAGACAGCAACTGGTCTTTAACTCGACATAACACGACTGAATAAAAGCAGAAAGTGATGTTTTATCACACTGATTATGAATAAAACACTACATAAACAAACCGTTGCTGTGTAAAGTTGCTAGCATTAGCCGTTTAGCCGTTTATCTTAGCTTGAGCTGTTAAAAAAAAGCAATAATTTCCAGATCTCAGACAAAAAACGTGTTTATGAGATGAGGTCCAGCTTGACGAAACTTTTATGGTTATTACTAATCCATAAATACTCGAATTTCATCACTATTTATGACCGAAATCAAGTTTTTCAGTAAAGAGTGTGAGGCTATGTAGTGAACGAGGGGTCAGGGGCTAGTTTGGACGCAGCTTAAGATGGCGTACGAGCGTTACGTCACATGATCACGTTTGCTTTAATTGTCGTACACTGTCAATCCGGTGGGAGAACAACCACCGAAGAAGCTGCAGGCAGTGAGTCTTATTTTAGCCGATGTTAGCTCGCGGCGAACCATGACCGTGATCCACTTTGACAACAAGTCAAGCTGTTCCTGGGTCAGTGGCAGCGGTCGACCCCCTTCAAAGTGACAAGAGGATCCTGCAAAACAAAAACACCCCAGCCTGTTTGGACCAATAAGCGGAGAGCGGCTGATTGGACACTTTAAATGTCCCGTCTCATTGGCAGAGTCGCCGGAGAGCTGGACGGGTCAGGGTGTGTTATGAAAGAGCAAACAACAGCGATGCGATGCCCCTCTTCTGCCAAGGCAAACGTCCAAAACTGAAAAACTGAGACCCCAGAGTTTATACACGAGGCCCGGTGACATAAACAGGGCAGCGCAATCTACAGGAATCAAATGGAAATCAGAGTTTGAGTAGCACAATAATGAAATCAGAGTATTTTGATGATAATTTTGCTGCGTTTTATAGAAAAATCTGGCTGTACCTGTAGTTTAGTTAGTTAGTTTAGTTGTAGTTGTAGGCCTGCTCACTGGCCTCTCCAAACGAGCCTTAACACAGCTGCAGTACATCCAGAACGCTGCTGCTCGGGTCCTGACTAGAACCAGGAAGTATGAGCACATAAGTCCTGTGCTCAGGTCTCTGCACTGGCTTCCTGTAGCTGAAAGAATAGACTTTAAAGCAGCTCTGCTTGTGTATAAGTCTCTCCATGGCCTAGGTCCAAAGTTCATCTCTGACATGTTAGTGCCATATGAACCATCTCGCAATTTGAGGACTTCAGGGATCGGCCTCCTGCTGGTGCCCAGAGTCAGGACTAAACATGGGGAATCAGCGTTTCAGTTTTATGCAGCTAAAACTTGGAACAGTCTTCCTGAAGATGTGAGACAGGCCTCTACTTTGACAATGTTTAAATCCAGGCTCAAAACTGTTCTGTTTAGCTGTACAGACAACTGAAAGGTTTTTATTCTGCACTCTTCTGTTTTAATGGTAATTTTATGATGATTATTTGTGATTATTTATGTTTTGATTTGTGTGGTTTTAATGTCTTTCTTATTCTGTAAAGCACTTTGAATTACCTTGTGTACGAATTGTGCTGTACAAATAAACTTGCCTTGCCTAGTTTAGACGTCTACAAACATGTTCTGAAATACATGGGATTTATGTTTTAGTTTATCAGATTTCAGTTAATGATTTGCACTCTGAACAGAATCAAACTTTTAAACATTAATCATAAATAAAATTGCACTTAGACTTGTCACTATAACACATTTTGAAGTTCGATATATCGCTGAAGTACATGGAACTGCCTCCCTGCACATCTGAAAACCACACAGAGCCTGAACTTTTTTATTTAGAAAAGCTTATTGTTGATGTTTTTTAGCATTTAGCAATTAGTATTGGTTTAAAGTTCTCGTTTTATTGCAGCACTCTGAGTTTTTATGGAATGAAGAGTGCATTATAAATAAATTATTAAGTAACTATAGACGATAAATGATAATACTCAAACTCATTTACTCCACTGACGCAATAACGAAGAGCAGATTTAAACCACAAAACTAGTCTAAATCTACAATATTGTTAGAAAATCATTACCTGAAATAAATAAACAGCAGAATGAAACACTTTAGTCGTCAGTTTGCATCTGTAATGAGTCAAACAAGTTATTAATTCGACATTTTACGGCTTAAATCTGATCATAAAGCAAAAAATAACCAAAAATTTCCCAGTAATGCAAAGAAAAAGTACACACGATAAAAACTGACCCCTCAAATATACAGTTTCAGCTTTAATATACTGAACGAGAAGTTGATCGTGCACTTATATTTTGCAGGAAAAAAATGCAATACTGTTCTTTTCTTTCCACAATCGTGCAGCTCTCACCTATACTGCAACAAAACATTATTAAATATCAGGTACACACTTCATTTTGTATGAGTAAGAGTTAGATTTTATGAGCCAAATAATAATAAAGTGACAGTAGCTCAGTTGGTAGAGCGTTAACACTTTACTGTGATTGTAAGATTAGAACCAGGCTGCTCGTTAATCGCAAAAAAGTTTGTCTCGAGTTGAGCTGCATTTTCAGAAATAGTAACAGAGAAAAGGAAGTGTGCAAAATGTGCAAAAATCTATAAACATTTTGCACATGTGAAATAGTAGAAGATGCGGACAGCACCTTCCTGTTGATCTTACGTCACTCTGCAAACACGAGCGGCTGGTGGAGGTGAAGTTTGTGAAATGCAAATTGTTGAATATTTTGAGGTTGAACGTGACGGATGTGAATCGAATCTACAGAGCCACAGGTATCGGGCTGGGCTCCATGAAACGGGCCGATGTTTGGTTGCATCACTGTCCTTGAGGTTCTGAAATGAGCTAAAAGTTACAGTTACAGCAAATGAGGAACATTAGAGGAAGAAGAGGCACCGAGCTGATTTTAAAAACGTGAAAAAGCTGCAGCCTCGTTTCCTCCAGATCCTCCAATTATCTCCCAGTGCAAATGCAGAGAAAGACAAACTGCAGAGTCACTCCAGGATCACGTTTATTTCTGGGCCTCTCCACGTCGCACAGAAAAGGCAAAGTAAGACGGGGAAGTGGAGGAACGTCTGCGGAGAGGAGTCTGCGGACTACAGCAGCATTTACAGTGTGTGTGTGTGTGTGTGTGTGTGTGTGTCTCTAGAGGCGTGTGTGTCTTTAGATGTGTGTGTGGGGTGTGTGTGCCTGTGTGTCTCTAGACGTGTGCGTATCTTTAAATGTGTGTGTGTGGATCTTTAGCTGTGTGTGTGTGTCTTTAGAGGTGTGTGTCCACGAAGAGGAGCCTGCAGACTACAGCAGCATTTAAGCATGTGTGCGTCTTTAGATGTGTGTGTCCATAGAGAGGAGCCTGCACACTACAGCAGCATTTAAGCACGTGTGTGTCTTTAGATGTGTGTGTGTCTTTAGATATGTGTGTGTGTCCATAGAGCGGAGCCTGCACACTACAGCAGCATTTAGTGGGTGTGTGTGTGTACATGTGTGTATATCATTAGATGTGTGTGTATGTCTTTAGCTGTGTGTGCGTTGCATGCGTGTGTGTATATCTTTAGATATGTGTGCACGGTGCCTGTGTGTGTGCATGTGTGTGTTTAGATGTGCGTGAGTGTGTGTGCATGTGTGTATGTCTTTAGGTGTGTGGGGGTGTGTGTGTGCATGTGTGTGTGTCTTTAGGTGTGTAGGGGTGTGTGTGTGTCAATGGCAGGGCAGGTAAACCACTGTTTTTTGTATTTTTTTTTTATTGTCTGTGCCATTTCATTTTGTTGGCATCAATTTAAAGAGTCAAAAACAAAATAATCAGACACTTCACACAAATACAGCCGTTATCTGCCTCGACATAATTGACATGAACAAAAAAAAAAAACAGGAAGAAGATAAACGTCATAAAGCTGCTCCGCTCATGGGTCATTAAAATAAGCATTTCTTTCATAATCGTTCTGAGTCACGGCGGAGCCTCGTGTGACTTTACAGCCTCCTCCTCGTGTCGTTTACATTTTATTAACTTCAATATTTCCCTTAGTCACACAGTCCTTTATTATTTTGTCCTTCTGTATTTTAATTTATAAAAACTAGTGCAAGATCTGAAATCGTGATTTAACGAGTTCCACGTTTAGTCGAACAGATTTTTTAAATGAAGGTTGAAACGAAGCGACTGAAGGTTTTTACATAAAGATTCACAGGTAAAGGAAAAATGAAATGGTTTATTTTGGACTTTTTGATTTCATAACACGAGGGCCAGATCAGGCACAAGACCAGGACTAGACCAGGGCTAGACCAGGATTAGACCAGGGCTAGACCAGGGCTAGACCAGGGCTAGACCAGGGCTAGACCAGGGTTAGACCAGGGCTAGACCAGGGCTAGACCAGGGCTAGACCAGGGCTAGACCAGGGTTAGACCAGGGCTAGACCAGGGCTAGACCAGGGCTAGACCAGGGCTAGACCAGGGTTCGACCAGGGTTCGACCAGGGTTAGACCAGCACTAGGGCCAAGACAAGGGGCAAGACAAGGGGCAAGACAAGGGGCAAGACAAGGGGCAAGACAAGGGGCAAGACAAGGGGCAAGACAAGGGGCAAGACAAGGGGCAAGGCCAGGGGCAAGGCCAGGGCCAAGACAAGGGCCAAGACAAGGGCCAAGACAAGGGCCAAGACAAGGGCCAAGACAAGGGCCAAGACAAGGGCTAGACAGGGCTAGACCAGGGCCAGACCACGGCTAGTCCAGAGCCAGACCACGGCCAGACCAGGACTGCCCCAGAGCTGTTACTGGATCAGTTCCCGGTGTCACCTTGCTGTGACACACCTTTGCACTGTGACAGCTGAGCTTGTACAGTGCACCAGGGCCCCTCTCCTCACTTTTCACTTCATTTTGAAACTACGAACGAGAAAACGAGAAAACGAGAAAACCCTCCTCCTGCTGCCTGAAAATACACATTTGTACAAGCAATGAAGAATATTGATTCGTACGCGCTTTAAGCCATGGTAGAATGTAGTTACGTCCTCAAAAACAGACCTGGAGTTGTGTTTTGTTTCATTCACACATGTTTGAGTCTGTAAAGAGTTTAAAAACACAACGGAGCACTTCCTGTATTACCAGTATTACAGGTGTTTTCCATCTGAGAGAAGAACTGAGCCTAAATATGGAGCTCTGCGTGTTAAACATGAGGAAACAACATTATAACAGATCAGAAAATAGTGTAATATGGGCTCTGTAAGTGTAATCTTCACAGTACTATCCTCACATACTAAACAGGCGTGACAAAGTGGGGATTCATAAATATTCTCGTGTGAAGCCTGAGGATGCTCCAGGCTGTACAGATGAACAGATCCTTTCATAAACAGGTGATGAATTTTAAACCCATCACTGTAAATGCGATGAAAAAGTAGGTTGGCCATCGCAATCTGTCAGAAAAACAACACTGTATAAATGTATTTATAAGGGACTACGATGATAGAATGACTCAATCTCTTAATTGCTTGTTGAACTTTGATACGGGGAACTTTTATTACAAGATCTCATGATTGTTTACGTCTAAAAACAGGGTCGTATTGTTCTGTATTTGAACAGGGTGCTCACGAAAAACAGTGTGGTTCTCATTGGACTCTCCCTGTAGAAATAAAACGAAAATAAATGAAATGAAGATTGAAACTGAATCAAAACAGTAATATCTATGTCCACAAGAGGCAGTAACTCTTAGGTCAATATAATCTCCTTTTAACAAATAACCCAAGATGTATTTTAAACCTTTTCAATCATATCCGTGTGATTTATGCGCCAGATAAGCCGTTTCTCTCAAATCTCACGCTCAAATCTAACGCTAATCTTTATACAACTGAAACTCTAAACAATTACAAACTTAACACTCAGTTTGACACGTGTCTCTGCAACAACACGATCTCAGGGATGAGCCTGGACAGATCGAAATTGGATGAGGCACGCGCTGACAATTTACAGTGTTACTCGGTGTTTTGGTAGGCGTCGCTATGGCACCGTTTGAGGGTTACGCCAAAACGATCAGCGGAACATCATGTCGGAGCGGAGGTTGTTCGCTTTTTTGTCGAGTTAGCCAAAGTATGAATGATAAATGATTTGTTTATAATGCATTTTAGCATTTAAGACCTTCATTAGGCCGACTGTTGAAGTCAAAAGTAATCAAACCTGTTGCTAACGTTAGCGGGAGCAAAAACAGGGAAAGAAGGCGTTATTATCTGTTATTAATGTTCATATCTTGATTTTACGGACAAAATAGCGAAATAAACACCCCAAAAATCATATAGAGCAGGTTAATACGAACATTTTAAGACCAAAATGAACCCGACAGCAGCAGCTACAGAGAGAGGGACGACAGATTTTCTATGTAAAGTGAACGGGAGCCAGCCTGGCGTCGATGGAGCCAGGAGCGCGCCCAAGCTCACTTCCTATTTGGACCGCGGCGGCTAGCGGATTAGCTATGTCCATTTATACATCCAGCCTGAGTGCAGATGATTTCTCCGTCTCGCAATTTAGCATTTAACTCCTCCATTAGGCCTGTTGTTGATGAAGCCACAAGTTGGTCAAGTCGAGATCTAGACGAGTAAAAATGGCGTTATAAAAACACAGAAATAGTAGCGTACACGCCTAAACTCTTCGTGTGGGGTTTAAAAACAGCTCTTTAGCCTCCGCTGCCTTCACTGAATGGGTGGAAACATAACACAGTCGTGAATAAATGATGAGTTTAACACCATCAGTCATACGATGTCACTTCAACCACACACGAGATGCAGAGCGTGGACCCGTTTTCCCCGAGGCTCCAGCGACGCCGGCGGGGCAGGGGAACCGGGCGACCTGCCATTCAAAGTGGTGAATTTGTGAACTCGTCATCGTTAAACCTTTGGCTGCCTCTGCGGGTGTTAAAATGTTGGCTCTGGCTTTTGTAGACGGTGTAATTGTAAAGCTATTCAGATATAACGTTATAATTAAATTTGTTGCAGAACTCCGGGAAGACGATCCAGCGTCATACCGAGCGTCCGCAAATATCCAAATTAAATAAAGACTTCAAAAGACGAGGTTGGACCCTGCAGACAGACTGGGCCTCGGGTAGAGCGTACAAACTGGAATATGGGGGATATTTTTGATAATCTGATGATATTTCATAATCCGTAATGAGTAAGGATGTCCCGATCCAGTTGTTTTGGCTTTTTTTTTTTTACATTTCCCATTCCCGATACCGATCCGATCTCATCCTGACTCTGATCTTCCAATTTTTTATGATTTTATTTACATAATTTAGCCTGTGCCTTTATGAATAATTGAGTATTCCACAGTGAGCCCCCAGTCAAATTAAAGTATTACCAGATTACTTTTAAAAAGATATAACTGTTTTATGTCAAACTGCGTAAGATTTTCACTAAAAGAAATAAGATTTTCACTGGATCCCCTTACTCCAAGCCAAGTAGTCAGGTTTGTGGAGATGCAAGCCTGTTCAAAGTAAGGGCAGATGTTTTTCAGTGCAATAAAGACAATCAAAATGGGAAAAAAACATGCTTAATTTGTTATAATACTGTAAAATTATGTCAAACTCATTCACAGCAGCTTCAGCACATAATGAGACAAAACATTACCTAATATTTCTGAACTGTTTCTAAAGGCAGCGTGTTTTTCATCGTTTTATTCATGTTTAAGATCTGTAAAAAAGAGAGAACCCTGCCCAAAGCACATGGCTACTTAACATATATAAACAAACATTCACGCAGCTCCTCCGAGGTTTGTCCAAAGTTTGGTTTTCACTCTTAGGTCTTAAGGTGACGACATGGCAGAGGTAAAACAAACACCATCTGTCGTTAATAATGTTTTTAGCTGTTTTAGCGCTTCCTCAGTGTGTGTTTAAGCTGCTCTGGGTGTTAGCTGTAGCGTTAGCAAGTACGAACCTGATCTTTTCACCAAATCTGATCCAAATCGATGCTCTAAAGATGCATAGATTGACGGTTGATAACAGTGGTGGATCAGTAGTCATGATATCCCAATGAATAAATATCGGAATATGTTCAGGAAATCTCAAAAACATTGCGAAAAGTGGCTGATTAAAGTCAAAAATGTAGTAAAGTTCTGTTGTAATCTTTCATGACATGGCTAACACACCTCCGCTCATAGGTACACGGACATTTGAGAACGTTTTATGGCTGTTTTGATACACAGGGATAGTCAAAAGCTCCAATAATCAACATTTACAGGTACGAAAATCAGCAAATGCACAAACCAAATCACCAGTCTCACACCACACTGTTTTGATTTTATGATCCTACTTTTCTGAAAATAAACTGTTGGATTGTAAAAAATAGTTTCTGGGTCAGTCTTCTTAACGCTGCGTAAAATAAATGCAGACAAAACATTTATAGAAGCGCCCTGCCTTCGCTCTATATCCGCGCTGATGCAGTGACAGAGCGGGTTAGTGTGAGCTGAGGCCTGCGTGTCTGCCATAACCCATTATCAGCACAGTGTGTGGAGAGGAGGCCGCCACCTGCCCCGCTCTGTCTGTGCGGATCTACGTGGAAATGAGGGACAGGGGTCGGACGAGGACGGGGGCGAGGAGGTGCTGCGTGCGAAAGGAATACTGGGAATACAGGTTACACAAAATGATTCGTCACGCTCGCAAATAGCGTCACACGTGATCCAAAAATCTAACACTATGCATTGATTAACTGTTTGACCTACAAGTGGACGGCACTGGACTGGAGGCTAGTGCTGTGCTTTATAAACACAATCCAATCGAAATTATAGTCTGAATTACAGTTTGCGAGTATTAGGGATGAACCGAGCCAGCTTTTTCAGCTTCGTTATTTGTCAAAACCTGATATCAGTGTAGAGACGGAAAAGCATTTACTGTATTTTCCAGACTATAAGTGTCACTTTTTTCATAGTTTGTCCAGGGGTGTGACTTGTACGTGAAATTATTAAAAGACATAATTTCACGTCTTCGTTATTGTCACACCGACTTAGCGTGATGTACTGATATTCAGCCTGTTGGTCTCCATTTTAATCTTAATATTATAACTTGCCTTTAAAAAGGTAAAATGTCTGTTCTTGGTCTCGGATTTTGTAAAATAAATTTCCCCAAAATGCGACTTATAGTCCAGTGCGACTTATATATGTTTTTTTCTTCATTATTTTGCATTTTTTTGGCTGGTGCGACTTGTACTCCAGAGTGACGTACAGTCTGGAAAATACGGTAAATATAATTAAACTTATATGAATAAACTTATAAATAAATCCACTGTTTCAAGTACTTTTTTTTGCATTAGTTTCCGTGCAGGTGTAGTTTTTTGAGTGCAGATGCATAACTTATATATGTTTTTTTCTTCATTATTATGTATTTTTTGTCTGGTGCAACTACAGCATTTCCTTTAAACAAAAATAATAAACGACAAAACTGGTCCAAATGTGTTACGTGTTTCTCCAGTATCCACACAACAGCTTTGTGTAAATAAATGTTCAAACACTGAGACTTTATAGCCCGACTACGACCAGGAAAAAGTCAAATTACATCAACTTATGTCCAAGGAAGAATCGATATTTGGAAGCCGATATCCGACCGAGCAGATTTTTCCTATATCTGATCCCGGCTCGGTGCGTCCCAAGTGATAGTATAGTATAGATAATATTATGTCTTTTTTATCAGAACATCTTGCTGTAGCTGTAGTTTCGAGCTCTGAAAGACGCTCTGACATTCATGTGATTCTTAAATTCGTTTATCAGTTCATGTTTCAGTCTTTTCTCAAACGTTAATGCTTCTGTTCGTGTTTACAAAGCGCAGGAGGAACAGCGCTTCACTTCACATAAGTTGCGATAAAAAATATTACATTTTCAATTAGATTTTTGTCAAAATAACGCAGCCCTGATCTGCCGTCCTCACTGTCGGCGTCACTACTGCCTGTCCAGTTTTATCTCTGAGGCTTTTGCTGAGTCACACTAAAATGAATAAATATTTAAAGACGAGGCAGAGGACAGTGAGAGAGACACTTCTGTGTTTAGAAAGAGACATGTTTGTGTCTCAGTGCTAACGCTAATGCAAATTTTGAGACATAATTCACATAAAAACACAAACTGAAGTATTCTACATATAAAGATAACTGGGTAGACTTTATTTTTTATTAATTTGAACTTTAAGAGGTTGTTTATTTTATGTTTTAGTAAAAGTGACTGTCAGGTTTGAGACACAGTGAGCTAGCTAGCACGCTACAGCGCACAAAACACAAGAAACCTGGTTCTTTAGGTCAATAACAACAAATGCAGATGTACCTACGCTCAAAAGTACAACCGCACAGTTACATGACAACTTTTCTACTAACAGAAACCACAGAATATATTTCATTTTCAGCTGGACAGTCACGGTGTTTGGAGAAACGTTAGCAAAGTTTAGAAATGCTCAGCCGCAAACAGGGGAAGTTTGGTCTATTACTGGCTATGACTTCCCTGTACGGCTACATACAACAGATACAGACCCCAAATGAAAAAGATCGAGTACAGTGTTTATCAAACGGCGGTACGTGCAAACAAGGCTCTCTGCGGTTTGAGTATTTTCTTAATTTAGGGTCAAATCTATTCATGTTTTTGTTCTCATTCGGGTTCATCATTATTTAAAACGTTATACATGTTTTAATCTAATTTTTGACCATGTTTAGCCCCAATTTAGGCTTGATATATTCTGGATTTTGTAGTTACGATAGTCACAATAACACATTTTGAATCAGGATATATTGATACTGCGGTAAAAGATGATATTTAAACTACTTTACGTCACTTATACCACAAAAATAATGCAAGATAATCCCAGTAAACACATTCTGAATAACAGAATGTACCGATAATTAGCCATAGTGTGTGCGTGTCTGCGTCTGTCTGTGCGCGCAAATCCAAAAATTGTCAAAAACAGGTCTTGCCTCACCTCAGACCTCTGCCAAGGCACAGACCCAATCTCAGAATCAGCCCAGGGATACACCCAGTTCAACGGCACTTTTTAGCTCAACTAGGATCAAAAATACCAGTAAAAAACAAACTGTGACGGCTGACGCTGGGGCTCGTTGAAACTTGCCTCCACGTTAACAGTCATTAGTATTAGTAGATTTCAGGTACGTTTTATACACTGCGCCATATTAAGTCTGGGATTCACAAACTTTTCAAAACAGAGACCCTCAAATTAGGCAAGAAACTGACTCGGGACTGTCGGAAAAGTAAAATTAACACCTGTAATAATCGTAAAATAAGGTTTAATGTTGTTGATTTGAATACTTTTTGTGTTATTTGACCTAATTTCACTAAAACAAATCATCTTTAATTAAAAAAAATAAAAAATGTGTTAAAATATATGCATTATAATGGTTAATTTATAAATAGAAATCATCAAAAACAGCATTTATTTCCTTTACATTTAAAAAAAGTTAAATAAAATAAGACAAAACTGATCTAAATGTGTTACGTAGCTCGTTTATCTCTTTGTATAAATAAAAATGTCAAACATTATGAGACTTTCTGAGCCTTATTAGATCAATTTCTTGGCCTAAACGATATTTGGAAGCTGATATTCGACCTTGTAAATTTGTCCATAGCGGTGCCGTTATCAGATCGGTGCATCTCTTCGTGACGTCCGCCTGATGTTTCGCGACCCGCACTTTGAGAACCGCTGCATTAGGCCAACGCCGGACTAACGGACGATGCGTTGGCGTGCGTCTTTGTATACCATTAAGAGGCAGGTGAGCCGAGTGCACATAACGATCAGGTTAGAGTGGCCACAGTCTCTGCCTCTCGGCTCGTTTCGCTCTCAGTGCAGCTCCAACCAATCCATCTAAAGCAAAGGGATTAAACATCTGTCAAAGCGTGCCCGTATCACCCAGCAGGAAAACACACAACTCCGCCGTGATTTAGCTTCCTGTCCGACGGCCGAGACAAACGAGGGCGCTTCCTCCTGAATAACACACAGACTCTGCGTTAAACAATATCAGAGCGTTTATTATAACAGTATCAGCAAAAACACATCCCTGCGGCTTCTGTGTTCAGTGAAAAAAAAGCGTCTGGTAAATGGTCACGTTTTTATATAGCACCTTCGAGGCTCAAAGCGATTTAAATCAAGAAACTACTCACGCATTCACACACCAGTGGACGCAGACGCTAAGGGCGAGGTGGGTTAAGTGTCTTGCCCAAGAACACAACGGTATTCATCTGTGGGAGCTGGTTAGGCAGTGAAAAGCGCAACTTTGAAGTGGAACCAAAATTTGGAAAGAAAAAAAAAACCACTGACATCAAAAGAAAAGACGTGTCAAACTTAATAATGTCAAAGAATGTCGTTTGGAAATGCTTAAAAATAGAGACAAAGACGAGCTAAACGTGAGCCATTGTGATTATCTGGATGCTGGCCAAAGATCTCATTATTTATACGTCTTAATAATAGAAAATTAATTTAATAGGTGTGATATTGTCACTTCTCACGCGCATTATTTTAGACAAAGAGATAACAAATTTGAAAGAACAATACATCACTGGAGTAAATAGACGATAAATGATAATACTGAAACTAGCGTATGTCACTGCACAAAGTAGATTTATCCTCCAAAAAAACTATTCTAAATGTGAGATATGGTTAAAAAACTAAAATAGGAATCAATAAATAGCAGAATGAGACACTTTTGTAGTTAGTTTGCATCTGTAATGAGTCATAGAAGCTTTTTATTCAACATTTTACGGCTCAAACTTAATCGTAGAACAGGAAAAGTAACAAAAAGCTCCTGACTAGTACTAAGAAAAAGTATATTGTTATTGTTATAAATGATTTTTCCGTGTAACATATACTGAACGATAAGTCGATACAGTATTTATCATGACAGACCTAGGGATGGGTGATACATTGGCTCCAAAAAATCAAATGTTTTCTCAGATATCGCATTGGTTTGATATTGGAAATTCAGTCGATATTTGGCATCAATATTTTGTTTCATTTGCTGCCACAGTTTCTATGCGTCTGGACCAGTTCGTCCTCAGTGCATCATAATTTGTCCTTTTGAACAGACTAATCGTCACGCTGGAGGTGTTCTACATGGATGTGCGTCGGTGTAATGTTTACGAGTTACCGTGGAGACGCAATGCAAACATTAGCCACCGCAGCCAAATAAGTTTAAGATAGTTTGAAAACCCAGGGGAAAAAAAAAAACACAAAACAGATTTAAACAGCTCATTTTCAGGAGTTTGTGATCAATACGAGCGTTCATGATCCCGATTTTCAACAAACTAACTGAAAAACCACTTGCTAATGCTAGCTAGCGACTGTAATATTATTTGAGAGTGACTTGTTTAACAGCACAAATCAGCTCACCTGTTGTAGTTCCAGCTAAGTCAGTCCAAGTTCTTTCTGGTCGTATTGCGTCGAAATAAAACTCAGATTAAAGTCTAAAAAAAGCCTCAGACAGAGCAGTGCTTCCCGTTAGCATTAGGGAACGTTGATGACGACAGCTGGAAAGTATCGACATAAGAGCAGTTTGGCAAAAAAAGACAGAAAAGATGATTTTACATAGCAGATAAATGCATTTTGTTATTGTTTTCGTTAATGTGTGACCTGTGGCGTGGGCCTTTTTATGGATTTCAAAATCTCAAATCTTATCGGAATCAACTTAAACAAAACCCGTATCGTCCCATCCCTAATTATACGTCTGGTCTTTGCTGTTGCTGCTACTCCACAGTTTACCCCAAACCCTCCTCCATCACTCCACTTCTCTATAATCATCTGCCCCGAGCCATTTACATCGATCACAAACGTGCATCCGCCCCATTCAGGTCGCCTCAAATTTCCCTGAGCTTCTCTTATTTCATTCATCAAACTCTTTCCTTAACGTGAACGGTTCTCCCCTAAATCAGCTCCTTTCTCCACACCACTTTACACGTCAGCCGAGGTCACGGAGACGTCGACTGGGTCTATATGTTTGCAGTGATTACACGCTTGGTTAACTCAGAGACCAAACTCGATCTGTGACGCATGCCGGACACTAGCCCACGTGGTTTCAATGTCTTTTTTTATTAAACTGAAACCAGTGCGTTCCTTGTAATTGGTAAAAATAGACGATAACCTTTTAAACTGGCTGCTGTGCCTGTGACATTAATGAGTAAACTAGTTCAGGACTCAATTAGCTTCTTGTCGTAACTAGGGATCAGATATCGGCTTCCAAACATTGGTTCAGTCTATTTCCTAGTTTGGCGTCTAAACTATGTACTGGTAGTGACTGGCCCAGAAAGTCTCAAAAAGTTAGAATTTTTATTTCTGCAAAGCTGTTCTGTGGTTCACTGAGGGATGAGTAACAGCTAGATAACACATTTAGATTGGTTTTATCTCATTTTTTTTTTTTGTATAAAGAAAATAAATGTTGTTTTCAGTCACGAAATCGGTATCGGAACTGAAATCTATAGGTTCATGTCTTTAAAATATGTTACACAACTACTGAGACGTTTAGGCTGTGGTTGAACGTATGTAGGAAGTGGAAACAATTAAAAAAACTGAACTAAAATGGAACATACAGGGTTATACTTGCTGCATATTTTATCAAAGAAAATCTGCAACAACAGACTTTTAAACAACATCAACTCCTTGTAAATTGTTGAGTTAAGGTTTAACCCATTAAGCTGGAAAAAGTGAGCCCCAGTTACAGAAGCATAAAAAGTGGAAGAAACTAAAGAATCAGCACAACCCTTTTCTTTTGACCAGTGTCAGTTTCCACTTTTGTGCTGGTGGGGTCCAAATGATTATCTTAGGAACAGACAGTGTTATTGAAGAAACACCCCTGACACGAGCCTCCTCCCTCTGCATCTCTGTCCAAACTTCTGTGAGTTCACCTGATAACCAGCACTGACCTCAGACACACCTGTCCAAACAAGTCCAGAGTGCTCCAAGAGTCTGCAATCAATATTTAGATAAAAGCACTGCACTGCTATGGATGTGCAAAATGTTTTTATTTACAGGTTTGCAGGGAAGTACACTAAAGGGTTGGTCAACTAAAAGCAGACCTTAAGTAAGTTCATTTGTTGGAGGAAAGTTGCATCAGTGGAAGCACCATGAGCTCAGCCTCTGCACAGACATGAGGCTTTAAATGAAAAGCTTATGGAGGAAACAAGTGCAACAGCAAGTGCCAAATCCAGCACAACTCAATCAATTATGCAGTCTGAAAATGATTAGAATTATAATCATCATCCTCATGGAGCTCATAATCCACACACCTCATGTTAGCATGTGAGCTAACGCTGCTTTAGAACAGCGGCAAGTGAAGGTGCACCTTGCACAGGAAATAAACTTAAGTCGAGCCGCGTTAGCCGCTGCTAATGTTAGCCCAGCTGTGATAATCATTCCTATAAATAAGGTCCTCGTTCAGCGAAATGGCCTTTACAAAGATCTCCTCACGGCCATATGTGGCCACTGCCAAAACTGTCCCGTGAGTCAAAGAAAAAAGAGGAGCCTAAATCGAGCCTGTCCCCGGTAACGATCCGCTGCGTTTCAGAGATGAGCGTTTCCAGGGGCTACAGCTAGCACCGCGCGGCTAGGCTAAGCTAACGGCTACCGCGGAAACATTCACCAATATGTACAAGAGAAAAACAGACAAACATCAGCACGACAGTGTCACAGACCCACACAGCTCATGGCAGAGATAATAACTGAGCTGCTGTGGTGCGTGGAGCGTTAGGACAGTGCGTGGTGTCATTGGAGAGGAGTTTAAAGCTAACAGTACTCACCCCATCAGCCAGTCCATGGTGTGTGGAGTTAGCGCGGCTAACGCTAGCAGCAAATAAATCCACCAGGAGCTGGAGCCTCTGGTTTATCCCTCCACCAGCCTCGCGGTCCTGGCTGCCTGCCCCGGTGTCCCGGTGCTCTCCCCGGGCCGTTTCCGTCCCACCGCCGGGTCCTGGCCGGGTCACTGCCAACGGCACTTAAACTTTGAACAGATGCCCTTGTTTTGATCCTGCGTTAGCTCGGAACATGAAGTGTCAGTGATACAGTTGAGTCTAGTGTTTGTTACAGCAGAGCATCCAGTGTCTGAAGCCCAGAGACACGCGGGTGAGAGCGGGACGGGCGCAGGGTCCGGTGTGGAGCGGGGCGCGGAGGAGCGGTCTACTCCTGAGGTGCCGTGGTTCCGTTTGGTCACCTCTGTCATGTAGCTCTGTATAGCCTCTGAGCTAACTGTCTTAACCCCTCCACAGCTTCTCCTGTCTGTGCGAAATCCAAATCAGAGTCCGGAAGTAAACACAGACCCGACCCACCGTCCCCTCCGTGCGTAAAACACCGTCCCCTCCGTGCGTAAAAGTGCGTGACACGGCGCGCAGCTCAGGCTTTGCAGTGGGAGATGTAGTTATTTCACATAAATGGTGATGTTATGGCAGTTTGCTCTGTGTTTTATAGTTACAACAGAACAGATCACAGAATAAACAACAAATAATAGATCCTAAAAGAAGAAGTTGCAGCTCAGTCCAAACAGAGCTCTCCACAGAAGCACAGAGGTTATAGTCTGTGCGTGCCAAATGAAAAGTGCTGTGTGTAATCTGCTATGTGCCAATGTCTCTGTCCTGGCAGCAGAGGTAGAAGGAGCCCAAATCACTGGATTTATGACTTGGGGCAACACCTAACTCAGCAAAGTTCATAGTGCCCAGACACAATACAGCTGGTTTTATTAGAGTTTATAGTCTACTGTCCATTTCAAACACTGTGTCTGTTCAGAGAATTGGCCACTGGGTTCTCCGAGGCTGTGGTGAGGACTATAAAGTTTATATTATTATGATTATTAGAAGGTTAGACTGATTTACAAAATGTGTTAAAAGGGGATTAATGGTGCATTATAGGTATTTGCGTGTGAAATAGACATAATATCAGACGATCAGTGTTTTATCTCTTTGTGCTCGCTTCTTGCATGTGCGCATTCCCCAAAACCCTTCACCTTTGGCTCTCTGCTCCTCCAGACTCGAGCTTTCTATAAATAACGGTGGCATTGACGCGACACGGGGCCAAGGAAAATGGGAGCCCTGTTAACAGCAGGCAAAGATGTGTGATTGGTTCAGTGACACCTCTGCGCACTGTGATCACCAATCAGCTGAACAAGAGGCGGGGCTAGGGACAAAAAAAAATCATCCAACAAAGAGTGACACCACGAGCAGCCACACGGGGGCGCTGTGGGATCTCAGGAAACTACAAGCACCTGTGCCATGCATCACCAAGAAGGTCATTTTTATATGAAACTGTCATGGATGAAAATGGACAATAAACATGTTTTCTAGTTTAAATATCTAAGATTGAGATATATCTTAATGACCAAAATAAACTGTTATAGTCTACAGCTTGAACTGAAAGATCAGGATTGACACAAAAACAATAAAATATCTTTGTTAGACAATTGAACTCAACAGTTTTAGAGGTCGGTGTGTTTTTGCCCAGGGTGATGGACCCCATTCCATAAACCTGTACAGCTTCTTGTCCCATGTTTTTCACAGGGTTATTTATACACTGCATATGTAAACAGAAACATGTGTCCAATACACACTTGTGTTTGTAGCATGTAAACACTGAGATGTGCACGTGTAT
Organism: Periophthalmus magnuspinnatus; assembly: GCF_009829125.3. NCBI lineage: Eukaryota > Metazoa > Chordata > Actinopteri > Gobiiformes > Gobiidae > Periophthalmus > Periophthalmus magnuspinnatus. Next base: position 31,001,895 of record NC_047131.1, on the reverse strand, counting down.
ATGTTACCTATGTGTGTATGTGCCTTACATCACGTTGTCCACTGTGAAAAAACAAATAATAAACAAAAAAATAAATAAATAATATTTCAGTTCCACTTAAACGTTCCCTGTTACACTTTGAATATTTTCTTAATTATTTCAAATTATTTACACACAAGATTAAATAAATAAACTGTAGAAATACCACTAACATAACTATTATTTACCTTTATTTTACCAGACAAAACAAAGACCAAATTTACATTTTCAACATTGTCCTGGGTTTAGTTGTTAACTTCCCCCCATTGTGTCCGTACATACACAGATCAGTGGGTAAATACAATATGAAAATGTATTTAGTTACAGAATAGTGAATACCCAAATAAAAATGTACTTTGTAACGTATTCAGCTGCATGGTCCAATCACAGTACTGCACCCTGAGTACTCTGAATACTTTTACATCAAGTTGCATTATATTATAGTGAAAAAACATGACATAGAATTACAAACTGTTTGATTTTTGTTGTTATACTTTAAGTTATGTCTAATTAGAGCAGAAAAATCACACATACACGCCCCGCAAGAGCTGTGTTTTCTTTATTCTCACTAACACCGTGCAGTTCAAAGCTAAAACTGCATAATGTATTCCATGTATAACTTTGATTTTAGGAAAGTAACTGCATTCTGAATAACTCCAAATGAACGAGTCAATGCACCAGTATATACAGGGACTCAAAATTAGTACACACGATATGTATTTTTGGTACATGTGTTGAGTTACTTCCCAACACTGCACATCCTGAACATCACACATGTGTTTTTTGACCAGTTGTGCTTCAGTTTTTAAAGTATGTTTGTAAAAATAACACAGATCAGCGCTCTGAAGGCTTTCAACAGCGTTTTCCATATTCAGCAGCAGTTCTCTCCAGACCATAACTTGTGCGTCTGACCTCACAGGAGTCCAGTAAACTCCCATGAAAAGCATCTCATCCACTGTCATCGTCTGTGCTGTGGACCGACTGGTGCCAGTGATGTGCGCTGTGGGAAAACCAAGCGGGACTTTGGTCAGGTGATCGTCTGAGTTAGCCAAGGTCACTTCCTGAAATCCATCCATCCGTCAATACAAGGTGAGGGGGGGGGGGGTCAGTACCATCCCATACGCTGCAGATTCCCATAGACTGAGCCACTGCAGTAAGTAAGACCTGTTTGTGAGCTAAAAACAACATGGAACTTAAAGGAGACGTCTATTAAAGGTGTTTTATTACGCTAAATTGACTCTAAATTGAGCTTTAAGCCACCAAAAACAGACCTGGAGTTGTGTTTTGTTTCATTCACGCAAATTTGGTTAATCCTGCATTATTAGTCTCAAGCTCAAAGCGCTCTGTTCCACCTTGTGATGTCATCAAGTAGTAGTTTTCAAGCTAGCAGTTACGTTTTAGCTTTAGTTCAGCGCAGATTGACAGTTACAGGGCTGAAATGATCCAAATGATTCTAGAAATGAAGGCGTGTGGAGTTTAAAGACACACCGGAGCACTTCACTTCCTGTATTACCACAAGATGACATCACAAGGTGGAGCAGAGTGTTTTCAGTTTGAGAGAAAAACACAGCTTAAGGTATGTTTTTGACGATTAAACATTATAACATAGATCAGAAAATAGCGCAAAACAGGAGCGTCAAACACATTTTCACCGAGGGCCACATCAGCAAAATAAATGTAAATACTTTTTTAACCTGTTAATTCTGTATTTATTACTTATTCAAGTTAGAAATACTGCATATGGATTTGCCTAGATGTAAAAAAAAAAAAAAAAATGGCTGTGTAACTGCGTATCTCCTGATGAAATAACATTTTAAGACCATCATACCTTTTAATTTATCCTGTCGAGGGCCACATAAAATGAGGTGGAGGGCCACATTTGGCTCGGGGGCCTTGAGTTTGACACATGTGGCGTAAAATGTGACCTTTAATAATACGAGGATTTCATTTGGAGCTCGAACTGATGGGGAGATTCTTCAGCAAAGTGATAACTGATTAGCTGCAGATGCGCAAAAGGCTACAACCTGGAATAACTTTGCCAGAATAGCAGTAAAACTTTCATACCAGACGATTTGTGCAGCTACGGAACACTCAAACAGCCAGAGAAGGGTAATCCAAAACATTTACTCGAGTAACTTCAGCTGTTACATCCAGACACTTACTCTTACAATTATACTTGACTGGTACTAGTTTCATTAAATACTTTTACTAATTCTTTTCAGGCTCATCCGGCTGTTGGAGATACTGTGATGTTCAGGGAGCAAATCGTTTTCATTTGTTTTGAGCATGTCCAATGATACGGAATTTTTGGAATACTCTTTGATCAGAGTTGAGAGTAATGTTTAATTCTCAAGTGTCTTTAAATTGGGATGAATTATTGTTTGGACTTTTATAATCTGTGGACACAAGCGCTGAGGTGGGACGTTTGTTTGGTTTGTTGAGTTTTAATGTACAACCGACTCCAAAAGGACGAATTTGACAAGATATGGGAGACATGTAAATCTTATATTTTGCTTCGAAAACCAGAATTCGTCTGATCCTGTGACTGTTAGTTATGTGAGACTGTAACTGTACACCCACTTTTTGTTTTGTTTTTTTTTGTTTACAGTTTAAATGTCGTTACGCTTGTGTCTTTTTATGTTTCTAAAGTAAAAAAAATAAACAATAAAATGAAAAATAATTGTACTAATTCACTTTACCACAACTTTTGAGCTTTACCTGACTTTTTGAAGTAACAGTACTCCTACTTAAGTACACGTTTTGGCTGCTCCACCCGCCGCTGATGCATCCAGGGCGAAGTATTGGCTGAAGCATGACTGAGATGATTTATTCATAGCTGGCAACAGTAACTCAGAAAGCCATTAGGAGGCATTAAAACGGAGACACCTCACATTACTCCAGCATGAATAATACATAGTTTGTAGATGCAGTGAAGGGTGTGAGTTTGTGTCACATGCGACTCGCACAACGAGCTGCAAAAGTTTATGAAAAACAAAAACATGTTTGCAAAATCAGTTCATTCGTGGTTTTGCTTAATCATTTGTAACTGGGAAATAATTTAGTAGAGCTTTATGAACCAAAGTGGTGTAAAAGCAGCAGTAGTAGTAGTATAGTATATATATATATTATAAGTAGTATAATAGTAGCAGGAGTAGTTGGATTTGTGAATTTAGGATTATGTTAATTTCACACATTTGTTTGTTTCTTCTTCTTATTATTATTATTATTATTATTATTATTATATTTATTATTATTATTATTATATTTATTATTATTATCGTTGTTATTATTGTTATTGTTGTTATTATTATTATATTTATTATTATTATATTTATTATTATTGTTGTTGTTGTTGTTGTTGTTGTTGTTGTTATTATTATTATTATTATCCTCATTATTATTATTATTATTATTATTATTATTATTATTGTTTATTTTGAACATGCACAGAAAAAACTGGTATCAAAACATAACCATAAACACAGTGGCTCAGTTGGTAGAGCGTTTGTCCACTGTAATAGTCTTTCGTTTTCTTTTTTTTTTCTTTTTTTTTACAAATACAGATTCAAAATTAAATCAAAATGTCTAAAAATTATCATTAAGTTCAGATTTGTGTCAATAAAACAGTGAAATTGTAAAAAAAAAAAAAAAAAGACGTCATATTTCAGCTTTAAACATGAATTTCAAGATAAAAGAAATAATCGTTCGACTCGTAGGAAAAAAGTAACAGAAAAAAATATGAAACTGTGAAAACTGCAGCGCAAATGTACTCAGGGGTGGATGCGTACTTTTATACTTTTTACTGTTACTCGAGTATAATTTTAGCAGCAGTACTTGTACTTGTCACATTTTTATACAGGGTTTTTCCACTTTTAAAGCATTTTACATCAAGAAACCACACACACATTCACACATTAAAGTACAAAGACACTGGGACAAGGTGGGTGAAGTGTCTTGCTCAAGGACACAACAACAGCGTTCATCTGTGGGAGCTGGAATCGCACCATCAACCTGTGGGTCAGTGGGCAAACACTGACCCACAGGTTGGTGAAGGTTGGTTGTTCAAATCCCGCTCTTGACATAAACATCGTTGGTTTTTGAGTCGTCAGATCCGCTAACCCACAGGTTGGGGGTGCGATTCCAGCTCCCACAGATGAGTGCTGTCGTTGTGTCCTTGGGCAAGACACTTAACCCACCTTGTCCCAGTGTCTTTGTGCCTTAGTGTGTGAATACGTGTGTGGTTTCTTGATGTAAAGTGCCTTGAGTGTCTTAAAGGTGGAAAAGTACTGTGTAAAAATGTGACAAGTACAAGTACTGCTGCCAAAATTACACTCGAGTAACAGTAAAAAGTATAAAAGTACGCATCCACCCCTGATATCGAGTACATTTGCGCTGCAGTTTTCATAGTTTCATCGTTTTTTGCATTCTGTTTTTTTCTACGAGTCAAACGATTATTTCTTTTATCTTGAAATTCATGTTTAAAGCTGAAATATGACGACTTCTATTTACAATTTCACTGTTTTATTGAGACAAATCTGAACTTAATGATCATTTTTAGGCATTTTTATTTGATATTGCATCTGTCTTTGTACAAAAAAGAAAACGAGAGTCTTTTGGCTTGTGTTTCAGACGTTATTAAAACACAATTACAATTAGTTTAATGGCTGAGGAGTCATGACTATTCCCTTTAATCATTGCAGTTGAAGAGCGTCCCTAATTACTTGGCTTTAGGCATCAAAGTGCAGGTTTTTTCTTCTTCTTATGACCTTGATTTGAATTTGCATTTGTCTTATGAGTCAGAAGAAGCATACTAAAGCGTCCTGAGCTCATCTACGGGATGTGTGTTCTCTGCGGCGTTCGTTTAGACCATTACGAGGTGACGAGTGTAATGTCTGTGTGCATTATAGCTGCATTATATGGACTTCCAGAGTGTCCCGGCTCTGCTCTGTCTGCCTCTGGACCTGACGATCGGAGTGTAAGTGTGAGCTTGTGTCATTGTTGGCTCCGCTCTGACGGCTGATGTCTCCACTGTATGACTCAGTGTTGGCCACATTAGTCATGTCTGCAGACCTACCTGGCTCCAGTGCGCCCGAACCCGACCAGGAAAAAGCTGAACACACAAAAGATTATGTCACCGCTGAGAAGACGAGAAAGAAATGAGGGCGTCTTGTATGTGTCTTTTTGTATCTGCACTCGCAAAACTACACCTGCGCGAGAATTAATGCAAAAGAAAAGTACTTGAAACAGTTGATTTATATTATGTTTTAGTTATAAGTTTATTCATATAAGTTTAATTATATTTACCGTATTTTCCGGGCTATAAGTCGCTCTGGAGTATAAGTCGGACCAGCCAAAAAATCCATAAAAATGAAGAAAAAAAAACATATAAGTCGCATTTTTGGAGGAAATTTATTTAACAAAATCCGAGACCAACAACAGACATTTTATCTTTAAAGGCAAGTTAAAAACTGTCTCAAACTGAAAACGCTCTGTTCCACCTTGTGATGTCATCATGTGGTGATACAGGAAGTGCTCCGCTGCGTTTTTAAACTCCACACACCTTCATTTCTAGAATCGTTTGGATCATTTCAGTCGTGGAATTACCAATCTCTACTGAACTAAAGGTAAAAAGTCGTAGTAGTAGTTGATGTTCGCATAAAGAAACTCTCTCAAAATCAATTTCCGCTTTTGAAAACGTTTAAGCCGACGTAATATTAAAGAGAACTAAATTAGTCATGATTCCACAGAAGTTGAAGTTTAATTGGTGTAAACTCATACTGAGATTCTCTAAAGTTTTTCATTTAAATTACACTGTTTTCTGATCTTTGTTATAATGTTTCCTCATCACAAAAAAAAAAACATTGAATGAGAAATGTTTGATGTTACAGACGGTCCAACAAAATATTAGACTGTTTTTTTGGTCGCGACATTTTTTTTGTCCAGATTTTATGTTTATGTCAAGAGCGGGATTCGAACCGGCGACCTTCAGATCAGTGGAAAAACATAAAAAATAGAGAAAAAAAAAACATTGAATGAGAAACGTTTGATGTTACAGACGGTCCAACAAAATATTAGACTGTTTTTTGGTGGCAACTTTTTTTTTGTCCAGGTTTTATGTTTATGTCGAGCGCGGGATTCGAACCGGCGACCTTCAGATCAGTGGAAAAACATTAAAAATAAAGAAAAAAACAACACTGAACGAACAATTTATGACCAACAGTTGCACAAAGACGACAACACTGTCCAATTAATCTCCTAAACCATGAAATCCGTACAGCGATACCGACATTTTCCTCAGCCTTTGTCTACAGAGTCACGCTGTTTCATGAGGCTCTTCTTTCACCACAGGCTCAGATGGCGAGCGTTGCCCCCCGCGTATCCAAATCAAATCAGACATGAAGTCATTCTGAGCCCAAAGCCGCTCCACAGAAATAGCTCACATGTGGCCGTGAGGTCATGGGCGCCCCGAGGAGAAACGATAACAGAACAGTAGCCACAGACTTCTGCAGAAGCTTTGAACCAGACGTCCGCCGCACACACACACACACTGCAGCGCATCTGTACTTTATGCTACGAGCGCTAACACGAGCATTTGATGTGTTCTGATCGTTTATGCGCAGTGACGATAACCAAAATTACAGGCCCTTCTGAAGTCCACAGTTTTTCATTTTTGTATGGCAATATCAATTCAAGTTTATTTATACAGCACTTTTAAAACAACTTCAGCCGAACAAAAGTGCTTCACATGAAAGTTAAAGTTCGTATATCGCGCGAAATCGACTTTACTGAAGGTTAAGCTGTGTTTTAATGCTGTTTCTTCATCAAAAACTGACCTGGAGTTGTGTTTTGTTTCATTCACGCATGTTTAAAGCTGACATGTAATTAGTCTGCGTTTTTCTCCCAAACTGAAAACGCTCCGTTCCACCTTGTGATGTCATCGTGTGGCGATACAGGAAGTGCTCCAGTGTGTTTTTAACCCTTGTGTTGTCCAGGGGTAATTTATGACCCCAAAACCAACTCTGTCACAGCAGAACTCGGTCATTTCTTCATTAAATGGGTTGAAAATTGGGCCAGTTGTTCATTCTGATTTGGACGATTTCTATCAAACATGAAAATCTGAAAAAAATGTTGATTGTATAATAAGAACTGTCTGAAAAACAAGTCACGTTAAAGTTCAATATGACCCAAATTTGTTTCTCTTTTAACTCAGATCAATTTAATTTCCACCACTGCACTTGACAAGCACAGTTCAGTGAGGGAAATTAAGAGTTGCAGGAGATTTTGAGGTCCAAAAATGCACAATTTTTACTAAAATACGGCCTATTAGCCAAAATAAGTAAATAAATTTGGTATCAGTATATAAGTCTGAAGTCAGATAGATAGAATAAAAAGAAAAATAAGCCCCAAATTCTAAACAAGGCTGAGTTATAAGAGAAACAAATTGGGGTCAAATTAAGCCCAGAGGAACTTCAGTGTAACTTTACTGGGAGGAAAACACAAAGGTTAAACTCCACACACCTTCATTTCTAGAGTCATTCGGATGATTTCAGCTCTAAAATTGTCAATCTCTACTGAACTAAAAGTAAAAAGTCATAGTAGTAGTTGATGTTTGCATAAAGAAACTCTCTCAAAATCAATTTCTGCTTTTGAAAACATTTAAGCTGATGTAATATTAAATAGAACTAAATTAGTCATGATTCCACAGAAGTTTTTCATTTAAATTACGCTGTTTTCTGATCTATGTTGTAATGTTTCCTCATCAAAAACAGACCTGGAGTTGTGTTTTGTTTCATTCACATGTTTGAGTAACACTTTATTATTCAAAACACTCTGTTCCACCTTGTGATGTCATCAAGTGGTAGTTTTCAAATGAACTACTATTACTTTTTACCTTTAGTTCAGTAGATATAGACAATTCCAGGGCTGAAATGATCCAAATGATTCAAGAAATGAAGGTGTGTGGAGTTTAAAATCACGCTGGAGTACTTCCTGTATCACCACATGATGACATCACAAGGTGGAACAGAGCGTTTTCAGTTTGAGGGAAGAACTCCAGGTCTGTTTTTGATGAGAAAACAGCGTAATTTAAATGAAAAACTTTGGAGAATCTCAGTATGAGTTTGCACCAATTAAACTTCAACTTCTGTGGAATCATAAATAATTTAGTTCTCTTTAATATTACGTCGGCTTAAACGTTTTCAAAAGCGGAAATTGATTTTGAGAGAGTTTCTTTATGCGAACATCAACTACTACTATGACTTTTTACCTTTAGTTCAGTAGAGATTGATAATTCCACGGCTGAAATGATCCAAACGATTCTAGAAATGAAGGTGTGTGGAGTTTAAAAACACAGCGGAGCACTTCCTGTATCACCACATGATGACATCACAAGGTGGAACAGAGCGTTTTCAGTTTGAGAGAAGAACTCAGCCTAAATTTTCCGGGTTTTGTGTGTTAAACATGTGTGAATGAAACGAAAAAACACAACTCCAGGTCTGTTTTTGAAGAGGAAACATTAGAACAGATCAGAAAATGGCGTAAAATGAGCGTTTTAACGAAAAAACCCTAAAAAACAGATAACAAATATATAAGAAAATAACAATAAAACACAAATATATCCTGTCTAGGTCGTGTTAAATGCCAGGGAGGAGAGGTGGGTTTCTAATACAGACTGACGCAAGATGTTTTTAATATAAATAAATAGGAAGTTGGTCCAAGATCTGAGCCTCTAAGATCCTGGGACGTGGGACAGCAGACGCCTTTGACCCTTTGACCTTTGACCCCTGCCCTCCTGCTGATGCTTCGTCTCAAAACACTGCAGTAAAAGGAAAACGAAAGACCGAGTTTGTTTGATAGGACGAGGTTTGGACCAGCGAGCGAATAGTTTAATTTAAATCGAGTGAAACCATTTGGAAAGGAACAAAACGCAAGGTTGAGCCGGAGCGATTTTACCCTGAAGATTAGACGAAGTACTTTAGGTTTTCTACGTCCCAAAATGTGGAAAAGGATAAAAACAGCAGCCGTAGACTCAAGAAATAGCAAAAAATAAGATTGAAGAAATAAATAAGTTTGAATCCAACTTGCGTAAATGTTTTTCCACCATCACTGTCGCCTACTGTGAATAAATAAAATGAAATTAAGATGAATATTAAAGAAACTGTGACATTCAAGGACAAAGTAAAAGCAGCAGTCGCATTTTCATCTTCACAAATTAAACAAATTATAACTTTTTGCTTCTTAAAGGGCTCGTGTTACGCTATTTTCTGTTGTTTCCTCGTCACACACAGACCTGGAGTTGTGCGTTTTGTTTCGTTTACACATGTTTAACACACAAACCCTGCAGATTTAGGCTTCGTTCCACCTCGTGATGTCATCAAGTGGTAATCCAGGAAGTGCTCTACAGTGTTTTTAAACTCTTCACTAGAATCATCCGGATGATTTCAGCTCTGGAAATGCCAATCTCCACCGAATAAAAGATAAAAACGTAGCGGTTAACTTGAAAACTACCACTTGATGACATCACCAGGTGGAACAGAGCATTTTTTCTTTTGTAATTCTTTATTTTCAGACATTTTCATTGAGTTACAGGGTCAACCGTTAAACTAAAATACATAATTCATCCACTTTTTGTCTTTTTTTCCCACAAAAATTACACACAAACAAAACTTTACATAAGGGAGAGATAGAACAAAAGAACCAGTGCACTTTAAATAGACCCGTTTAATAAATAAAGAAGGAAAATGACGCACAAAAGCAGGAAACAGAGCATTTTTGAAAGTAATAATAATAATAATAAGGGCTTACACTTGTAGGACCTTATAGGACCTTAAAACTCCAACATTTCCGCGTTAGTTTATGTTGTTTTCTCACATTGAGCCTGTTTAAACTTTGAACAGTGCCTGGAGTGAACCCAATGGAAAAAAGTATGTACCTCCGAGCTGTGAATAAGCATTTTAAACACAGCATGAATCACTTAGAGACATGAGGCAGTGTCTGACCTTGTGTCATCGGTGCCATAAAAGTCCAAACCACCGTTTCTTCTTCTCTGGTGGTCGGGGAAGTGGTTTGTGAGGTGTGGGTGATGAGATATGGGATACGCCGCTGTATGTCGCACCCTGCTGACTACAGTAACGCTGCATTCAAGGGCTTTAGAGCAGAGTGCTGAGAGCGCCGAGTTCCACCATTAGAAAGACAGGGACACATGTCAGCACTCCAGCCACAGCGGTCAGCATTTTGACAAACACACTGAGGTTGTCAAAAAAAAAGAAAAGAAAAAAGATAATGATTGATTTAAAATGAGTATGAAATCTGTACAAAGCCGTGAAAGGGCTCGTTTTACGCTATTTTCTGATGTTTTATTCACATATTTAACACAAACGCACCCGTATATTTAGGCTGAGTTCTTCTCTCAAACTGGAAACACTCTGTTCCACCTTGTGATGTCATCAAGTGGTAATACAGGAAGTGCGAGTAGAGGCCTGTCTCACATCTTCAGGAAGAGACCGGTCTAGGTTTTAACTGCACAAAACTCAAACGATGATTCACCAGTAGTCTCGGTTTAGTCCTGGTTTAGTCCTGGTTTAGTCCTGGTTTGGTCCTGGTTTAGACCTGGTTTAGTCCTGGTTTAGTCCATGTTTAGCTCTGGTGTAGTTCTGGTTTAGTTCTGGTTTATTCCTGATTTAGTCCTGGTTTAGTCCTGGTTTAGTCCTGATTTAGTCCTAGTTTAGTCCTGGTTTAGTCCTGGTTTAGACCTGGTTTAGTCCTGGTTTAGTCCTGGTTTAGTCCTGGTTTAGCGCCGGTTTAGTCCTGGTTTAGTCCTGGTTTAGTCCTAGTTTAGTCCTGGTTTAGTCCTGGTTTAGACCTGGTTTAGTCCTGGTTTAGTCCATGTTTAGTCCTGGTTTAGCTCTGGTTTAGTCCTGGTTTAGCGCCGGTTTAGTCCTGGTTTAGTCCTGGTTCAGTCCTGGTTTAGTCCTGATTTAGTCTTGGTTTAGTCCTGGTTTAGTCCTGGTTTAGTCCATGTTTAGTCCTGGTTTAGCTCTGGTTTAGTTCTGGTTTAGTCCTGGTTTAGTCCTGGTTCAGTCTTGGTTTAATCCTGGTTCAGTCCTGGTTCAGTCTTGGTTTAATCCTGGTTTAGTCCTGGTTTAGTCCATGTTTAGTCCTGGTTTAGCTCTGGTTTAGTCCTGGTTTAATCCTGGTTTAGTCCTGGTTCAGTCTTGGTTTAATCCTGGTTTAGTTCTGGTTTAGTCCTGGTTTAGCTCTGGTTTAGTTCTGGTTTAGTCCTGATTTAGTCCTGGTTTAGTCCTGATTTAGTCCTGGTTTAGTCCTGGTTTAGCTCTGGTTTAGTCCTGATTTAGTCCTGATTTAGTCCTGGTTTAGTCCTGGTTTAGACCTGGTTTAGTCCTGATTTAGTCCTGGTTTAGTCCTGGTTTAGACCTGGTTTAGTCCTGGTTTAGTCCTGATTTAGTCCTGATTTAGTTCTGGTTTAGTCCTGGTTTAGTCCTGGTTTTGCTCTGGTTTAGCTCTGGTTTAGTCCTGGTTTAGTCCTGGTTTAGCTCTGATTTAGTCCTGGTTTAGTCCTGGTTCAGTCCTGGTTTAGTCCTGGTTTAGCTCTGGTTTAGTCCTGGTTTAGTCCTAGTTTAGTCCTGGTTTAGTCCTGGTTTAGTCCTGGTTTAGTCCTGGTTCATTTCTTCACTCAAACCAAACTGTCTGGGTTCATTCCTTCTGGAAACATGAGCCTGGACGTATAATTTCAGTCCGACTTCCATCAGGGAACAAAAGTATCGATCTGTTCTCACCTTCATGAAGGAGACGGCGCCTCGGGGACTTGACGTCGTGCCAACAGTAGGGGGCAGCAGTCAGTTATACAACACCTGCCTGAATGTCACTGTCACTGAGTCCAAACAACAAGGAAGAACAGACGGTCAACAGAATCAAGCCTGAGACAAACTGTGCAGTGACGTAACTCTGAAACTTTAACATTTACATTATTAAAAGATAATCAATATGTTACGCCTGGAGTACGCCCCCTAGTGACGAGTGTGGTGCTGTTATAGAATGTCCAAGGTTGCAAGTGTTGGAAATAAATTATTATATTTTTGATTTCTTAAAGCAGATCTATTCTACAAAAATCGACTTTTCAGAGCCGTTCACCATGTTATTGTTGTTTCCCCTCAAGATTTACTCTTTATTTGAGCAAGTTTGAGTAATTTTTAAAGGTCTTATATGCCCTAAAATTGACTCTTGTGAGGTTTAAGTCATGTTTTAGACCTGGAGTTGTGTTTTGTTTCATTCACACATGTTTGAGTAACAGTTTATTATTAGTCCGTTACGTCTCCAAAGCTCAAAACACTCTGTTCCACCTTGTGATGTCATGACGTGGTAGTTTTCACGTTGACATTTACCTTTTAGCTTTAGTTCAGCAGTAGATCGGCAATTCCAGAACTGAAATGATCCAAAAGATTCTAGAAATGAAGGTGTGTGGAGTTTAAAAACACAATGAAGCACTTCCTGTATCGCCACATGATGACATCACGAGGTGGAACAGAGCGTTTTGAGCTTGAAAGAAGAACTCAGTCTAAATATGCAGGTGTGTGTTTGTGTGTTAAACATTTATGAATGAAACAAAACACAACTCCAGGTCTGTTTGTGATGAGGAAACAACATTAGAACAGATCAAAGATGTCGTAACGTGGGTCAGTACACGCCCACTTTTTACTTTTAATTTTATTTTTTTAATCTGTGACTTGTGCGTTCTAATGTGGAAGTCAGCGCACATGTTTCTTTTCTTTTTTTTTTAAGTCATATATAACTTTAAAAGCAGACATAATCACAGCTCTTCTTTAAGTTGCATTTTAATCAACAAATCTCTGAGTTTGGACGATGAAAAATCCACTGAACAGAATAAAAAACAAAGTTAAATCTGGACCTGGACGACTGAGGGTTTACACAGACATTTACTGAATGGAGGATAAAAAAAGTTGAATAAATAATAGTCTTTATTATAGTTTGAAAAGTGAAGGACACAAAGCCAAAGACAATTGTAAGTTCTGAACGATGAACAATGCTTCTGAACTGGACACGTCTTACACAAATATAAAAACACTGTTGCGATAAAACCCTTTGATTTATTTATTTATATATTTATTTATTAATTAATCTATTTATTTATTTATGCATTTATATATTTATGCATTTATTTATTTATGTATTTATTTATGCATTTATATATTTATGCATTTATTTATTTATTCATGTATTTATTTATGTCATTATGTACTTATTTATTTATGCATTTATTTTTTATGTATTTATATATTTATTCATTTATGTATTTATGTGATTATGTATTTATTTATTCATGTATTTATTTATTTTTTATTATTATTTTTATTTATTTATTAGTTTATTATTATTATTTTTTTATTTATATTTTATGCATTTGTTTATTTATTCATGTATTTATTAATGTATGTATGTATTTATATATTTATTAATTTATGTATTTATGTGATTATGCATTTATTTATTTTTTATTTATTTATTTATTTATTCATGCATTTATTTGTTTTTTATTATTTTTTTATTTATATTTTATGCATTTATTTATTTATTCATGCATTTATTTGTTTTTTTAATTATTATTTTTTATTTATTTATTTTTTCTGACAGTTTCTTAGTTTTAGTCCAAGGTTCACATTTTGGAACCAAACCGCTCACAGATTCCAAAACTGACCAGTGCCTGAAAGAACTCTCATTGTTCTTTCAGCTGGATTGTAAAACCCAAAGTTAAATCTGTCACTGAACAAACTACTGCAGGAGTAAAGTCGTTCAGTTGGATACTCGAGTAACTCCTTGTGAGAGTAGAGTATTTGGTTTCAGATGTCCGTTCCTGTGCTCGTTTTTGCGTCTGTTCTCGTCAGAGTCGTACATTCCAGACATTACCTTGTGCCCTCTGTGTTTCGCAGTGATTCGTCTGTCTAGACTCCTGCTGTAACACCGACATGTGCAATAGGCTGGTGGCCATGGCGACGCTAACTGCATTAAGTGTGGATTACCTGGCGCCCGCTGAGCCTCCGCCACCGACAGCACGAGTAAACACACGTATCTCCCACAATCCTTTTGTCCAAGGCGTCTCGCTACAGGGGCTGGTTAAGTGTGTGTGGAAAAGAACAAAAGTACTGTGTTCATGTGTAAAGTCTGGAGGTTAAAGGGCTCAGTTTACGCTTCTCTCAAACAGAAAACGCTCTGTTCCACCTTGTGATGTCATCGTGTGGTGATACAGGAAGTGCTCCACTGTGTTTTTAAACTCCACGCACCTTCATTTCTAGAATCCTTTAGATGATTTCAGACCTGGAATTACTGATCTCTACCGAACTAAAGGGAAAAGTTAACATGAAAACTGACACCTCATGACATCACAAGGTGGAACAGAGCGTTTTGAGCTTTGGAGATGTTACAGACTAATAATAAAGTGTTACTCAAACATGTGTGAATGAAACAAAACACAACTCCAGGTCTGTTTTTGAGGAGGAAACAGCGTTAGAACATGACTTAAACCTCACAAGAGTCAATTTTGTGTAATACAGTTGTCCCTCACTATATCGCAGTTCACCTTTCGCTGTTTCGCGGACTTTTTACAAGCTTTTTTTCAGCGTATAATCGTGCATTGTGTTGTGCGTCCTGATTGGCTGTTGGACTGTAGACCATTGTGTTCTGCGTCCTGATTGGCTGTTGGACTGTAGACCATTGTGTTCTGCGTCCTGATTGGCTGTTGGACTGTAGACCATTGTCCATCAGTCTCCTCCGTGCCGTGTCTCCTGTCCAGTACAGAATGTGTTCAGACAAATTTACATAAACGTTGGATCTCAGTGTGACTCTGAAGTGCTGTACGTTTGCAATTTGTTTTCTCCCCGACAAAACCCACAATGTCGATGAAACGTTCTGCACCGACAAAGACGCCGACGAAGGTTTGAACTTTGAGAGAGTTTAAACGAGAGAGAAATGTGAGAAAATGTTAACGCCTGTGTGAGAAAAGTGTATAAAGTGTGTGGTGAGGGGTTTTACAGCAAAAAACATAGAGAATAATGTAAAAATAAAGCTGCGGGTTGTTTTTAGAACGTGACCCCCCGTGATAAACGAGGGACCGGTGTACATGACTTTTAAGATCCTAGAACATGGAAAGAGACCTGGAATTGAACTTGGGGCCTTCTTGTTGCAAGGCGAAAGTTCCGACCTCTGTGCCACCACCGGTAATCAAAACTGAAACCAGAACCAACCTAGATATTCACTTTACAAATTCTCCAACTGGACATTTCCTGGATAATTTCAGAAAAGTCTTGGTCTGTTTCTGAACCAGAATAAGACGACGTGACAAGTTTGACAAAATGATTCTTACTTTTGTGTTGAAAAGTACGTTCCGTCGGTTAAAAATGAACAGTTACTTAAGTATTTTGAATCGTTTTAAAGTAATAATCTGATCCTTCACAGACTCGGTGCTGTGGATGTCAGTTGGACGACGGGCTAAAGGGTTTTGGCTCCGAACAAACACCAAACGTTTAAAAAGTATCAGATAACAGTGTAAATGACGGTGGATGTTTGTGGTCGTGGTTTGTGAGTTAATGATTCTCATATTTATGGATCTGTTTAACTTTATATCTGCGTCTCTTCACTTTCGATTTTCACCTGAGCTTTGGGTCGTGAGTCGAAACAAGTTTATTTGTACAGCACCGAGTAATTCAAAGTGTTTTACAGAATGAGAAACACTTTAAAATCACAATACAACAAATAAAAACATAAATAATCATCATAAAATTAACATTAAAAGAAGAAAAGTGCAGAATAAAAACCTTTAAAAACATTTCATTTCATCAGCTGGGACAGTCTTTACTTGTTCTTAAAGGTTCAATTCATTATTTTTAAAAAAGAAATGATCATTATATTAAATCAGTGTTGAGCATTGAGCCTTTATGTTAAAGCTCCACCGTGTAACTTTTCAACAAAATAAAAAAAACAAAAAAATGGATCAAACAGAGCTATACGTCTTCATTATGGATGGTTTTATCGCACTAAAAGAGCCTCAGTGTGAGCGGGCTTGCCTCTCCACAAACCTGGCTCAAATGTGGCTTAGAGGAGGGCCACCGCCTGCCCGTCGTCATGGTGATTTTGATGCTTTGGAGAAAATGTTCCACTGTATGTCACAAATCTCCATGCAGAATGTTTGGGAGTGTGGGTTTAACTTTCTTGTTCCGGTGCGTAACATTTGTAGTTGAGAGTCACCACCTGTTTGGAGATTGTTGTTGCTTTGTGTGTAATGTTCCACAGTGCGGCATTTCACTTTTAGTATTGATTTAACTGCAGCAGATGTTTTTTATTTTTTATTATTGCTCTAAAATATTCTGAAAAATGTGCTTTCTTATTGGCAGCTGGCACCACTTGCTTGTCTCTGTGCAGATACATAAAATAATGGCAAATTGTGGAACATTCCAGGCAAAGCAATAGCAACTCCATAGAGAAAAGTTACGCAGTGTAGCATTAAAACAGATCTATTCTGCAAAATCGACTTTTCAGAACTTTTAATTGTGTTATAGTTCAGTGGTCCCCAACCTTTTTATCACCGCGGACCGGGGGGGCTAATGCTAATGCTAAAGCTAATGATTACACATGATACACATTTGACCCACAATTAAGTTAATAGCAGAATAAACCACACTCACCGATCAGGAACAGCATCCAGTCCATCAGCACATCAGGTCCTCTGCTCCTGAGTCCATCATGATCTTCACTCGGTTCCACGAGCCGCTCCGGGTCCAGATGCCTCTAGTTTAACTTGTACAAACATCCACAGTGTCCTCGGTCGTGTACTTCCTTTGTTTTGTCCGTTTCGTCATGTTTAAAACGCAAAACTGCTGCGTAAAATTACGGAATACGCGCGCGTAATTTTACGCGCGGATCTTTATATCCAGTCTCGTGTTTTTACGCGGAGAAGTGACGGAACAGATTTCACTTTCCTGCAGCAGATTGGACATGGAGGCTCTAACTTCCTTTGTGGACATAATTTCTTGACTGGATTATATTCTCTGGACCTTTACGGAACGAATGAGACCAACTTTGTGTGAATATGTTGATGTTTGACAGAACCAGAGCCTCAATGGTAAGTGAAGTCCAGATTCACATTTCTGACTTCTCTGTAAAAACGGCCTTCCTGTCAGCACTGTGGTGATTCGAGGTGTAAATGGTTTACATATTCAGAAAGATGAATGTCGTATCTTTCATTTGATGTGTAGATTGTTTGTGTGGGTGAAATACACGTACATTGCTGTAAAGTTGTAACGTGTAACGCGCGCGGGCCGTCGGAACGATAAGTGGTTAAGTTGTCGCGCTCAAGTGACGGAAATGTAACCGAGAGAATCCGGTCATTTTTCAAAATAAAAGATTTTTCAAAATAAACGATTGTTCAGACTCAGATAATAAATACAACAGAAATAATTAATTATTTCTTGGACGGCCCGGTACCAATTGATCCACGGACCGGTGGTTGGGGACCATTGTTATAGTTCTTTTCCGTTCTCATGTTTTTGGAGTGATTTGAGCAGGTTTGATTGATCTTTAATCACTTATTTTCAAGACGCCATTTTGTCGATCAACCCCCGTTTTCACCGCCACCGGCACACGCTCCCTGTCATGTCCGGTGGTCCCTGGTTTATCGCGGGAATTATGTTCTAAAAATAACCCGTAATAGACGAAATGTTCAAAGTATCAGCTTTATTTTTTACATTATTCTCTATGTTTTTGTCTGTTAAACCCCTCACCACACACTTTATACACTTTTCTCACATTTCTCTCTCGTTTAAACTCTCTCAAAGTTCAAACCTTCGTAGGCGTCTTTGTCGGTGCAGAACGTTTCATCGACATTGTGGGTTTTGTCGGGGAGAAAACAAATCGCAAACGTACAGCACTTCAGAGTCACACTGCGATCCAACGTTTATGTAAATTTGTCTGAACACATTCTGTACTGGACAGGAGACACGGCACGGAGGAGACTGATGGACAATGGTCTACAGTCCAACAGCCAATCAGGACGCACAACACGATGCACGATCATACTCTGTAAAAAAGCATGAAAAACTGCTCTAAAAAATCCGGGAAACAGCGAGACCGAGAAAGATGAACCGCGATACAGTGAAGGACAACTGTACTTCATTTTTTAATTTCATTTTCTTAATCTGTGACACTCGCAGGATTCATTTTGGTACAAACAAAAACAAAAAAAAGCTGTTTTAGATGAATATTGTGATTTAAAACGTGCAAATTATAATGTAACAATCCACGAGTGTCAGAGATGAGAACTATAGAGAAACAAGCACAACATGCCTGCTTTAAAGGTGCATTATGCAACTTTTCTGGCCTGCCTTGTATCGCTTTTACTGAAAAGACACATAATACTGCATTAAACTTGGCTGGGAAGACACGTAGGTGAACCCACGAAGCCAAATTACTGGTCAAATCTGTGGAAAATCAGGCCGGTTACAGTAAGAATCCGCGTTTTTCAAGGTGATTTTGAGCATTTAAAACATGTACAACTGAACAAATGCAACATAGATCACGTTAATGCTATCCTGTGGAACATTTTAGACAAAGAAACACCCACGATACTGAACCTCCTACGAGAAAACAGTTCAAAGAGTTGCGTTTTACAGCCAGACCGTTTCGTGGCTGCGTTACAGAACCACCGGGCTCGTGTGTTTGGCCCGGCAGACCACAGGGAAGCACCAGTAGCCCCCAGCGCGTAATCCCCTGGTTGCGTGCGAAAACGGGAGAGAAACAAGGATCGGCGAACGAATCGAGCACAAGATTCAAGTTTTGTTTTATTACTTTTTCCATGGAAAGAAAAAAAAAAATAGCCCAAGAAATTCCTGCTGGATCCAGTGACGTGTGTGAAAATGTGGAATGCCGCGCTGACGCAACTTTCGAGCAGCCCCCCCCTTCCCGTCCCCGTGCAATAATTGGTGTGTGTTTAAGATTAAAGTGTGTTCAAAGTAACAGGGCAGATGATAAAAAGCGGAGACAGAAAATGAAGGCATGTTTCTGGTGAGAATGGAGAGACTTGCATGCGTGTGTGCACAAGTGGAAAAGCAGAACGCGCTGACGTAATACTGCTAACTGTTTCCATAGGCCCGGGATGAGGCGCCAGGCAGCCCTATTGGCATGGACGTGTCTGGTAGCCATCAGCCTGCTGCAGGAGAAGGACAGTACCCACACACGCACGCACGCACGCTGGGTTTTTACATGCTTTTTGAGGAACGTTACATCGATTTACGTGCATTTCCTGGACGCTGATCTTAACTTTAACCACAGTCAGTACATGTGTGATCTTAAAACCAAACTTTAACCTGTTTTAACCAACTTGAAGGTACATTCCCGAGGTAATAGCTAAATGTTTATGTATAAAAGAGATAGGTCCTCATTAATTAAGTGTTTTTTACAGGTTTAAAGTGGAACTAAACGCCAAATCCGCCTTTTTACAGCGACTTTAAAGCACAAAATCACACAAAATTGACTCTTATGAGCTTTAAATCATGTTATAATGTTGTTGCTTCATCAAAAACAGACCTGGAGTTGTGTTTTGTTTCATTCACGCACATTTGAGTAACACTTTATTAATAGTCTGTTACATCTCCAAAGCTCAAAACGCTCTGTTCCACCTTGTGATGTCATGAAGTGGTAGTTTTCAATTTAACAGCTGCCTTTCTTATCTTTTTTTCAGTACAGATTGGCGATTCCAGGGCTGAAATCATCCAAGTTATTCTGGAAATGAAGGTGTACAGAGTTTAAAAACACAGTGGAGCACTTCCTGTATTACCACATGATGACGTCACAAGGTGGAACAGTGTTTTTCGCATGAGATCTCAGCCTAAATATCTGTGTCAAACGTGTGTGAATGAAACAAAACACAACTCCAGGTCTGTTTGTGACGAGAAAACAGCTTTATCTACTGTTCAAACTGCGCAAACTGGGTAAATTTGCAGCTTTTTGCTCAAATACTAATAAAATTAACGTATTTTCTGGACTATAAGTTGCACTTTTTCATAGTTTGGGGTGCGACTTATACTCAGATGTGAATTATTTGTGGAATATAAATCGCATCTGAGTAAATAATTTCACATCTTTGTTACGGTCACACTGACAACCCTGTTTTTTTCCTTCATTATTACGCATTTTTTGACTTAAACTCCTGAAAATACAGTTTGTGTTTGCAGCGTTTAGTGGCATTTGTATATTCAAGTAGTTGGTGACATCACAGAGGACTGCCCTGATCACAAACACTGGCTGCAGACCACCGTTCCTCATATGTATAAACCCCGCCCTTCATCCACCCTCACTCTGTTCTTTTGTCGTCCAGGTACTGCCCAGTGTAGCGGCTCTGTTTTGAAGTTTGTTTGTGGGCGGAGTTTAGGTGCGTGGTCCCCATAATGTGATAAACGCCCGCTCTCACACATACGCACACATGCTACGCACATTTATCACATCATTTAACCGGGGATTTACTGGCACAAACACAACAGGTTTTCAGTTGGCAGCGTAAAACATTAGCAGGCCTCGATGTGCTGCCTGTGCACGTTTGCGTCGAGGAGCATGGGAGCGGGTCGTTTTTTGGAGAGACGGTCCCGGGTCATTTCGTTTTGTTTAGATAAGAAGCAGGATCAGGATGGGCTGTGGAGTTTGTGTGAGCCTCTGTTACAAACTTTACAGGGACTGAGAACTAAACACTAATCTGCAAAAGACACAGAGAATAAAAACAACATGGCCCCAAACTCCCAATATTTAATAGTAATTCTGATTTTGCATCTTTTTATGAATGAGTTAGGATAGTTTATTGACTCAAAAACAGAAATGCATCTCATGAGCAGGTCCGTCGACAGAAAATTAAGGGCCCGGGGCAGGAATGATCACATGGGGCCCCCCTCTAATATTAATTTATAGTAGTATAGTAGAGGTTCCAGTTAAGGGCCCCTAAGGCACCAAGGCATGGGACAACATACCCCCCCCCCCCCCCCCCGTCGATTCCCCTTCACATGGGCGTGTATTTGTTTTTAAAAGGGGAAACTATACGATGACAATATAAAAGGAGGATAAATTACTGTAGCATTCAGATTTTAACTTTGGCTGCTCATATTTGCCATTGTTTTAGAGGTGAGTGATCTATAAAATTATTCATGTTTGTATTGAAAAATAAAATAAAAAAAACAAAAAAAAATAAAAAAAATAAAACAATACGTTTAAATAAAAAAAATAAAAAAAAATAAATAAAATAAAATAAAAATAATAAAATAAAATAAAATAAAATAAATAAATAAAAAATAAAAAAAAATAAATAAAAATAAATAAAAATAAATAAAATAAGTCCAAACTTTTAACTAGTAGTGTATGTTTAAACAGCACCAGTCTTTTCTTGGATGTACAATACCAGTCAAAAGTTTGGATCCAGCTTCTCTTCTTCTTCTTTTTACTACTTTCTCTATATATTGAATTATGTAAAATAACTTTAATATTTTTTGACAAAGCAAAAGGTCACTACTTTGAGAATTTGAGAAGTTTTATCTTTGCTACATAATTCCATATATCTTGCTTCATGTATTTAATATCTTCTGTGTGTATATAAAATGTAGAAAGTAGTAAAAAACAAGAAAAAAACATTGAACGAGAGTGTGTGTGTGTGTGTGTGTGTCGTAACGTCTGGGGGATCAAAAATACAGACACGGATTAAAGTTTAGAGTTTCTTACAAACAAGAGGATGTGAACGCTGGTTGGAGGAGCTGGGTCGGAGGCGGAGGTGCAAGGTGGGTCCAAGAAACGGGATCTGGGGAAAAACGACAAACACCAACTGAGAACTACGACCATAACCACAAAAAACAGACTGAGCCAAGCAGAACTGTAGGATACGCTGACGATCTGGCAGCGTGTGGAGGATCCTCGGTCACTTTGTGCTCCAGAGTTGGAGGCTCGATTGTTGATCGGCTGCAGGTGTGTAGTGGGCGGTGCCAGAGTCTCCGCCCAGCTCCAGGCTCAGACGGGAGGAGGAAAGACAACACAGAAAACACAGACAGACTGGGATTTTGACAGTGTGTGTGTGTATATAATAAAAAAAACATTAATATTTCTACTCTTTCGACGTTTGTGGTTAATTTTACTGTCTTTTCACCTTTGTCTGATACTTAAACCCCAAATACATAGTTCTAGCACATTTCTGGACTGCAAAAATATCCACTCTTACATAACACCATATCACGGCCCATAGAATGTACAAGACGTTCATGTTTCTGTCATAATCTTGTGTTTCAAAGAGCTCACTATGATGAGCTCAGGCGTGCGTATATATATATAAGTACTGCCTTCATGGTTTCCGTCAGTGAAGCCTTAAGTAGGCAGAAATATAGTTGATCCTGAATGAAAAATCCCACAGGAAGCTGTTTGAAAGTGCTGAAACAGAACAGTCTATCTGCAACCAGAGAGCCGCCGTGGAAGTGCACAGCTCAGCTCGGATAGGTTTCCTGATCCATATTATCCAAGCGGAGGGCACCTTGGACAACAAACACTCCGAGCACATTGTTACAGAGGATTATCACACTGCCTCGTCCCGGTCACACAGACGAGAGGCTCACAATAAAGTGGAGTATCGACGTCTTTCTAAAGGTCCTACATTACGCCAAACTGACTCTTGTGAGCTTTAAGTCGTTATAATGATGTTACCGCCTCAAAAACAGACCTGGACTTGTGTTTTGTTTCATTCATTCATGTTTTTGATGAGGAAACAACATTGTAACGCAAATAATAGACTTTCAAGAGTAACAATCGTCATTAGTGAGCTCGAAAATGTATTTTGGTGAATTTAAGTTTGAGAAACCTGCATTTAAGGCTTGAATTGTCTGAAAATCTTTGTTTTCACCTGCCCCATATCTCCACCAACTGTACATACTTACGATTATGCCAAAAATGTAATAAGACAGCATAATATTGGCTGGGTTTTGTTGGCACAGAATGTTTAAACTTTTTTATATAATGCACTGACAGTTACTTAAAGCCGACATATTGTTCTTGTGTCGCTCTATAGTTATAATCTATGACCGTTATGTTAGAATTTGCATATTTTAAATCACAATGTTCATCTAAAACGACTTAATAGAAGAAACAAATCCGCTGTCTTTGTGTTAGAAAACTGTGGTGTCCAATGGGAGCTGACGTCGCCGTAAACATCATCACAACAAAGCGTCATGTAGCTGTTGGCGCCCCCTATGGACAGCTGCAGATCACACTAGTGAGCAGCACATTTTCTTTTTTCATTTGTACCAAAATGACTACGCGACACTTCCTTCCAAATCCTACACATATCATGGAGTAAGAAAATACAATTGGAGAACGAAGTAAGTACGTCACAGTGGGCGTGTCCAGGTGAAAACAGGAGTTGATCAGCAAAATGGCGTTTTGAAAACAAGCAATTAAAGGTTACTTACACGTACCAGTCACTGCGAATACAACTTCAAGAGGAAAAATGAGAAGGAAACAACTGAAACATGGTTAAAAACTCAACTGTCTTTTTTAATATACCGTCAATTTCTAACTATAATACGCTCCTGAATATAAGCCGCACCAGCTAAATTTGTAAAAAGACTCAATTTTGTCCATATATAAGCCGCACTTGAATATAAGCCACATTTACACAGAAAGAGTTTTGATTTAAGACACCCTTTTTTTCAAACTGTGCCAGAAAATCGGCACCAACATGACAGTAAGACGGAATGAACACACCTGCAGGTTTAGAAAATGAAACAGCACCAACACGGGTCGTCTGCTTTTATTTCCTCTGAAAGATTTTGTCGTCTTTTTACATTGACTAAGTTCTTCTCGCTGCCACCTCCAACGTCGCACCATCAGTTCTTTGAGGCCAAACTTACGTGCAGTGGCTCTAGTTCCTCATGCAGTGGCTCTATTTCCTTCTTTCATGGTCAAACTTACGTGCAGTGGCTCTATTTCCTCGTGCAGTGGCTCTATTTCCTTCTTTCATGGTCAAACTTACGTGCAGTGGCTCTATTTCCTTCTATCATGGACAGATCCTTTGCTTCTTCGTGTGTTTTTCATGATGAGGCTGTGTCCATGATGCGCAAAATGACAGTTCAAATTCAAAACTAGTGTATTCTTCAGCGCATAATCTTTCCCCGCGCCAGTTTTACTTTTGCGTTTACTGCTGGAGAACGCCCCCTGGTGGCCGTTAACCTGTAAAAATCTATAAAACAGCTGCACCTTTGTATAGACCGCAGGGTTCAAAGCGTGGGGAAAAGTAGCGGCTTATAGTCAGAAATTTACGGCAGGCTGGGTGTATTTTTGCGATAATTTATTTGCGTTTTAAGTAAATACATATGTACTTTCAGTCTGTACTCTGGTGTTAGTTTTCTTGGAGTTTATGTATTGATATTGGTAACTGAAAAAGCTGTGCCAGTGCGTTTCCGTTACATTTTTTTGCTCGCTCAGTGAAGAAAGAAGCCGGTAACAACGTCGTGGGAAAGACTGAAGAAGCTTTTGACTTGTCTACAGCTTAAACGCAACATTTTTAGCCCAAATTCACACATCGCCGGTCAGATTCCGCTTTGAGGTTATGCCGTTCTTATTTTATGATGTAAAATCCCACTATGACGTCGTGAAACCAAAACTACCAGCTGAACTAGACTGGTCCCCGTGGGTCTGGACGCTCTTTGGGGAACTGTTTTCTCTCAGGGCAAATACCTGTGTCTTTGTTTAGTTCACACGTTTGTTCCACTCCACAACAGACAATACGTGTTTCCATAAGTGCAGAGGCTCATGGGAAATTCTTTGTCACACTTTAATGATTTTGAAAGAAAAGAAAAGTGCAGGTCATGATAATGTGTGAACGATGATGTAACGTTTGGACGTCCCGTTTACGCCCTGTACGTCCGACACCTGCACAATGACATGGAAATAGAAAGGAAAATCATACTTAGAAACTTTCTCTGTGGCGATATGTTTTATTTTGGATTAATTTAACCAAAGTAACATTTCCGTGGAGGCAAACAAAGTCAGGTTTGTGGAGATGCAAGCCAATTCACAGTGTTTTTCCATATTTTCCAGTGCAATAAAAGCATCCGTTTTAGCAGATTCACACTAAAATGAATAGATTTTTAAAGATGAGGCTGTGGACAGGGAGCTGCAGGTGAGTTATGGGTCAGAGGCTGACAACAGGTTTAAAACTACACAGATAAAATGAACACTTTACTCGAGGACACGTCTGTGTTTTTAAAGAGACATGTTTGTGTCTCAAGGCTAATGCTAATGCTAATTTTGAGGCATAAAAACTTTAAAACAACGCCACAAACTTAAGTATTCTACATATAAAAATAATCAGGTAGTCTTTATTTTGATTAATTTGAATTTTAATAGGTTGTTTATTTTATGTTTTTCCATTTTTTATAAAAGAGCTTGCTAGCAAAGTGAGATAGCTAGCAAATCTATTAAAGAAAACAAACAAGCAAACAAAAAAGAAACAGAAATATTAAATTTTTGGCTATATGTTACGCAGTGGAGTTTTAAATGTTCTTAAAAGGACATTTCCCACTGCATTTGACTCTTGCTTTTGTCACCTTTTTACATCGACTAAGTTCTTCAGTGCAGCTTGGGTCACCTGGATGATTTTGCCTGATATGTGCACGTACATGTTCTGGGTTGACAGGGGAATCCAGAGTGAGTGGAACTGAAAAACCAACACAGACATGTGGGAGAACGTGGAAATCCCAAACAAAAATCCCCATCGAGGGACTCAAACACGGGACGCTCTTGTTGTGAGGTTAAAGTGCTGTCCAAAAACGACCTGTTGTCTGTTAGTTTATTGTAGTTTTAGAGCTTATTCTTTGAGATAACGATGGATAATAAAACATTTCTCAGAATCTTACGTTTTACCCAACCTTAAAGCCTTAAAACAACCACGTTATGGATGTTAATTAGCACGTAGCTGGTTAGTTTGGCTCCAGTCAAATGAAGCTAATCGAGGCTAGCAGTTATAACGGCTAATTTGGAGTCGGCTTCCGTATTCGGACTTTCAACCTCGAGTGTCATAGCAACCAAAGAGCCAATCAGGAGCGAGGCTGTTGAAGGTAACGCCCCTTCCCGCCAACACCACTGGTTTAGCAGGGAGCGGGTATTTAGCAACACTGTCAATCAAACCTGTTGCTAACGCTTGGTTTGTCTGTTATTAATGTTCATATCTTGATTTACGGACACAATAGTGAAATAAATACATCAGCAGCGGATTAATACGAACATTTAAGACCAAAATAACGAGTCTGACAGCAGCAGTTACAAAAAGATCCTCACTTCTACACTTTGAACTCTTAATATTTAAATTTTTTTCTAAAAGTCAATGTGAAAAATGAATGGAAACCTGACTTCTGGCACCTGTCGAGCTCCAACCGTTTGCTTACACCAGGTGCTATCTCAATGCAAATGCTATCGTTATTAGCAATGCGTCATCTTTTTCTTTTACCGCTGTGCAAACATCACATCACGGACCAAACCACGCCCTGGACAGCACCGTGATATGTAAGATACAGCTACGGGGCAGATAAGCACGAGGCTGCGTGTGGAAAGAGCGCGGTGAAGTCATGAATTCCACTGGTGTATGTCGGGAGTGTGAAGAGGAAGTCCGAGGATAGAGCCAGACCATGAGGCAAAGCAGAGATGACACACCGAGCTCAGACGTCACTCGGCGTGGCTGTTTAGCGCCGCTCTACTTCATTGTTCTCGGAAATTTGTCCTCTGCATTTGATCGTCTGGCAGGATGTTGGTGAGGATTAGCGAGCTGCAGGATTAGCCTATTGTGCAGGTGGATGGGGAAACACTGAGCCCTGAGGAAACACGTGGAGACACAGGGAGAGCGTGGAGGTGTGGGCAGGTGCAGGGGAGTGTGGAGACTGTGGGTGTTGTTTAATACAGTTTATTATTCATAAGACACACGCTGCAAAAGGAGCTGAGCAAAATTAAAACTGAAAAAACTCATAAACCCTGACTAACTTTTGATTTTCGCATTTTCCGAGCTATAAATCGCACTTTTTTTTTAGTTTGGCCGGGGGTGCGACTTATACTCAGGTGCGATTTATATGTGAAATATGTTTTTTTCTTCATTATTATGCATTTTTTGGCTGGTGCGACTCTAAATACATAATACAGTCTAAATATCATTACTATTTATAGGCGCCATTTTGAGGACTTTGCCATTTAGAAGATATATATTTGTAATTATTAACTGCAGTGGTGAAGCATAACGCCTAAAAGTACATATATATATTTAAGTATCTGTATTTAAGTCAGTTTTTAAGTGGGTACTTTTTACTTTTACTTCACTACATTTGAGAGACAGTGTGTGTACTTTGTACTGCATTACATTTCTGAACTGGACTGAAAGATAAAAGTATTTTATTATAGTTTAAGAGCTGCTGAAAAGGCTAAAGTTTTATTTATTTATTAACTCGTTCATAATTTGAGCAAATAAGAATATAAATAAAAACAGCTGGAAAAAATATTAAATCAATTGTTTCTGTTAAAAATTCAGCAAAATCGACACATTTGAAGCTTTAAAACAACAAAATATTTTAACTTTTTACTCTTTAACTACATTTTTAAACAGATGCTTTAATATTTTTACTTAAATCGATTTTTCATGTGATACTTTTACCTTTATGTGAGTATTTTTTGCTCTGGTTTCTGTACTTTTACTTACTTTTTTTTCACGTACTTCTTTGTCTTCACTGGTTAATTTCTATGGCAACGGGTGCTCACTTTACTTTTCCTGACTTTTCATGACCCGTGGATATTTTCTACCACATTCTTCATCGTATAAGGCCTCGGCTCATCGGAGGAGTCGTATAAAGCGTTCTATGTCAGCGTCATGCCTCGCTCTGTCCCATTCAGTTTCCAGTTTCTATTTCGGACAATACAAAGATGACCTTGATATGATAAATTATTCACATCAGCCGTGAATGGAAACACACCATTCACTGTTGAGTAAAAGAGAAAAAATCAATATGGCTTGTTATGTGGACGGACGGGAATTTGTTACACACTAAATCAATAATACAAGGATGTCGTCATGTTGTCTGTGTGCTCTGTGGAAATCCCCAAATCCCCATTTAGACCCCCGGCCCGTTCACACACACACGCACACGCACAGACGCACACACACACGCACAGACGCACACAGAAAAAGAAGAAGCAGAGAGGTAGTTGTATTTGTCATGTCTGTATTTTGTCTCATTTTCACAAAACATTTACAGGGGAAGGAAAAGCCTTTCAAGAGAACCTGAGGTATTTTGCGTCAAGCAGCCAAAGGTATCGGGATTTACTTTAAAAACTCGTCTAAACTCATCAGTGTTCTTAGATGCGTTGCTATTTACAATAATAATAATAGTAATAATAATAATATAATCATAATAATAACCACAGTTTTAGCAGGTGGGACAGTCTGCGTCTGCATTGACATGTATAAAAAATAGGACAGGTTGCTTGAGCCTCATGCCTTTTATTGGGACAAAAAGTCAACACTGGAATCAGATTTTATCATAGCTGCAATAGCAGGAGGTCAAAGGTCAGACAGAAAAGCTAATCAGGGCTAAAAGCAAGAAAATACACATGAAACATTATAAATAAATAATCTCGCACCAGGAGAGTCTTCCATTTGGGCTTCATTTCAATCGTTTTTATCAAAGCTTTGGGAAATCAAAACGAATACAAATAGAAAGAGGAGAGTGAAAGAGCTTTATGGACATGCATTGTGCTGATGTACCGGCAGCAGCAGCACGGCTGTACCCTGCACTGGGCTTGGCTCACTGAAAGATCCCCTGAGAATGAAAAGGGTGTGTGTGGGGCCTAGTACATGTACAAGTGCTTACAGTTGTATAGATTTGAGTGTGAGCCTGTCAGAAGCTTTGGTGGGAAGCTTTTGAAACTATGGCAAACAGGTGCTGGCTCTGTGAGGACAGTCTGCACCGCTGGTTGCATATACCTGGTGTTATGCAAGCTTTAATAAATGGCAACTTGTGATTTCAAAATTGAGAATATGGAAATGAGCTCAGAGCGCACGCGGCGGCTCTGACTGACGTTGCATACAAACAGAACAGTCTCTTCATTTAACACTTGAGCTGAGCTGGGACAGTTTTTCACGAGCTCGTACAAAATGGTGCTATTGGAGCCATTCTACCACCAAAACACTGACTCCAGCTTCCACACTTGGCTTTTGTCAATAGTAACTGGACTTTGTCATAGAAAGCAGAAAAGTGCATTTCAAAGCCGTAATTCACTCTCCCAAAGAAGGAACAGCACATATTGCTCATTGGATGTGTGTACTTGTATCATTGTGTTCATAAATACCATACAGCAAATAATAATAATAATAATAACAATAATAATAATAATAATTCAACAAAAGAAAATGAAAATCCACAAAACATTATATTAATTCTCATTACCAGAATGAACCAATACAATAAATTAAACTATAACTGAACAAAAAGTCTATAAGGAGTCCATTAAAATTGCCATATATATTCATAATGTATATATATAGTATTTATCGGTCTGTAGTCAGCCTTTTTGGTGCATGCTCAGTGGTGACCATAGGTGGAATGAGGAGGGGGTAATGGGAGGGTCCATCCCGAATCGTCTTCTCCATCACATGGTTAACACTGATACGACGGGTTTAAGTCTGTGCTTTAGGGAGAACTTTGTCTGGGGTCAAAAGTCTCAAAAATCCTTCATTGTTTTGACGCTGTACCGTTGATAGAGGATGTCCATGCTGATAGACTTGTGCTGTGGTGGTACGTTTAGTCATTTTTGGATGTTACAGAGCACACAGCAGGGGAGAGGTTTGGATGTAGCCGTGCGATAATGTTTTTTAGGGTGAAGCTTTGAAAAGGAAAAACAAGGCTTGGTTCAGATCACAAGCTCAACACCCACATTACAGTAGACCACAGGCAAGCAGGTTCAGTCTGTCATAACAGGAAGTCTCCATATACTGTATTAGGGATGCAACACAACACTTGTCCTGTTTCAGTTCTTTTTTCAACCAAGTAATGAATCCGTACCTTCTGTTACCCCCTTTTCTCCATGTCCCCCAGGTCTGCAATGCACCGTCCGTTAGGCTCTGTCTGTAGTCCTGGTGCAAATGCAAAGAGTTCAGTTTTCTATTTGTCACATAAGTCTTAACACTGCCGATGAAGGGAGCACGTAAAAGTCTGTATCCCTTTGTTTTTGTCTTTGTGCATTCCTTCTAGGTCCATTGTTGCCCCACTGGGACAATTGAGCTCATGTCCATTATCTGTCAGGAGACCTCAATGATTTCCATGCTCCCCGAAAAACTTGACTGCTTCCCGATTTTGCCCAGTTCTTCTCTGGATCGCGTTTCGGAAATGCCGTCCTCAAACTCCATCTGACAGCTGCGTCGCTTGAACTGTTTGTCCGACCCGCCGGTGCTGGCACCGTTAGACGTCGTGGACGTGATGTCTCGGTGGTCTCTCTGCGTTTGTCCCGTAGGGGGCTTCTCCCTTTGGGATTTATCGCGTAACCGAGCACCTTCACTGCACCCAAACGCCACGTAGGCCGAACTGCTCCCTAACCTCAGTGTTGACTCCTCTGCTGTCCCATTGACTCCAAGGTCCATGTCTCCCCCCTCGTCTGCCCCAAAGTGCCAGGGGGCGTCTGTGGTGGGGGTGACTGGAGTGACTGGAGTAGTGGCTTGGACAGTGTCTCTGTGTTTGGTCCACATGGCCCCAGACCCCACATTGGGCAGAGAGGGCAGGGACAGTAATAGTGACCCCTTCAGGCTCTCCTCCCCACACGGGGTGTTGCTGTCCAGGGACAAGCTGAGGGTCTGGGGTGGGTGCTGTGGCTGGGAGTGGACAGGGGAGCTGCTCGAGCTGTGCTTGGCTTTCCTTCGAGGCCTGGACGACCGATGGACTCCGTCAGGACCCCCATGACCCAGCCCTCCGATGCTGCCTCCACTTCCTGGAGAGGGGAACGGCGAGTCGGACGAACTGCTGGGGCTGTCTTGGACGGGAGACTGGGAGCAGACACCGTTCGAAGAGCCTGAACTAGGACTGTCCAGCTTGCACAGCTTAGGGACGTCCTCACAATGTGTGGGTGCCAACGTGGGACAGTGTTGACTTTTGGGGGAGTACACAGATTTAATGTCCAGAGAAAAGGAGCGTTTGAGGCGGTTCGTGTCCATGATCCTCTCTGCAGAGAGGTGCAGGCCATTAAAGCCCTGCTGCAGCGTCGTGGGCGACGGCAGCTTCGGCTCTGAAGGAATCTGCGGCTCTGCCACAGATGACTCATAGCTGCTGTGTCCATTCATTTCCAAACATGTGCCGACCCCATTAACCTCCGAGTGCTGCTTACTGCTGCTCTCAGCATTCTCAGCATCTGAGTTTGAGGTGAGTGCCTGAAGAAGACGAAGTCCTTTTTCAAACTCCAGCAGCTGACCGAGGAAGTTGAAGTTGGGAGAGATGGACGGCCTTCTGTCCTTCACAAACCTGACAGGAAAAAACAAGAAAAAATGTGTAAATTAGTAGGAAAACTCTTTTACAGAAGTCAGATATGTGCTAACTAGACAGGTATTGTAAAGCCTGTTGCCAAGGATTCTACAAATGTTTAGTTCCTCATGAATGGAGGGAGGATCGGAAAGTCGTCTAGCATTTCCTTTAAGAGTGGTTTGTCTTTCTTCAAGCCCTGACACCTTAGCTCAGCTGGTGGTGGGTGGGCGGAGCATGTTTACCTGTAGGCATCGTCTGATGACAAGCCCATTGTCTTCATGATGTATGCAATGGCGATGGTCGCTGAACGTGAGATTCCTGCCAGGCAGTGCACAATGACTCTGCAGTTTGACACCTTGGCTTTGTCTGTAGGGAAAAGGGACAAGTCACAGATTATTATCACACAGATCCTGACACGATTCATGTTTAGGGCAGAGTCTCTGGAGAATATCACACTTTGCTCAAAGCACAAGACATTTCTGGAAACACACAACGGATGTGGTGTATCATTGACTTTGTTCCGTGGGTGGCACGTGGACATTTTTGTGGCATATTAAATGTCTCTGTACTCTTCAGAACTACATGGGAGTGACCGAAAGCTTTCTGCAGTGTCTGATGTAAACTCACCGATAAATTCATTGGTTTTCTCCAGCCAGGGAAGTAGTTTCTCACAGTAGTTATCATTAACTGGGATACGCATAAAATGGCTCTCGCTGATGAAGTCCGGCTTGGGGCAGGTGTTGCTGGCGTTCAGCACATACGTGATACCGTTTTGAGCCATGAGATCCTGTAGAGAGACGTTTAAAAAGAGGTAGGGTCATGTTTTGTTCCCGTGACACAGAATGAGACAGTGATCTGACAGTGATGCATGGTTCAAAGGGCGTGTGTAGTCACCTTGTTGAGGACATCCTTCTGTGATCCCAGGTACAGGTGTGGCAGGATGCGAGTGGGCCCCACGTTGGCCACTGGCAGACAGGGCTGGGACAGGCTCATAGGCAGAGCAGTGGCAGGTTTCCCTTCACACAGACCCGGGAAACAAGAGGAGAACGCAGCAAATCCTCCTACAGCAACAAAAGACAAGAGAGAGTTGGTTAGTTTACACAGCACATTCATGCACTACCGTGAAAACATCATATGAAGTGAACCCCAGTCTTTAAAAACAACATTAGTAGAGCAGACAGACGCTGCATTCACTCAAAGGTGAATCTGGGATACAACGTCTGGGCCCCTCTAGTGCGACGGGAGCAAAAGAGTCTCTGTGTGCGAGTGGGGTGAACTGCAGGGCGGCCAGGAATGTGCGAGCCTGTCCCTTTAAGAGGCAGGCGGCTCCACTTTCAGCATATATGTGTGTGTGTGTGTGTGAGCGCTCGGTTCTGTTTCCTGCATGAGCTCATGTCCTGTAGCGGAGCATTGCGTCAGGCCCGGGGAATGAGAGAGGCCACAGGTGCTGGAACAGAGGCCCAGTGAACATCCCATTCACAATACACACCAACACAAAGCGCGCAAATGTTTACTCTACTTCAGATCGTCACTTTTGCTGTTTGTAATTCACGTTCTGCGTTTCAACAATACATTTTTGCCGCCTCCATCTGTATTAAACATTAGACAGAATATTAAAGCTATCTTCATTCAGTAGAGCGAACGTTTACTCCTGCAAACCCTCACTTTTCCTGTTTCTAATTCGCACACTCATGATTATAGAGAATTACAGTGGTTATATAACAAAAGGGTGGGGGCGCAGCCAAGAGGAGGGGGTGAGGTGTAGTCAGGCCCATTCTTAACCTAAGTCAAACTCCGTGGAATGCCTGAAGGAAACCCAGCGCCCCCGAAATGCGATTATAGGCCCTAATCTTACCGGAGCCCTGCCTGACCCAATCTGGGACGCACCAGTGTAAAGAGAGTGAGAGTGAGACATGACATCACTGCTCTAAAGTAGCACAGGGCACCAAGAACTTCGCCTTCCGTTGTAACGCACACCCAGCTGCGCCGCTCATGTAGCAGCAGTTGGCAAACGTACAGCCAAAGTCCACGCTGCGAATGTGCAAAAAGAGGTCGACAGGTTGCAGAAGCGGGTCATGCACAAGCTAATCCGGAAACGTTTAAATTTGCGAGCGGAGGGTCTACCGTGTGTTTGTTTCCTGCTTTGTAAAGTTGCACGATATGGCGTTAAAACCTATCCAACTTGCGGTTATTCAAGTGTAGTTTCATGCCATACGGTCAAGACGTTATGACTCAGAAACGTCACAATGTGGTGCTATTAAAATTACACAAAACTGGGATTTTCTGCGGTGTTGAGCTGTTCTTTCCATGCTGCAATTTTTGTCTTTGGACCTAGCACGGAGTTGCAACTTTCTTTGGACGTCCATGTCTCTATCTACAGTTCAGTATTAAAATCCAAGCAATGACATCTCCATGGAGACGAGTAGCTTGTCTATTCTCCGCTAGAAAAGTTGCACAGCGCACAACACGTTTGGACTTGTTGCTTTCCCTTTAAGAAATGCATCTCGGGTCGTTCGCTATTAACGGCAACCGACGAGGAATGACATCAGTGCAACTTGTGGGGGGAGAAATTGGGTGGAAGGGGGGGATGGTTAGATAACTAAAGAGCAATCAGATAAGACGAAACAGGAGAGTGTGTTGTGCTAGCTAGCATCTAACCTTTTGACTTCTGTTGTACCGGAGCTAAAAATACTTTCGCCCTCCCTGTGCCACCAGAGCCTCGTTCAGTGGCGCTGGAGGCAGTGCTAATTGATAAAACAGACAAAAGGAGTTCTTTGAAGACTTCCCAGCGTCTCTGTTTTTAAAGTTAACTGGAAACACAACATCATAAATCGCACCGCTTTTAGCCACCGGCGCTACAAGTTCATAGTATGTGAGGAAGTAGAATGTTCCAGGGAATTGTTAAATCAACAGGAAAAGCATCGCGTCAGACAACAATTATTTCCTTTTGGTTGTGAGAACATTGTTAGGGAGTTGTTAGAAAGGCAAGACCGGACGTTCCGATGGAGACAGTGGGAGAAAGTGTAAATGTGAGCAGCGTGATTGAAAACGCGGCTAAAAATACAAATATACAAGTGAGAAAACATTCAAGAACGTGCCATATTGTAAAGAGGTTGTGTAGTTCAGATTAAGAGCGCAAGAGCCACATTTTCCCTAACTTTCTGTTGAAAAATCCAAAAGGTGAACGCACAAATGTTGCAGTTCTATTAGTGACCAGCAGGGGATTGACAAGGGAGGACAAAGTGGTCTTTTGTCCCGGGCCGCAGCGTCTTAAGGGCCCAAAATTGGACCATCCTCCTATCAATGTATGTTAGAGCGGGGCCCATGTGAGGTTTCTTGCCCCGGGCCCTGAAATTTCTGTCGACGGGCCTGCTGACTCACCGTATTACAACAAAAATCTGCTTTTTATTAATATTCATCTGTGTTAAATATGTTTCCCCTGTACAATATTGTGATGTAAAACAACTCATTACATACAACATTAAGGCTGTTTTCATTCAATACAACAAAACACATACAAGACCATAACTTAACCACATTTTTTAGCTTAACCGCTTCAAAAAACTATTCAAAATGTAGACGCAAGTGAGTCATTTGTTACTGGTAGACAACGAATTCCAGATAAGAGCCACTTTAAGAGCTATTACATTACGTTTCCCATTACGTCAACGCAATTACACCTCTCGCAATTCTCAAAAGCCAGACAGAGGTGGTACCCGACGGTCGTTAGCTACGGCAGCAGCAGCAGCAGCAGCAGATAGCGCGTCACCGTCGCCTCATCATCTGCCTTGCGGTTGCCATGGTGACAGGGGGAAGGGGGCCCGGCGACGGCGATGACAGTTGTCCCACACACACACAGGCTCACGTCAGAGGGTCCAAAGGGCGCACGAACACACACACACACACCTACGTACAGTAACTCAAACAGACATGTCCTCACGTTCTCCTCCCATAACCATGACACACGCGCCCATTCCGATCTGACAGCGTGGAGCGTGTTTCTATGCACACAGTACAGTCACCCTGAGGTCACCAAAAATACCCAGTGACACACAACGACACAGCTGTCCATGACTTCACAACGACAACTGGGAGATGAGTTCACCTGATTGGAACAAAGGCACTTTTCAAAACTACCCCGCTTACAATCGTGTTACATCATTTTGGATTGACAGATTTCAGTTTAGAGAGTCACTGGTATTGGATATCTGAACCGATACTGAAAAACTCGCTGGATTTGATATCGGATCAGGTGTTTGGACGTATAAATTGACGTAACAAGACAATTTAATGATCGTAGTTAGGCCAGAAAGTCTCAGAATGTTTAAACTTTTATTTAAACAAAGCTGATTCTGCAGTTATAACAGCTTCTTTCTTATTTTATTTTTTGTTTAAAGTGAAATAAATGCTGTTTTCAGTCTGTGTTGATCAGGTATCGGCAGACACTTAAAGCTATAGTATCGAAAAATCGGTATCGGAACTGTAAAAGCTGGATTGGTGCGTCCCTAAGAGTTTACACAAAAGTCAGTCTGCTGCTTCTGGACTGTTCCAAAGGGAAGAGAGTCAACCGGTAAAAACTTGCCAAACCTCCCATATTTCTACAATGCCGTCATATTTCTCGTACTTTTGGAAAATAAACTTGCCCAGGATGTGAGTAAGCCAATTCTAAACACACAGAGAAATGAGGAAAAGGAAAAAAGCAGGAATAGCCAAACACGGAGCCGGGAAAGAGGGCACTGTGTCGCCCCCGGCAGCGCTCCGCCTGTGACTTCATCACTTATGCAAACTGCAACTGTTGATTTTTCCTACTTGTTCCTGTCAAAACCATACGGCCTACTTCTGTCATGTGATCAAGTGTCTGTCCCTGTATTTAGGCACTTTAAAGTTATTTTTACTACTTTTTCTACACTTTAGATACACACTGAACACAGGAAATATATGAAGCAACATGTATAGACTTATGTAGCAAAGAAAAACAGTTAAATAAGTATTAAATATTTTCCGATGAAGCAAAAGGTGGATAGTTTGAGAATTTGAATTTAAAAAAAAATTTAAAAAAATATTTAAGAGTTTTTTGCTGTATAAAAATGTAGAAAGTAGTAAAAAAAATAAATAAAAAATACACTGAATGAGATGGTACGTCCAAACTTTTGACCCGTAGTGTATATAAATAACCAAAAATGTAAACTCAACAGCACTTATTGGTCTATTATTGAGCTATTTTTAGTCTTGTGGTTTGAGAATACAGTAGAATAAATGTATGTAAATAGATATAGTCTGTGTGAATCGGACACCTGCTGCCTGCGCTGTGGTTAATGGGAGCAGCGCTGTTACATCACCGCTGTTGGACCATTGACTGGCTCATCAATACACCCCTCTCCTCTCCGCTCCCTCCCTCCGTCCGCTCTTGTGTTGCTTTCAGTTGGCCTTTAACTCGTCCCTTAATGGAGTAGAGAGGGGGCACGCACTACTGTGGGACAGGGAGGGGAGGGGGGGGGCGCACATTGATCTATCCTGAATGACTTTCCCCTCTCTGTGCTCCATATCGTGAGAGACATGACGCCATCCTCCGTGCCCCTCCAGCTGTCCCAAAACAACACAGAGGGTACATTAGCAT
The DNA here is from genome assembly GCF_009829125.3 of Periophthalmus magnuspinnatus. Taxonomy (NCBI): domain Eukaryota; kingdom Metazoa; phylum Chordata; class Actinopteri; order Gobiiformes; family Gobiidae; genus Periophthalmus; species Periophthalmus magnuspinnatus. The sequence goes on along the minus strand of NC_047131.1, from coordinate 30,964,677 downwards.
CTCAATGTGACCCCCCCCCCCCACACACACACACCCTCACACACTCCCCCCTCCTTTACCCCAAGCCCCTTGTACTCCGAACATGACATCATTGCACACATGTCCCACTCAGATCCACAAAGAGAGTGCTGCTGCTGCCGCTGCTCCTGCTCCTGCTCGAGCCAGGAGCGGGCACAAGGGGGCCCCGTCTGTCAGAAATGCCTTTATTCAGGGCTATAGATGAGTGAAGAGGATGAGGTCATCGTTTTCTGAGGCAGGCGTCAGGTCCAGGGGGGTGTTAAATACTGTTCCACCACCTCATTGTCTCTGGCTGATGATTAAACTCTTTATTATCTCCTATCTCGCCGGACAGATAGCGGACCTGTGTGACTTTGATCAGCGCGGCCTGTTGTTGCGTTCGTGTTTGCAGCTCCGAGGCCTCCTGCTCTCTGTTCACAGGTCTATTCTCACACTGTGAAGGCTACGTGTGAGTCTGCCTCAGAATAACCCATGAGGAACAATTCTATTTTGAACCCGGATGATAATTGTGTTTCCTTCAATAGCGAGAAGGCTTAAGAGCTAGCCAGCGTGTGCCTAAGTACACAGAAGCCAGTGTGAAGCTCGGCAGGTGTGCTAACGCCTGATATCTAATCTAACTTCCATGCAGCCTGCAAAGTGAAACAGTGCATTTAGTTTAAGCGCTAAATGGGTGATGCTCAAGTCATTTTATTGCGTTACTCTGCTAATAAATCCAATAAAACACAAAGATTGCAAAGAATATTTCATGCAATATTGTGCTGTTTACAGATTATGCAAGACCCAGTGTTTTAAAAGTCCTGCTGTTAAAGTTAAAGTGTAATATTTGGTTTATTTTTGCTGCATCTGTGTGTGAAAGGTGCGATGTCACCTGCAGGGAACGCCGTACTCGTGCCAATAACACAGGGCTTTGTACAGAGGACCGGCTCAGCGTGCGAGACAAACAGAGAGGAAGAGGATGAAAGAGGAAGAAGAGAAGTCTTTGAGACACTTTTACATGTGAATGACCCCAGGCTGAGCTCTGGAGCACTAAGTCACATCACGGGTCAGAGCCCATCACATTTCCTCCTGAGTGAATCTCGCCTTCATGATGTCATCCCCTAATCCCCCCCCCCGGCTTCTCTGTTCTCATAAACACGTAAATAGTGCGAAAACAATTACCGCGTTGAAGGGATGTCTGTGATCTATTAATACAACCTGCTGTAGCCATCAACATCAATGCGGAGCACGTCCAAAAGCCTCTCTTCACTTCTAGCTCGCATTTGCAGCGTGCCTGGACTGGAATACCTCAACAGCTCCTGCCTGCTGTGCCTTTGTGCTCATCTTGCAAGGTACAACGCTCCAACACAAGCTCATAACAAAAGATCAACAATCCATCCCGCTACACTCAACCACAGACGCCAAAAGCAATGCAACACTTTCAGTATGTGTTTCCCATTCACTTGTCAGCCATTATATCATTGCGAGAGCGCTCACACATGCCTTGTCTCGTGCGTCCAGGTGAATACACACCTCGTAGCTCCCTCCCCTCCTTCATTCTCCGGACCCTGATCTTTAGCCTCATGTCGGTCTCCTGCAGCTCGGGCCAAAAGCAGTCCTCCGCGGGGGCAATCACCACATCCAGAGGCATCCCCCGAACGCGCTGGTCCCGCTCACAACAACACAGGCACTGACGGGAGGGGGGGGGAAACGTTCAGAAGCTCCTCTCTCCGCCGGGACGGAGCGATCGATAGCCTTCTGTTGGACAATGTCAACAAAAGGACTGGGGCACGAGTAAAAATCCCATATGCACCAAAGAGTTCCAGATCAAATCATCCAGTGAAGAAAGACAAAAGTCCCGAGTGTCTCTAAACGCGTTCCTCAAAATGAAAAAGTCAAATCTGGCTAAAATCCCTTGTGCTTTGAGTGACCACAAAAATGCAGCGTGGAGATATTCAGAGGAAAGAAGCGGCGATGCGAAAAAAGCGCTGAACGAAAAAGACACCAGTGCATCCAGCTGAAGCGTGTCCGTGCGCCGCCGCTGGTCTCTGTCTCTGAGCTCCGTGCGTCTGAGTCCACAGTTAGAAGGGCACTATTGTTGCTACTCCTCTCTGGCCGCCTCTCATTCGCTCAGTGGCTCTCACACTCCTCCCTCTGCCCCCTCCCTCTCCGCTCTTCTCTCCACAGCTCCAGGGGTGAATGAGCTCACTGCCTCCGCCTCTTCCCTCCCTCTCTCTGGAGCCAGCACTCCGTCATAGCTAATGTCTAAGGCATGTAACCACATTCCTTACTCAGCCAGCAAATATGCGGCCACAGGGGCTACGCTGGACAGGCCTCTATCAGGGCGATGTTTAACACAGACACATGCTCTTCCTCGCTCTGAAAAGCCACTTTGTTAAGAAGAGTCCAGAACATGCCCCTAACGCAACAGTTATGTTTGCTGCTCCTCCTGAATGTGACACAGCGAGCAGACGGATTTCAGACTAGAGCTAGCAACAGTGGAGATATTGTGAGATTGCATGAACGCATTCGAGTCTCACACTATGTACGTAAAGTTTTATTCGTATATTATGTTTTTGAATGTAGAATACAGGGGTAGAACACCCTATGGCTTTTCTTTCTTTCTTTTTTTATTCTTTATTTGTTTGGAACCACGCACAAATTCATTAATCTTACAAGAGAAAAGCTGATTTGTACCAGATTTAGCTCCTGCTGCTTCCCATGTGCAGGTGAAAAACACATTAAAACACACATTTCAATCCGATTCATCAAAAGTTTTACATTTTAAAAGTTGTGAAACGCATTTTTGTGCACATTTGACCCACTTATACTCGACTTGATGCTGTTAATGTGACACAAAACTCGCTTTACTACAGATTATCTTAGATTTTGCACATAGTTAAAGCCTTAAAAATGTTTCGAGTTTGTATAAGACGTCTTCCTAATCCCTCAGTCGTCCAGGTCTGCTGATCCAAACCGGACGTCTTCCCTCCAACAGCGTTTTGCCCAGTTGACAGATTTATAATTTGTATATGACTAATACATTTGCGTTAATTGCAGAGGAACAGGCTCCGCGTCGGCAGCCATCATGCATGTGCAGGGTCGACTGCTGGTACTTTACTATGGAATGAAAAACGTGGGCCACAAGACCTGCTATGGAAACAGAGCCGCGCAGGACTTAGCACAACCTCTGGAACGGGAGTCTTTGTCTGCAAATCCCACGGAATAACGGCGCGCAAAATAACCAATTAAAACACGTCTAAGTAGCTGGCTTATGACAAATCTGCTGGCGAAGTCCGTAATTAAAAACCCAGCGGTACTTGATTGACAGTCCAAATGATGTCGCTGCTGAGGAACTCAAATTAGGTCAGTTGGGTGCGAGTTCGGTCATCGCCCAGACTCCCCCAAAAATGGCATATGCGCTTACACAAGATTTCTGGTTCAATTTGGCCATCTGCTTGACTGGCTGACCTCATCTGATCGTTATAAAGGCCCGTATGACCGCACGGGGGCCTGAAACTGCATTACGTCACCCCGCTTTCAAGTACGGGTCAGCGAAAAAGGGGTGGGGTGAGATACATGATGTGCTTTGTGAAAAACGCTGATTCTGTTGCGAATAAAACGTGGTGAAAAGCCGTGAGCTGATAAGACACGCGTCGCTAGAACGAGCTTGTTTTGATTTGCGTGCGGCAGGTGCGTGCGGCGGGTGCGGTCGGGGGGGGGTTCAAAAGCGGAGCAGGTCTTGCTTTGAATCCACACATCTCCGTTTGGTTGTTCTAGCAGTTTGCCTTGAAACAGTAAACCTAAGAATACGCAACCGTCCAGCACCTGCAGAACCAAAGGCTGGGTCTAAGTCAACAACTACACCAAAGGACAGCGTGAAGTAAACACCCCCGGCTCCGGCCTCGCCCCTCCGCAGCTCCACAGCGGCCAAACCTCGTCCAGAATAGTAGGTGTGTTAATTAGCGGATTAAAGCCAGCGTGCTATAACTGACAGCTCGCTCCGTTTATTGACTGCACAAGTGTTTGCCCTGCAGTGACAGAAATAGGTGGGACGGTCACTCTGGGCACCCCCCTCCGCGCCCTCTGACACGGATTTGATTTACAACGCGCTTTTAAGGTATGTTACCACGGCAACCTGCGATTTACACGCGTACACAGTCCAAAACAGTGAGCTGAATGTGAGCAGGGATATGATCGAAAGGTCAAAGGGCCACAGTAATGCGACTAATGGACAACTCAAGATTTATATCAGAGCAGAGACGGAGCTGAGTCTGCAGGTGTTTACTCCACTGGATCTGTCGTATTTTTATTAAACGAACGCAGTAAAGGTGAGAGTGAGAGGAGAGGGGAGTGTAGACCGGGCTCTAGACACTAATCCAGACGGACAGAACAAACACAAGGTACTTCATGTCATACTTGAGTCATACTTGAGTCATACTTAAGTCGTACTTAAGTCGTACTTCATGTCATACTTCAGTCATACATTATGTCATACTTCATGTCATACTTCTGTCATACTTCTGTCATACTTCAGTCATACTTCAGTCATACTTGAGTCATACTTAAGTCGTACTTCAGGTCATATTTCATGTCATACTTCAGTCATACATCATGTCATACTTATGTCATACTTCAGGTCATATTTCAGTCAAACTTCATGTCATACGTCCGTCATACTTCAGTCGTACTTCTGTTGTACTTCATGTCATACTTCTGTTGTAATTCATGTCATACTTCAGTCGTACTCCAGTCATACTTCAGTCATACTTCTGTTGTACTTCAGTCATACTTCTGTTGTACTTCTGTTGTACTTCAGTCATACTTCTGTTGTACTTCTGTTGTACTTCTGTTGTACTTCTGTTGTACTTCATGTCGTACTTCATGTCATATAAATGTTGTTAGTCCTTAGCTGCTCTGTCCGTGTCTTTATCACGTCTGATATTTCCAGACCTTCACACTTGAGGTTTATGACATGAGCTCAGGTTGGACTTAATGAAGTGTCCTCGGTGCGTCTTAATGCAGTTACTTTATTTATAGTCGTATATTTAATGCCTCTCATCAGCGCGCTCCTCGGCCGCTCATTGAGACGAGCAGTGACAGGAGCATCACTCGACACCACGGATCATCTGTCAGGATATCGCAGGAATGAAACACGTCACCCCCCGGATGAGGAGGTTAAAGTGATGAAGACTGGAACATCATCAGTTTAAGCAAGTTTAGAGGAGGACTACAGGAGTGTGTGCGTGTGTGTGTGTGTGCATGTGCGTATACTTTTGTGTGTTGTGCAGGGGTGTGTTGGGGTGTGTATGTGTGTGTATGTGTGTGTGTGCATGCTTGGGCGTGTGTGTGTACACACTGTGCAGATGAAGGTGCAGTGCAGACAAAGGCCTGATGATGATGTCCAGCACCTGTATGTGTATGTTTCTGTGTGTGTGTGTGTGTTTGAGTGTGTGTGTATGTTTCTGTGTGTGTATGTGTGCGTCTGTTGTGTGTTTGTGTACACACCGTGCAGATGAAGGTGCACTGCAGACACTGGTCTGATGATGATGTCCAGCACCTGGCCCAATATAAACCTTGATATAAACATGTGGACCTGGGAGTGTTAATAATGCTGGTTGTCAGGGGATCAGTAACATGGCTGCTCTGGGAGTGATGTAATGCCTACAGGAGAACACAGCTGACATGCCTGGGGGGTGAGGTAGCCGCTAAGGGAGAGAGGGGAGGATGATGTGAGGGGCTAGATTAGATCAGTGGGGAGGGGGTCTGAAATCTGCAGGGACAGAGGAGCTCAGATGGTGCGGTCATCTCCCGGGGGAACATTAGTAAAGCAGGATGTATGTATTAAACATGCACATCCAAGAGGCCGGTATCAAAAATACACATGGCTTTGTTTATTTAACTGCATAAACGTAATCAACAAACCCTCAAGGGGCGCAAGAATTTAAAGGTTATTTTTAAATTATGGAAAACGGTGAGAGGTGAGCACAAAACACAGCGAAGACCGACGAAGGCAGAGGCAGATTTCTGTATTTGTGAGATAAAAGACGTGTGGCGTAGATACGTTTCTATATCTGCAGCCTGAGGAGGGGGCACTCGCCTCAGCCGTGCAGAAAGCCCCCGCCTCCAAACAGCTTTACCCCCCAGGTCGTCAGCACCAGTCGAAACATGCGCCGAGATACACACCGAATCAAGCACATACGAAAAGAACACACAGACATCCCAGGGTAAACTAATAAATGACACCGGGGGGGTTTCCAGAGCAGCCGGGCTCTCGTAAAACCTGATGAAGAGCTTAAAAATCTCAGTTGGAGATAATCAGCAGGAAGTATGCACCAGATTCTCAGAGTATATGTTTGTGAGCAGAAGTTAAAGCTTCTATATTGCGCGAAAATTGACTCTTGTGAAGCTTTGAACCGTGTCATTATGTCGTTACCTCATCAAAAACATACCTGGAGTTTTTGCGTATTTGTTTCACTCACACATGTTTGAGTCACACTTTATTATTAGTCCGTCTACATCTGCAAAGCTCAAAATGCTCTGTTCCACTTTGTGATGTCCATGAAGATGTTTTAGCTTTTGTTAAGTGGGAGTTTTCTGTTTGAGAGAAGAAAATACAGTGGTTCCTCGTTTATCGCGGGGGTCGTGTTCTAAAAATAACCCGCAATAGTCGAAATCCGCGAAGTATCAGCTTTATTTTTTGCAATTATATCAGTTTTACAGCTGAAAAAACCCTCACCACACACTTTAATTCAACCTTTTAAGGCTTAAATCTGATCATACAGCCAAAAAATAACCAAAAATGTCCCAGTAGTGCAAAGAGAAAGTACAAAAGACCCCAAAAAATACTGTTCCAACTTGCGTATATTGAACAAAGTCGATACTGTGGGATTCATGCTCGAATAACGAAAGAAAGTTTTTAAGAGTGATGTTCTAATGTTATGTACAGTGGTTACTCTCTAAAAATAACCCGCAACAGGCGAAATCCGCGAAGTATCAGCTTTATTTTTTACATTATTCTCTATGTTTTTGTCTGTAAAACCCCTCACCACACACTTTATACACTTTTCTCACACAGGCGTTAACATTTTCTCACATTTCTCTCTCGTTTAAACTCTCTCAAAGTTCAAACCTTCGTAGGCGTCTTTGTCGGTGCAGAACGTTTCATCGACATTGTGGGTTTTGTCGGGGAGGAAACAAATTGCAAACGTACAGCACTTCAGAGTCACACTGAGATCCAACGTTTATGTAAATTTGTCTGAACACATTCTGTACTGGACAGGAGACACGGCACGGAGGAGACTGATGGACAATGGTCTACAGTCCAACAGCCAATCAGGACGCACGACACAATGGTCTACAGTCCAACAGCCAATCAGGACGCACAACACAATGGTCTACAGTCCAACAGCCAATCAGGACGCACGACACAATGGTCTACAGTCCAACAGCCAATCAGGATGCACAACACAATGGTCTACAGTCCAACAGCCAATCAGGACGCAGAACACAAGGCACGTTCATACAAAAAAGCATGAAAACTGAAAAAAAAATTCCATAAAACAGCGAGACCGTGCTATAGCGAGGGACAACTGTAGCCGTAAATCTGCAGAGTTTGTGCGTTAAACGTGTGTGAATGAAACAAAACACAACTCCGGGTCTGTTTGTGACGAGGAGACAACATTATAGAGGATATAAAATAAGTCTTGCACGTTTAAATCGGTGAACTGAAGCCCGATATGTGTATGGACCACGTTGTCGTTCGGCTCAAACGTGGCTCGTGCATTACAGGCCGTGTTCTGATTTCCCCTGAGGTCACTTTGTCCACACAAGTCCACTCAAGCAAAATGGATGCTTATTTTCTTCTAAATGTTAATAGCTGGAGCCTGGATACCGCTGGCCCCCTGCAGCACTTAACACGACCAACTCAAACCCCCCCCCATCCCACGACACGTCAGACCAGCCAACGACAACCCCCCGGTACAAGTGTGCGGAGCAGAGCTGGACAAAGAGGAGCTGACAGCTGAGTTTAAACAAGCCTGAGGTGGAAGCTACGCACGCAGTGACAGCCAGACCTCACATCAGTTCACTGTTCATTAGCCGGACCAGTACGTGCAGCGTCCTCCACCGGCGACCCAGGCCCCGCCATCTGCTCCCCGGGCCGGTCACACTCTTCACCTGCTCCTATTATTTGCACAGTGAACTCAGAGCATTACAATGACTCCCCGGCGCAACTGTCATCAATTTCATATTTACACAACAACTCAAATATGACCTCACCTGCCCATGCGGCGTGACTCAGAATGACAAATGTGTGAAGAAATATTGGTTGGAGATGTTCCACTGATATTACAGAAACGCTGAAGGGGTTTTTTTTTCAGTTAGTGTTGGTTTAAAGTTCTTGTTTTATTGGAGAACTCTGAGATTCTATGGAATGAAGAGTGAATTATAAATTAAATTATTATATTTATTACTATTTATTTATTACTATTTATTTATTATTATTATTATTATTATTATTATTATTATTAATGTATTTATTTATTATTATTATTATTATTATTATTATTATTATTATTATTAATTATTTATTATTATTTATTTTTTATGGGTTTTTTTTTTTTTTTTTTTTCAGTGAGAGCTTTATATTCATGATTTTCATTTACAATTACCGTATTTTCTGGACTATAAGTGTCACTTTTTTCATAGTTTGTCTGAGGTTGCGACTTATATGTGAAATTATTCAAATATATAATTTCACATCTTCGTTATTGTGGGCGCTCTAGACTTGTACCAGTGTCTCCTCCTGAACCATTGAACATTTAAAATATCAACATTACGGTGATTTTAAAAAACATCTGAGAAAGACTGAACAAAAATGCCCTTAAAAGAAAATCATATTCTACTGAGTCTGATGAGCCACAGAGAAAACACCGAGGACGAAGAATTCAATGGATTTAGTGATTTGGAGTGAGGAAACATTAACATTTCAGCAGCTAAATTTCAGATTAAAAGTTAAAAGTGAGAAATTCAGGAGCATTTAAAGGGCCCGTGTACGCTCTAATGTTGTTTCCTCATCACAAACAGACCTGGAGTTGTGTTTTATTTCATTTACACATGTTTAACACACAAATCCTGCATATTTAGGCTGACTTATTCTCTTCTACTCTGTTCCACCTTGTGATGTCATCATGTGGTAATACAGGAAGTGTGTGTTTTTAAACTCCATAAACGTCTTCACTGGAATCATTTGGATAATTTCAGCCCTGAAACTGCCAATTTCTACAAAACAAAAGGTAAAAAAAAGTGGCGGTTAACTTGAAAACTACCACTTGATGACATCACGAGGTGGAACAGAGCGTTTTGAGCTTTGGAGATGTGACTTAAACATGTGTGAATGAAACAAAACACAACTCCAGGTCTGTTTTTGAGGACTTAACAGATTTATAACAGGATTTAAAGCTCACATGAGTCCATTTTGCATAATACAGGCCCTTTTAAAACCCAAAATGGAACAAACTGTTATTGTTTCAGGGGAAAAACGTCACTTAAATATGATCTTTTACTGTGATATTTTCTGCAGCACTATTTCACACCATAACATTAGACCCACAGTTAGTCCATATTAAGTCTGACAGTGAACCAGCTTTGGAAATCCCCACTTTGCCCATAACCAAATTACCAGTGATGCATGATTTATCAAAGGGACCGGAGCAGCCTCCTCATCCTCCTCATCCTCCTCATCCTCCTCATCGCCCTGGAGACTGCGTTAGATTTAACTGAACGGGGTAACAGGCCATATTTCAGCAGACGGGGGGCGAGGGTCAGAGCTCGTGCCTCCAGCCGCCCTCATGTCTAAGTCGATGTGCGGTTCACAGTGAGCAGTGACATCATTCACACAGGCACCAGAGAACAATAGAAAAGGATGACGCAACGCTGCCGGAGGAACTGGGCAAGCTGTTACGGTGCGCGTCGTGCCAAAACCTGCAAAAATTATTATCCGAACGTTTTCAACACTTTCCGAATGCAGTCCTAGCGTCGTAATTATTCACCACGATGAGTTTACAAGGGTTTTTCGCAGCTTCCAGAGTATTTTTCGTCAGTTCTGGTCCTAATTTAAACTCAAATTACTGTATTTTCGCACTGGAGTATAAGTCGTTCTGATGTACAAGTCGCACCAGCCAAAAAAAAAAGCATAATCATGAAGAAAAACACATATATTTCACATATAAGTCGCATCTGAGTATAAGTCGCACTGGAGTATAAGTCGCACCAGTCAAAAAAGGCATAATAATGAAGAAAAAAACATATATTTCACATATAAATTGCACCTGAGTATAAGTCGCACCCCTGGCCAAACTATGAAAAGAAATACGGTAAATACGGTAATTAAAATAACTACTATCCAGTCATTTTTTTATGTAAAATATTTCAGTTTGTGGTGTTGTTTTGATATTTATTATGCCTCAAAATTAGCATTAGCGTTAGCATTGAGACACAAATTCATCTTATTGGTGTAGTTTTTAGGTTGTCAGTGATGTTCTCCTGCAGCTCCCGGCTTTAAATACTTATTAATTTGTTGCGTGACACGGAAAAAAACTCAGAAATAAAATTGGACAGGAAGTAGTGAGGCTAACAGTGAGGTAGCAACAGGACATCTATTACATCTGAGGCCAAGACAAAGGTTATTTTATTACATATTAACAAAAATAAGCACTAAATAGTATTTTTTGGAAAGAAGAACTATGTAATCAGCAGTACATTTGCAAACGCAGATGCTCAGATCCTGCAGCGTAAACCTCTGCGGCCCACGAGACCAAAAGTTCCCTAATCTCAAACAGGAAACCGTTACACAACAAAATGGTAGTGACTTATCTCTGCTAGTTTTGCGTGGGCCACTACGGTTTTGTTTAGAGAATCAAACGGACGACCACAGAGTTCTGCATTCCTCAGCGCGGAGCCCCGGGACTTGCCTGGAACGCCAAAATTAGCCTGTTGCCATGACGACGGCAAAATCTCCCTCGTTTATCAGGAAGTTGTAGCAGCAGATGAGACTGAGTTCAAAGTGTTTGGTATTAAGCTGTTTACTGTAATGAGAACGAACTCGGCAACAAGTATGTGAACGTACCGGGAAACGCACGCAGCCGTGGAGCGCAGCCAGAAATAATGACACAACGATTATACGTAATTATAACATATTAAAAAAGTTTGTTTTGATAGTAACGATGCTATTTAAAGGCGCTGCACCTGATTTTAAAAACAGGGCGAGTTCATTTGAAGCAGTTCGCAGTGGGACAAAGTTACTCCTCGTGTCTTAATTATTCACCATGATGAGTTTGTAAGCGCTTTTTTTCAACTCTTAAGAGGAGAGAGTCGAGTGCAGAGAGACAACTAGCATGCTAACACAATAAAATGCAGACAGTACATAGTTTTTTGACCTCCAGAGCTGCTTTAAAGTTGTCTGTCACTATATCACGGTTCACCTTTCGCTGTTTCGTGGATTTTTTTGGTGCAATTTTACAGGCTTTTTTGTGTTGTGCGTCCTGATTGGCTGTTGGACTGTAGACCATTGTGTCGTGCGTCCTGATTGGCTGTTGGACTGTAGACCATTGTGTTGTGCGTCCTGATTGGCTGTTGGACTGTAGACCATTGTGTCGTGCGTCCTGATTGGCTGTTGGACTGTAGACCATTGTGTCGTGCGTCCTGATTGGCTGTTGGACTGTAGACCATTGTGTCGTGCGTCCTGATTGGCTGTTGGACTGTAGACCATTGTCCATCAGTCTCCTCCGTGCCGTGTCTCCTGTCCAGTACAGAATGTGTTCAGACAAATTTACATAAACGTTGGATCTCAGTGTGACTCTGAAGTGCTGTACGTTTGCAATTTGTTTTCTCCCCGACAAAACCCACAATGTCGATGAAACGTTCTGCACCGACAAAGACGCCTACGAAGGTTTGAACTTTGAGAGAGTTTAAACGAGAGAGAAATGTGAGAAAATGTTAACGCCTGTGTGAGAAAAGTGTATAAAGTGTGTGGTGAGGGGTTTTACAGACAAAAAACATAGAGAATAATGTAAAAAATAAAGCTGGTAGTTTGCGGATTTCGTCTGTTGCGGGTTATTTTTAGAACGAAACCCCCGCGATAAACGAGGGGAAAAAATCAGGTAGAGGCTTTTTAAACAGGTCAAACTAAAAAATGCAGGAAGCAGCACTACGGTATGTACAGATAAGAATATTAAAGAGCTTGCGGTGAAAACAGGAATCTGCTATTGTTCCCGGGAATGACGCTAGGACAGGAGCGGCAGTGGGCAGTCCGAGCATGAATGGAATCTTATGGATGCGGGCCAGTGGTGGATAGGATAAACTAGCTTAATTGTTAGCTCTTTCTTTCCCTCTTTTTTTTCTCCTACAACTTTGGAAATTTCCATCCCACATGTGCCAGCGTCATTTTGGGTAAATGGTGCAGAAATTAAACTGCGGCGTTACCAAACCGGAGAGAACTTGGCACGTCCTTCTCTTTCTCTAAGTTATGAGGTGCAGACGGGGGTGGGCTTGTTCTACTTTGGCTTCTGTTGACCCGAAGTGTTGACACTGCCTAGGTAACGGTTTAAACAAACTATTTTTATTCCATGTGGCTGGATAGCTGTGTGACAGGGATGGGTTGGGATGTGCAGAAGCGCTCCAGATAGATTTCAAATGCACCAGAGGCCAGAAAGTATGCGGCATGAGCGGACGACATGTACAAAGCAGCTTAAACCGCTCCAGGTCAAGTATGTAGGGCGGACGTATATATGATTTTATAGCTACTGAAACGTCTGCGTAACTTTCCTATTGGTTTCTATGGAGATTTTATTGCTGAAATACCCCACAGTATGGCACTCAACATAAATTTTATCAGTTTAGATGCGAGGAGCAGCGACACCAGGCCGCGTTGTGCAGAGCGGTGACCCTGTTCACAGTAAGAAATGCATGTTCTGAATTCATTTTGAGTAACATCACTCTGTGCAAATACGGTGCAGAGATGTGCGAGACTTAACCACTGCAGACCACATGTATCCAAGGGTGAAAATAAAGACGCCTTAAAGAAGAACTCATAATAATTTGCACATTTTAAATCGCAATATTTATCTAAAACGATGTACCGTATTTTTCGGATTATAAGTCGGACTTTTTGTCATAGTTTGGAAGTTTGGAGGGTGCGACTTATACTCTGATGCAAATTAGATGTTTTTTTTCTTCATTATTATGCGTTTTTGGTCTAGCGCGACTTATACTCCAGAAAATACGGTAATAAAAGAAACAAATCGGTTGACTTCTATGTTAGAAAAGTGCGGTGTGCAGTGGAAGCTGACGTCGCCGTAAACGTCAGAACCAACAAATATGTCGGTGTAATCGCTCAGTTGTCCAGGTACGGTCCATAACAAGAAAATTTCAAATCTGTCAACTGGAGAAAAAAACGTTTTTGTCCAGTTTTTTGTCGTTTTGTCTATTAGCATCACAAACAAAGGTGCAGATTACGCTAACGAGCAGTGGATTTTTTTTTCCGTTTGTACCAAAATGACTTCGCAACACCACCAAATCCTACGAGTATCATCAATTAAGAAAATAAAATTGGAGAACGTATAAGTACTGTATAAGTCGCGCTGGAGTATAAGTCGCACCAGCAAAAAAGGCATAATAATGAAGAAAAAAAAACATTTCACATATAAGTCGCATCTGAACCTATGAAAAAAGTGTGACTTATACTCAAATATGTGAAATATGGTTTTTTTTCTTCATTATTATGCATTTTTTGGCTGGTACGACACAGTGGGCGTGTACCGGTGCTGGTGAAAAAATGTTGTTTTTGAAAATAAACGATTAAAGATCAGTCAAACCTGCACGAATCAGTCCAAAAACAACATCAGGTGAGTAAATGTTGAGAGGAAACAAATGTAACATGATTAAAAGCTCTGAAAAGTCAATTTTTTGCAGATTTAACCTCAACTTTAATCATTTTTCTGCGTGAAAAATGATGCAATAAACCAACATCCATCCTCTTTAGCACAACGTCATGTCCAGGTTTATTTTACAGACTAAAATCTCCATCCGTGAGTAAAGCTGTGTTCTTGTTTGCTTGTCTTCTTACAGACACCGTGCATCCGTGTACTAAGGCGTTTTAAGAAGCTCGAGGTGATGGAGGGGAACGGGAAGAGCGCTGAGATCACGTCATGGTGGAAACATTTGGCAAAGGCTCACATAAACACTCGCAACACACTCACACTGGCCTGTTTTTGTTCTCTGCTTTTGAGGCAAGAAGGGGAAAATGACATCAAGCTCATCATGTGAGGCCAGTGAGACAGACTTAGGGGGAGGGGGAGGAGGCAGCAGAACTGTGTTACATAAAGTCAAACTCGGAGCAGGCTGCATTTGGGTCCAGTTACTGTGCGGCTGATGTGTGAGAGCTGTGCATATGTTTTGTGTCACTCTATTTGAAGTCAAAACGCATTAAGATTCAAGTCTAAAAGGCTCTTTGTGAGATACCTGCACAATGACCGTCTGCACAAACTGAAGCATTATGTCACGGCTCGGCTCCAGGACTTCTCAAGTCTCAAGCACTTTCTGGAGAGCGGGGTGATGTCATAGATATTTGCTCTGACCTTGGCGCCCCCTCCCCGCTGCCTGGGGTGGGGCCTCTGTTTGTGTATCTACGGGCAGGGGTGAGAGCACCGAGGGCCGCTGGCGCCAGATGTGACGACCGCAGGAGTCTGGCCCTAAAAATAGAGCTCTGTTCTCAGCAGCGTGAAACACAAGAGAGCAGCGAAACGGGAGGAGGAAGAGGAGGAGGATGGGGAAGACACTTAAGTGGCAGAGGTAAAGGTAATGAGTGACGGAGGGAGGCCGGGTCATTGAGAATACCGTGGCGGCGCTCCCAGAGGACGGTGAGCTCACCTCCTAATGGCACCACTGGCTCCTTCTCAATGAAATCATTGATCTGCCGGAGCTGTGAGCGCTGTAATGGAGACGAGGTCAGATGGGGCGGGCAGAGGGGCCAAAGAGGTGCAGCGGGCAGCTTAGAATCAAAACAGAAGGGTCACAAAGGGGTCGCAGAGGGGTCGCGGGATGAAGGGAGCAGGAAGCAGAGGGAAAATGCACTTATTGACCTCGTCCTGGACAATCAAAACAGAGACAGACGCCTGATGCCTTCAAATACCTGATCACATCACACACTTTTGTATTGTATAACCAAGATGTGGCTATGACACTATGTGAACTGAGGGGGGCGCTGTTGTCACTTCAAACATCAGACTGTTCACAGAGGACATGGTTTTGAGAAAGGCTATGCAGAAAATAGAGAAAAAAGCTAAAAAAAAACATGTAAAACCTAATCATGAGTGCAACTGCTAGTACTACTTAAAGTACGGTAGCAGTAGTAGAAGTAGTAGTAATAGTAGTAGTAGTAGTAGTAGCTGTAATAGTCGTAATAGCAGTTTGAGACAGAAATTCTTGTGTAACTTTAACCACACTATTGCATCGTGTTATGGCATGAAATGTTCAGGATACGTCATTAAAATAACGGAGCTAAGGTTTGCGTCAGTTTCTGGCTCTGAACCAGACAAAAGTTGCAATATCGAGTGAATCCAATCGCTTTGTTTTAGTATTCTCAGAGTCTAGACCTGCGTACTCTGCAGGCTTTCACAGGTTTGGCTTATAGGCCTCGAGGCGGCGTGCACGATGTGAGCCGAAACTATAAAGACGAGCCAAAGCGGTGCATAACCTCGACCACACACGCTCCGAATGACACACACGCACTTGAATGCACATTAATGAACGCACGAGGAATGACATCATCTCCTCAAAGCACTCCTTGTTTTTGTTTTCTTTAAATCTTTCTGCACATTTTATTGCAGATGCGGAGTCCAACAGACCTCCTTATGTCCGGGCGGTCTGAACGGGACCATTGTAATCGTCCAACGCCATTACCTCATGCAAAATAACCTGACCACGCCTGCTTGTATAACAGTATATAGAAGAAGAATGACACATAACTGACTTGACCTTTGGACCGCTGCCTGCTTCCAGAGGAGTCGCGCCCAAAAATGAGGTCATAGCCGCCGGGGGTTACACTGTACGCGCTGCTCCCGTGAGTCTTTAAGTAGCGTGTGTGAGAAAAACAGGAGCCGGAGTGAA
The DNA here is from genome assembly GCF_009829125.3 of Periophthalmus magnuspinnatus. Taxonomy (NCBI): domain Eukaryota; kingdom Metazoa; phylum Chordata; class Actinopteri; order Gobiiformes; family Gobiidae; genus Periophthalmus; species Periophthalmus magnuspinnatus. Next base: position 30,948,516 of record NC_047131.1, on the reverse strand, counting down.
GAGGTGAAGCGGAGAGAGCCGCCTTTCATCTGCTAATTCCGATAATCAGTCTGTCATCGCCGTGTCTGCTCTTGTTTGCGTTGGACTCGAGCTGGCGTGCTGACAGCGTGGGACTCAAAACACTCAGAAAAAAGACCCAAAACGTCCTCAAATAAGATCATACACGGAGAGAGCTTGAGATAATAGAGCCGTGTAAGGTCGTGGACAAGGCGTTTTAAAACAAAACTAAACGTCATGTGTTTTTCTCCGTAATGTGGTTTGATCTTTACAACGTGCACAGGTAGAATTTATGACGAGACTAGCGCTGCGAGAATGTGGAAGGTCTGACCCAGCCTGTTTAGTTAGTAGATAAGAAGGAGTCAGCCGCAAGGAATTACGACTATGACTTCAGCGCTCGCCATTTACTCCTTTCGCTTCTTTAATTATTTTGTGCAACAGTGAACGAAGGAATAAGCTTTGTCGCAAACTGGAAGGCATTTCAACGACGTGCAAAACTGGATAAATTAGTGCCACTGATGCATTTTAATAAACATTTACACTCACACCTGCTCCTGTTTGAAATGTTTTAACTGTGCAGTCACTCGTTTTGTTTGTTTTTTGCTTGTATTTTTGTGAACAGTACGCTCATGAAAAAGAAAGTCTGGGAGTCTCACTGGGCTCTCCCTGTATAAATACGAGCAAGAATTATAAAGTAAACTGTTTGAGTTCAGCTAATTTGTTCAAAATGAGTTAAGCCCAAAAGTCAAACAACAAATATCCGCTGCGTTTCAGATGACATCACAGCGTTACAGGCCAGAGTTATTTAGTACAGACGAGGGAAGTGAACAAAGCAAGTTCTGGAGGCTGGTCACTTATAGAAATTAGTTCATTTGGCATTTGAAGAGTTAATTTGCAGAAACAGATACGTGTCGTGTGAAAATGTCACTGGAGGCTTGTCGTTTACCTTAACATAGTGATATTTTGAAGAGTCAGATCTATTTTACTGCTACCGTATTTTCCATAGTATAAGTCGCACCATAACATATATCTCACATATAAATCACATCTAAATATAAGTCGCACTGGGGTATAAGTTGCACCAGCCAAAAAATGTATAATAATGAAGAAAAAACATATATTTCCCATATAAACCACATCTAAGTCACACCAGCCAAAAAATACATAATAATGAAGGAAAAAAAACTTTTTTTTTTCACATGTAAGTCGCATCTGAGTATAAGTCGCACCAAAATATAAGTCGCACCAGCCAAAAAATGCATAATAATGAAAAAAAAAAACACATATATTTGACATATAAGTCACATCTGAGCATAAGTCGCACCCCTGGCCAAACTATGAAAAAAACTGTGATTTATAATGTATATAATATGTAATATGGTACTCAAAATATTCCATCCGTTAATAAAATCCACTATGCATTATAATTTTTCCGAATATCTCTTAATTGCAAATGAGTTTAGTGCATTTTGGACAAAAAAATAGTGCGAGAAGATGTGTGATTTTGTAATTCTTGAGTTTGATCCAATATGGCCGACTTCCTGTGAAATAAGACGGTAAAACACAAAAAACAAAACAAAATGGAGGCATGCGTTTTTACTATTGAACTCTTCACTTGCCATTTTTATCTGTGGATATATCTTAAAATACAAATAAAAACTGCTATCAAAAGGTAAAACTGGCTCTTTCGTCCCGTCTAGGAGCGTTACGTCATTCACCTCGACACTCCACCATCTGAAAACCACCTAAATATTAAGCCCGGCCTTTGTACCTTCACTGTGTATTTTGCTTTTCTTCCATTTTAGGAGCCAAATGTACGTAGTTTGCTGCACGTGTGGGTCCCTGGCTTTGCCCTCATTTCCTTCCAGAGCTTGTTTCTCTCCACCCTTTTGACCCAGTAGCTCGCTGCGCCCATAATCCCGTCAAACACACGGGCAGATGGAGCGGAGGAAGATTGTCCTCCGCCGCGTGTACATCCCCGACCTCCTTTCACACGTTTAAAAATGTGTATATTAAATCCGCCTTATCCCTGTCTCTCAAACCGAGGTGTTGCTTTCAAGACACTCAAGAGCGAGGAACCGTCTCACTCGTTCCGTCACACGTTCGTACACGAGTGAAGGCGGACGCTGGAGGCGACGCGGGTCAAGTGTCTTGCCCGAGGACACAACGGCAGCGTTTATTTGCGACGGCTGAAACGGGATCTGACCGCTCTGCCGATGATGTTTACGTCGAGAGCGTCTGAAGCTTCAGATCAGTAGGCAAACGCTAGCTACTGTTGAAATCAGTGAACGCAGACAGTAGGGGCGAGGTGGGTTAAGTGTCTTGCTCAAGGACACAATGGCAGTGTTCATCTGTGAGAGCTGGAGTTGCGTCGTCAACCTGCGCGGCAGTGGATGTGACCGCTCGACCGACGATGAACTGCCGACTTTTGGATCAGAGAAACGCCACTCGACCAACTGAGCTACTGGCGTTTTGTTTATTTTGCTGTTTTCTGTTTCTTCTCGTCTCGTCTTTTAAATGTTATTCTTTTGCATTTTTGTCAACGCTTGTTCCATCATAATTTAAAAGGTTAAAGCTCGGTTCTGCGTCCTGATTGGCTGTTGGACTGTAGACCATTGTCCATCAGTCTCCTCCGCGCCGTGTCTCCTGTCCAGTACAGAATGTGTTCAGACAAATTTACATAAACGTTGGATCTCAGTGTGACTCTGAAGTGCTGTATGTTTGCGATTTGTTTTCTCCCCGACAAAACCAACAATGTCGATGAAACGTTCCGCACCGACAAAGACGCCGACGAAGGTTTGAACTTTGAGAGAGTTTAAACGAGAGAGAAATGTGAGAAAATGTTAACGCCTGTGTGAGAAAAGTGTATAAAGTGTGTGGTGAGGGGTTTTACAGCTGCAAAAGGATTTTTTTAATTTTTTTTTTGCTCTGGTATCTGTACTTTTATGTATTTAAGTAATTATTTATTTTTATTTTATTTATTTTTTGTTGTATTCATTTTTTATTTATTCATTTTAATTTTTTATTTATTAATTTATTATTTTTATTTTTTATTTTTTATGAATTCAACTATTCATTTATTTTTTGCTCTGATATCTGTACATTTATTCATTCATTCATCTGTTCAGCTTTTTACAAAATATAGATTAATTGTAAAAAAAAAAAAAAAAAAAAGCTGATACTTGGATTTGTTCAATATATGCAAGTTTGAACAGTATTTTTTTGAGTCTTTTGTACTTTTTCTTTGCAGTACTGGGACATTTTTGGTTATTTTTTCGCTTTATGATCAGATTTAATCCATGAAACGTTGAATTAATAACGTCTGTGCCTTATTACAGATGCAAACTAACGACAATATTGTAGATTTAGAATAATTTTGTGGTTTAAATCTGCTCTTTGTTACTGTGTCAGTGCTAGAAATAGTTTAAATATTATCGTTTATCGTCTATATTGACTTCAGCGATGTATCGAACTTCAAAATATCCAAAAAGTACCAGCGCATTTTGAAATACTGGGGATATATTGCACCACTACAAGCACTTTAAGGTTTATTTACTGGGTTTATTTTAGTAGAACTCACATCTGCCGACTTAAAACGAGGAGTTTATTCTGCGCTCTGATTGGTTAATTGGCAAAAATTGGAATTAATAGAGAAAATAACAAACTTTTACAGCAATTTAATGTTTTGTAATTAAAAATCTGCCTTAAAATGCCATCTAACGTTTGATTTGAACACGAAAACTAGTTTATTAGTTGAAAAATTCGACCAAAAAACTACTTTCAAACCGATTTAAGTTGTTTTTTTGCTGCGTTTGGCTAACAACAAACAGCCACGCTAGCTCTGATGACTTGTGTGTTGCAGTTTGGTGGGAATGGGGCAAAGTTTAGACCCAGTGGGAAGGCATCTGGCTCCCCTCTGAACGCTCAAGACATAACTCTCAAAAAGGAAAGACTCCGCTACGTTTTTGAACTGGACTGAAAAGTAAAAAGTACTTTTCGTAAGATTTGAGGGGTTATTTTTATCATGTTCGTGGAAACATCCTGACTAAAGGTTTCGAGTTCAAGCTTCGCCTTTAGCAAAACAAAAATAAAGACACAAAATTCGTAAGAAAGATTAAGAAATTGGTTCAAATTGTAAATGTTAACCAAAATATATTTCATTTTTAAATAAATATAACTACATTTAGCACTTATATATCTGTACTTTTACTTAAACGGCTCATACTACACTGTTTTCTGATGTGTTTTCATGTTTTTTCCTCGTCACAAACAGACCTGGAGTTGTGATTTTTTTCATTCACAAACTGCACATTTAGGCTGAGCTCTTCTCTCAAACTGAAAACGCTCAGTTCCACCTTGTGATGTCATCGTGTGGTGATACAGGAAGTGCTCCACTGTGTTTTTAAACTCCACACACCTTCATTTCTAGAATCATTTGGATCGTTTTCAGTCCTGGAATTGCCGATCTCTCCTGAACTAAAGGTAAAAAAGTAGCTGTTAACTTGAAAAAACAAACAAACTACCACTTCATGACATCACAAGGTGGAACAGAGCGTTTTGAGCTTTGTGGATGTAGACAGACCCTCACTTTGGCCGTGGTGAGATCATCGCTGCCGTAAAGAGAGGCAGAGTTTCTCATAACATTCTCACAAAGACGATGAAGTAATGGCGGATGAATGTGCACTTTTAGTCTATGCAAAAGCCTAACCTCCTCGGACATCATTGGTTCAATCGGCGCCGCAGAGAAAGAGTGGTTTGTGACTGGATTAGCTGTCGCATTCTCCAAAACAATGGCTCTTTTGGGAGAAAAGACAAACTCCATGACATCATCCAAACAAAGGAAGTGGTGTGATTTCTGCGCCAGTTCGAATATTGATTTTAGTCTCTGAAAACCTCAATAAACATCAATTACGTGGAGCTACATTGTTTCAAATCATCTCCTCTGCTGCAAAAGGCTCTGCGCACAGTAGCATGCTAGCTAGCTCACTGTGTCTCAAAGCTAACGTCGCTTTTATTCAAATTGGAAAACATTAAATAAACAACTTATTCAAAATCAAATTCATTAAAATAAGGACTACATTTTTAATTGCAGAATACTTCAGTTTGTGGTGTAGTTTTAATATTTATTATGTCTCAAAATTAGCGTTAGCGTTAGCATTGAGACGCAAACATGTCTCTTTTTAAACACAGAAGTGTCTCTGGCGTCAGGGGTGTCGAGTTTACAAAGTCTATGGTGGATGCACATTGGTCGCCCTACATTTTTGCGGCATGTTTTCAAGCGTCAGAGGGCGTGAGTCTGTCCTTGGAGCAGCGCGTCTTGAGCGTTCAGGCGTCGGACGCTCTGTTCACGCGTCCAAAGTGTCAGACGCCAGGGTTGAAAAAACTGAACTTTTTCTGCTTCAACCAATCAGAGACGATACTGCAGTGATTTAGCGACATCATTATCTGGGAAAAGTAGAAAGACATCAGCTACAAACTCGCGGCAACTTAATTATACTGGACGCATCAGCTAGCATAAAGGCTAGTCACAAACCCACACACACCACATGGGTTTTATGTAACAAATGCACTAAAGTCACTCTCAATCTGCAGCGTTTATACAGAAAAAACTAAACATCCAAAGAGACTCGCAGACCGCAATGGACAAAGTATTTTTCGTTTTGCGTTGGAGGCGTTTGTCCTCAAATGCAACGGCGTCCGACTAGAGGCGTCCAACTAGAGGCGTCCAACTAGAGACGTCCGACGCACTTTGACGCCCCGGTGTGAACGCACCTTTAAACATGTTTCCAGTGACATCCTCGCGCCGCTCTGTCCACTGTCTGATCTTTATATATTTATTCATTTTAGTCTGACTCAGGAAAAACCTCACAGAGATAAAACTGGACAGGAAGTGGTGACGCTAACAGTGCGGTAGAGGGCGCTGTGGTGCACGGAGCCTGTTGTTAAAGCGAGACTTTTCCAGGAAGAGCTGTTTAGGTTCACTTCAGGTTAGTCCTGTCAAAAACACTGATGCAAAGATACAAAAAGATACTGATCAAAACTAAAACTACATTCTGGGGTTGGACGATTTGGAGAAAACATCAAACTGGGATTTTTTTCTTTGTGATTAAATTTGTGATTTATGTTTCAGGATTAGGATTCAGTTCAAAGTTTATATTTTAAACACGTCCTGGAGAATTGGCAAGAAGATTAGAATATGACCTGACAATCTGACACAAGAATCACATTCAGAACATGTTTGGACAGAAACTAAACTCAGGGCTGAACTGAAAGACTTCGCGGTTTGATTTGACAATTGCGGCTTTGGAAATTTAGATTTAGATTAAACTTGTAGCTTTTCTAGAAACTTATTTGAACAAGTATCGATACTGAAAAAAACAAAACCGAAAAAAATCATATAAATAAATAACAATAATAATTGAATTGATCCGGAATAGTTTTAGAATGATCTTACTCTTTGTCAGAACGAGCAGAGACACAAGAAAACATAAAAGAAACTAATGTTATTTACTGCTACCGTGGCAACACCTGAACAATCTGGGACATTTTCCGCAGTAGTATAATCCAATGAGGAAATAACAAAATTCTGTGTTGAAAATCATTCTGTCTGTGTTCTAATGCTTCATTCATACACGAATTAACACAAACCCTGCATATTTAGGCTTCTTCTCTAAAAAAAAACGCTCTGTTCCACCTCGTGATGTCATCATGTGGTAATACAGGAAGTGCCCCACTGTGTTTTTAAACTCCACACACCTTCATTTCTAGAATCATTTGGATAATTTCGGCCAATCTGTACTGAACTAAAGGTAAAAACGGAGCTGTTAACTTGAAAAAAATGACCACTTCATGACATCACAAGGTGGAACAGAGAGTTTTGAGCGTCGGAGATGTACAGACAGATGTGTGAATGAAACAAAACACAACTCCAGGTCTGTTTTTGAGGACGTAAGAGTCAGTTTTGTGCAATATCGGCCTTTTAAAACCAACTTCATCACAGTAAAAAGTGCGTTTTTTCTAAGCTAAAAATAAAATCAGTATCGAATATAAAGCCTTTTTTCCTTCTCGTCTCAAATTCACCTCGACATAAATCTCACCACAACGATCATCCCTTTTTCGGATTATTTTCACTTCATGTCTATATCCGGCGCTGCGTTCACTTTCCCACTCGCGCCGGGTGATTTGCAGCTGTAGAGTATGTGATGTGTGCATGTGAGGTCTGCAGACGAGAGCTTAAAATAAGTCATCATTCACATACACATGACGTTAGCTCTGGAATCATCGCGGCGCTATAAATCTGAGGCTGGCTGCAGACGGAGGAGCGGCAGCACGCAAGGAGGATCGCCGCTGATTAAAGGAAACAATGTCGAACAATAGAACGAGAGGTTATGTGTCAAAATGTGCGTTTAAGTGTAATGTAGGAAGTGGAAATGTATCATGTGTCAGAGTTAGATGTGGGATTAAGGAGCAGCGTGACCAATGGGGAGAAAATAGACAAACTTTTTAGACAATAGTTACTTGTTGTGTTGTGTCGTGAACGCTGCTTGCAGATTTACTTATACTTGCTGTATTTTCCGGACTATAAGTGTCACTTTTTTCATAGTTTGTCCAGGGTGCGACTTATATGCGACTTTTTATCTTGTTTTTTCTGCTTTATTTATTTGATTAACTGTTAATATCTTACGTTAACAAACCAGACACGTGTTCAGTTCTGTCTGTGCTTCATGTCGCTGAATAAATATAAATGTGTTACGTTAGCGTTAGCATTAGCGTGATGTACTGATATTCAGCCTGTTGTTCCACATTTTATTATTATTATTAGAACTTGACTTTAAAGATAAAATGTTTGTTCTTGGTCTCAGGGTTTGTAAAATAAATTTCCCCAAAAAAATGCGACTTATACTCCAGTGCGACCTACATGTTTTTTTCTTCATTATTATGCATTTTGTGGGTGCGACTTATACTCCAGAGCGACTTATAGTCCAAAAACTATGGTGTGTGTTTCCAGCATTTTAATCTATAATAAAAAGTTGTAAAATTGTCCAAAAAACTCAAGAAAAAACACTAAATGGGTTTAAACAACACATTTTCGGGAGCTTGTGATCAATCGTGGTCCTGTTCAGGCTAATGCTAGCTAGCTTGTGACTGTAATTCTATGTGTAAGAGACTTGTTTAACACCTGTTGTAGTTCCAGCTCAGTCAGATTGTGTTAAAACAGATCAGATCAGAGTCTAACTTGAGTAAAAGAGCTTCAGACGGAGCAGTGCCCACAGTTAGCAATACGGCTTATACTCCAGCGCGACTTATATATGTTTTTTTTTATTCATTATTATGCATTTTTTGGGTGGTGTCATAAATGTTACTTGCAGACTTATTTATACTTATGTGTTTCCAGCAGTGTAATCTATAATAAAAAGTTGTAAGATTGTCTGAAAAAATGAAGAAAAAAATGCTAAATTGGTTTAGGCTAATGCTAGCTAGCTTGCGACTGTAATTCCATGCATAAGAGACTTGTTTAAGACCTGGTGTAGTTCCAGATAAGCCAGTTCTTTACGATCAGATTGTGTTAAAACAGATCAGATCAGAGTCTAACTTGAGCGATAGAGCTTTAGACGGAGCAGTGCCTACAGTTAGCATCACACATATTGCATTGCGGTTCACTGTGCACTTTTGAAGCACATCCAGAGTATTAACATTTCAAAGTAATGCTGAAGTATTACAAGGACTACAGGCATTTCAGAGACGTCTTAACAACACGACAAATGGAATGAGTTAAATTCTATAAAATATCTGTATAAAATCCCCATTTTGTCATTTAAAAATACAGTTTCAGATCGATTTCTATGTCCCAAACTGCCAAATTGTAATCTAGACATTCATGCCCGCTAAATACTCATCACCTCTCGCGTCCTCGCCCCGCTCGTATTCTCACAATGTTAAAAATGCGTACAAGTAATGCAGTACACGTGTGAAAATATGCCGTCTATCTCCTCTATCGCACATGACGGCGCTCGCTAGCTCCACTGACCCCGATTAATACAAGTCCCCAAACGACAGCCAATCCCCACGGCCGCGGCGAGTGGGGACTATTCTGCCGCTGTCGTCGTGGAAACAGCAGGAAAAAAAAAAAAAACGAGAATTTCCTCAGTTAAGATGAGCAGAAACGTGCAGAGAGGGTGTGGCTCGTTTTTCGGGGATAACGATTTAGCGCAGGGTTTTTCAGGGCAATCCTACATCTGTGAATGACTCATGTGAAACGTTAATCTCTGCAGAAGGTGAGGAAGAGCGGAGGTGAGGAAGAGCGGAGGTGCGGAGGGGAGGGAGCCGTGCACCCGCTGCTCGGTGTGAAATCCTGCCTCGTGTGGATTATGTCTGCGTTGACACATTTGGGACGGACTCATAAGCCGCCGCTTCCTTCCTGTCACTGATGCTAAAATTTCAAGCGCAATTTCGAGGTTTTATTTATTTATTTATCTTTATTTCCACAGGGAGAGCCTAATGAGCGAGAGAAAGTGCTCAGACTCGCTTTTCCATGTGCAAAAACAAACAAAACAAGTGCCTAAGTGCATTTAAAACGGTCAAAACAGCTGCAGGTGTGAGGATAAATGTGCCTCCGCAGGTTATTAAAGTGCATTTGTGGCACTAAAGTATCTGGTTTTGCACGTTTTTGAAATATATTCTATTTTTGGGAAGCAAAACCGCCCCAAAATGCACTTTTTTGCATCTCTGTTGTGGTGCACAGTCCTTAGTCTTATACAATCATGAGATCTTGTATTAAAAGTCCCTGTGTCAATGTTCAACAAAGTCGTCCTTCAGAAATACTTTTACACAGTGTTTTCTTCTGACAGACGCGATGGCCGACCTACTTTTCCATAGATTGAACAGTGATGGGTTTAAACTCATCACCTGTTATAAAAGCGCAAAGTGAAAGAGTGAATTTAAAGTGTAAACTGGAGAAAAGGCTTGATATTTGCTCTGCTAGCTGCCTCCTAGTTCATTATTATTATTATTATTATTATTATTAATGTATTATTATTTTTGCATGATTATTTTATTTTATTTATTTTAAATTGACAAAATTTAAACTCCAATTTACAATTTATATTAGGTAAAAAGTGTCTATATATTATCAAAATATCTTGGAATTTGATGCAAATAAAGTGTCCAAAATTAATGCAAACTAGTCATAAATTCTACAAAAAGAAACATTATTTTATTTTATTTTTTATTGTATTTTATTTTGTATCATTTTATTTATTATTATTATTATTATTATTATTATTATTATTATTATTATTATTATTATTTATTAATTTATGTATGTATTTATTGTATTATTATTATTATTATTATTATTATTATTATTATTATTATTATTATTATTGTATTTGTTATTGCATTTGATTTATTTATTTATTTATTTTTGCTACATATTTCAGACAATATATAATAATTTTCAACCCCAAAACTACAGCAGAAATAGCTTTTCCTCCAGAAACACCACATGGTCTTATACTCGCTCTTGTTCTTGTTGTTTTTTCACCGCAGTAGTTTTGACGTCTAAAAAACATGTTCTAAATGTCCAGATCATTTAAAAAATCTTCGGGACTGGTTCAAATCTTGTCCAAACTGAATATTTACTGAAAATCTGGGCCTCTTTCCTCGTGAATATATCATAAACTCATCGAGCGCAGTGATCCTGATGTGATGAACTGAACGGAGCTTTTAACAGTCCAGACATTTTAAGATGTGCTCAGTGACAAGATAATTAATGTGGTGCAAAAGAACACGGCTGGGAGTGAAGTACTTTGACTATAAAAGAGTCTAAAGATCTAAAAGTGCAAAACAAGATATTTTCTGTCCATTTTTTGTGAAATGGGACAGCTGAATTAGTGAATTAGTTTAAAAACCAAGAGTATGAGCTGTGGAAGTGTTTTCTTTACTGCCCTCTGCTGGCCAAATCCTGTCATGACACCCACACAACAAAAACACAGTCATAGTATTTTTTAGAGCAATGTGATTCAACTCATTTTAATTGACAGTAATCGTCAGTAATACGCTTGGGTCTTTTTAATCGAAAGGTCTAGATCAATCCCCTGGAGCAGAGTTCAGACTAAGGAGGAAGAAACTACTTTTTTTTTTTAGTTTAAATAGTAATTACTCAAAGTCTGTCTTGTTTATGTTCTAGGAGTAAATATAAAAGGTCATTTATTTGTTTTTAATACGCCAAAATAGCAGTGAATACAAAATGTGATTATAAAAAAGTGATTAATTGTATTTATATTTGAAAATGGAAGAATGAATGCCATTGTGTTCATAATCACATAAACTGTAACATACCCGTGAGCAGAGACACTTTGTGGAACGTGCTCTCCAACTTCCCCATGAGAATCTGCACAAAACCGTCTTTGGACAGGTGCCCTGCTTCTTTGGAGCTCTGATCATAAACCACTACTTCCTGCTTCCTGCCCAGCTCCACCTGCACAAAAAAACAAACAAGAACAAGGATTTTACAGGTGGAATAAACGGGACGCAGCTGAAGTCAGTGACAGGACTGCAGAGCCCCGTCCAACTGGAAACACAAAATCACATTTAGGCAACTGAATGACGAGCAGTTATTTATTTCACTGACATTATTATTATACTGTGCTGCAAACCAGACAGTAAAAAAGAAAAAAACAATGTAATGCACAGAACAGAGTGAATAAAGACAGAGGTGTTGGCGCACTCGGCTCTGGGTTGTGAATACTGAATACGACGTGTACGGCCGAGCTCTGCGCTGTTTACAAAGTGATGTTCCGGTGAATGTGGATGTATTTGTGACAGTGCAGAGCTGCAGATGCTGAGGACACGCTCCTCGTGCGCTGTGGCGAGTCTGAGCATGCGCCGCAGTGTTTGTGTGCAGAGGGAGCGCAGCGGCGTTGTGTTGTTCTCCATGTTGTCAGGCAGGCTTTGGTCACATGACCATCAGGCTGTGCCTACTGCAGCTATGAATCACTGCATCATTCAACAGCCACTGGACAGAGCAGAGGAGTGGGAGGAAGGATGGAGAGGATGAGGAGGGCGGGAGGAGTCAGGAAGATACAGAAAGACACAAACGGAAGAGAAGCGTGGCAGGCACATAAAGGACTGGTGCTGCAGCAGTGGCCATGTGACACTCTGCTTTGTGCTGCTGTACACAACCGTACACAACCATACACAACCATACACAGCTGTACACAACCATACACAACCATACACAACCATACACAGCTGTACACAACCATACACAACCATACACAACCATACACAACCATACACAACCATACACAACCGTACACAACCATACACAACCATACACAACCGTACACAACCATACACAACCATACACAACCAAATACAGCAGCAAACAGCAGAAATAAAGCTGTGAAGACTCAGAGGTAAAGCTCTCTGTCCTGGAGCTGAGCTGCAGGTCACTCACAGAGTTCTGGTCAATACGTCCATGTAATACAAGAGCCTAATGCTTTCTTTGTTTGAAATCCTCTCCCCTTTATATATTTACTCAGTGTGGACAGTTTGTGCTAATAATATCGACCGTAATGGGATCAGATCCCAGGACTCTGGGGATTATGGGCCTAAACTTACGGAGCTTTGTGCCTCTGAGAGTTCACTGAGACGACTCGACATTATGAAGAGTTTGAACTGCAGCACTTGTGTCTGTTCAGTTTGTTTTTAAGGATTACACACACACACACACCCACACACCCACACACCTACACACACACCCCCGCACGCACACACACATCCACCCCCCCCCCCACACACACACACCCACCCACACACCCCCACACACGCACACACACTCCTACACACCTACACACACACACACACAGGAGGTTCCAGATGACAGCTGAGTGACTTATGAGTTTGCTGCAGTGAAGGAGGTCAATGACCTGGAGAGAGAGCGAGAGAGAGAGAGAGAGAGAGAGAGAGAGAGAGAGAGAGAGAGAGAGAGAGAGAGAGAGAGAGAGAGAGAGAGAGAGAGAGAGAGAGAGACTGCAGCAACTCTGCAGTAATACAGAGAGTGTGTGTGGGGGGGGTGTGCGTGTGTGTATATATGTGTGTGTGTGTGTGTGTGTGTGTGTGTGGGCGCGTGTGTGCGTGCGCACGTGTGTGTGTTTGTATGTGTGTGTGTGTGTGTGTGTGTGTGTGTGTGTGTACTAATAATTACAGTATTAGTTTGTCACAATGATTCAATTATAAAAGAAGAAGAAGAGCCTGCAGCAGCTGCAAGACCTCTTCAGGTCCTCCTGAGGTCCTCTTCAGGTCCTCCTGAGGTCCTCTTCAGGTCCTCCTGAGGTCCTCTTCAGGTCCTCCTGAGGTCCTCTTCAGGTCCTCCTGAGGTCCTCCTGAGGTCCTCCTGAGGTCCTCCTGAGGTCCTCTTCAGGTCCTCCTCAGGTCCTCCTGAGGTCCTCTTCAGGTCCTCCTGAGGTCCTCTTCAGGTCCTCCTGAGGTCCTCCTGAGGTCCTCCTGAGGTCCTCCTGAGGTCCTCTTCAGGTCCTCCTCAGGTCCTCCTGAGGTCCTCTTCAGGTCCTCCTGAGGTCCTCTTCAGGTCCTCCTGAGGTCCTCTTCAGGTCCTCCTCAGGTCCTCCTGAGGTCCTCTTCAGGTCCTCCTGAGGTCCTCTTCAGGTCCTCCTGAGGTCCTCTTCAGGTCCTCCTCAGGTCCTCTTCAGGTCCTCCTCAGGTCCTCCTGAGGTCCTCTTCAGGTCCTCCTGAGGTCCTCCTGAGGTCCTCCATGTTTGAGGTCAGACACACGTTGTTCTTTGACTCAGTTCAGTCGTGTCGGGGGAAACTCTCCCTGGACTCACAGTTAGAGCCTGAAAGTGAAACAGTTTCTGTGACTTCAGCTCCGTCCAACGAGGTCAGAGGGGCAGGTCAGTGACATCGAGGTCCGAGGGGCAGGTCAGTGACATCAAGGTCCGAGGGGCAGGTCAGTGACATCGAGGTCCAAGGGGCAGATCGGTGACATCATTATCGCACAAACACATTCCTAAAGGACGATCTGATCCCGTGTGTGGGATGTTAGAAAACGACACGTCCCTGAACCTCCATGAGGTCATTTAAAGCCCCAGTCTGGGCTCAGTCGACCTGCACTGATAAATCTGTGTGAAACTGTGAAAACTGCAGATTTCCTGAGCAGATGTGACACAGAGGACGACGTGATAGAAGTGAAACGCTGCTCTGACTCTGACACCTCGACTCGCTGGGTGGGACGCGGCTGTAGAGATTCCACCGCAGACACGTCCCACCCGGGGCCGGTGATGTCATTGACTGGTGCCGGCAGCTGCCACTTCCCTGTAAACGTGTGTAGGTGCGATGTGCAGGAGTGTGTGTGTGTGAAAATACACACTGCTCATATATGTGCACGGCTAAAACGCTCGTCCTTGTGCTGAAAGTCTCAGTGGTCTGTGAGCATGTGCGGGATGAGGTCATCAGGGGTCAGTCAGTCACATGATCCGGTCGCACCTTGACACCAGTGCATGTTCTGTGACCTTTGACCTGTGCATTAACACAGAGTCTCACTCGGGCCGGCGCTGACGTGGGCGTTTTAAATGAACAGGCAAATATAAGTCCTGCAACGTCTGACACAACAAACAAATATTTACTGTGTCAAAGATAATTATGAAGTATATGTTACTGCATATTTACTTGACTAATGCCTAAAAAGCCGTGTTGTTTTTGTTTTAGTTTAAGTCAAATGTGTGTCTGTTAAACACTAGGATCTATAAAACAAACAGTGATTGAGGCGATGACCTCATGCAGCAAACACATATCCTGCTCTGTGTCTTTGTTTGACTTGGCCAAAGGTAGTGACACATTAAAAATCCCTGACCTCGCTCTTTGGTAAACCAGGAGCTAATCCCACTGAGTCAGTTACTAAGTTTTGCTACTGTGAAAAAATAACAGACAAAGGCAGATATGTTCTTTTAGCCGTTTACAGGAAACTCACGGTCTCATCCTCCAACCGTCTAAACAAGACCAGCCTTTGGTTTGAGACTTTTATTAACACGTCACGTTTACAGGAAGGATGTAACACTTAAACGGATAAATATAAACCACTAAAATCACAAAGCTATTTGTGAAAGCATTTCAGCAAAGGTTTCCCAGGACTTTTTATTCAAGTTTAATTACAGGTGTGTTTACACAAAACAAAAGCAGAAGAAGTTCAGTGTGACTCATTTGAGGAAGCAGCACAGAGGTGGAGTCTGGTCCTGTCACAGGTGGAGGTTCGTCCCCTCTGGCTGCGGCTAATACCCCCGTCCCTCTGTCCTGACGACTGCAGGCGGCGCTCCCCACCATGGAGCAGGGATTAACCGAGCTTAAGTCAAGCCGCCATCAGCCCGGCCCGCGGCCCGTCCACACGAGGAAGTCCCACTTCTGACTGAGCCGGGCCTCAGAGGTCCGGCCGCTGACCTCCTGCGTGTGACGCACTCTGACCCACATAAACAGGAAATAATCCAGAGAGCGGTGAGGACGAGGTCCTGATGATGGTCCTGGACACTCAGAGGCACTGGAGCCTGTGTGATGGGCGGAGCCTCGGGGGATTCAGGCTGTTAGAGCTGAATGGGTCGAGAGGCGGGAGGCAGCGGCCCATCTATGAATACGCTCAGCGCCGCTCTCCCGCGTCCTGCATTCAGCCGCCAACAAAGAGCCACAGTGGTGTCCTTTGCTGTCTTGGCAGGCCGAGGCAGCTCCTGGCCACGGTCAGGGCCGCGCGGGGGGCGAGGGGCGAGGGGGGTGTGTGCTTAACACCACACATCCAGTCTGCACGTGCCCGGCCCGCGGCCTGCCAGCGGCCGCACAAAGGAGATGATGTCATGCTTAACCAATAACAAAAGAGGCTGGGTTCGCCCGGCCCTCCTCTCTCACCCAACGAGTTCCAGCTTGAACCGGACTCGCATTAATCGCAGGCCTGATCCTCTTTACGGGGGGCGGGGCTTAGATAATAACAAAGCAGGCGTGCGGCCGATAGGAAGGATGAAATGAAGATGGCTGCATGAGACAGAGTTTAAATGAGAGTCAGCGCTCAGCGGGACACGGCTCAGAGGGAGGGGGACGCAGCGGGGGGCCGTCCCAGCACGGGGCCGCACACGGGGCCGCACACGGGGCCGCACACGGGGAACACGTCCAGCTACAACACAACACTGTGCACAGAGAAGTGACCGGCGCACGGGCCTCAGGCGCAGAGCTGCACGAGGTGGATCTAATAAATAACATCTCACACATTAAAGGTGTTTGTGGGGTTCACTTGTAAAATGGGACTTTTACGGCCGTGCAGCCCCAGCGAGCGCAGAAAGGTGTTTTACAACCGTCTTATCCGTTTATTTGGGTGAGAAAGAGCGTGTGTCTGCCAGAGGAGTGCTATAAAGACAAATTAAATGAATATTGTGAAACTTTGTGAGAAACATTAGACTCAAATCGACTCCTGCTCGTGCACCAATTACATCACAATATTAGATCAACTTTAGGTCAAAAACGCCGGCGACGAACAACAACATTCTTCATGATTTGGGCGGAACGTGCCAGTGTAATCCGACTGTAAAAACGGCTGTAATTCAGAATTGTAAAACACGATGGTGCGCAGGGCGTGTCGTGTGGTGTTTAGGTTCGCAAACAAAAGCGTTTCTGAACTTCAAATCCCCGCGTCGCTCCGCCCTGATAACACAACGCACCGTCATCCTTTGTAAAAATCTGCCTTTTGTTGTTCAAGGTGTAGCGTTTAATCCAAAAATAACAGGACGAGGAGACAATACGCGCGGCTATTTCCGGATATAAACGTGTAATTATTGTTAAATCGGGCTCATTAATGCGTCGGACGTGCCGTGGATTTACGACGTCAGCCCCGATTCGGTTTCCTACAGTTTCACACGGCGACTAAAAATACAGCGTGGAGCGGCTGGACGGGGCATGGAAAAAAAAAAAAAGGGCTGCCGTGTTCAGAGAAGAAGTCATGGAAAACGAGAGGATCGGATTTCAGGGGCAGCGATAAGCGACAAACGTACAGTACGACAAATATAGACGCCGCTCGTGTGTGTGTGTGTGTGTGTGTGCGTCTGGAGTAACACACCGGCCGCCAATGTCACGTCGACCCACAGCTTCAATCTCAAACGTATTTAAGTCCAGTTTTCCCGCGGTGACGTCAGGATCTGCACACGTCCCGTTTTGTGCGACGCAAACTCACGTCGTTCGTCGCGTCGCATCGAGTCGGGGAAATACTTTTTGGTCGCCGCTTAGTTGTTTTTTTTTTCAGAAAGTGTCGTCGTTCTTCGGATTCGTGCGATAATTGAAAAACGTCTGGTCAATTTCAGCGCGAACGTCTCAAACAAACAGATCCAGGTCGTTTGTGGCGTTTGACACGTTTGAATTTTGTGTATTTGTATTTGTTGTATTTGTATTTGTTGTATTTGTGTATTAAAGTGTGAACTCGACAACTTTAGTCTGGATGTTACCACGAAAGTTACGCCTCAAATCGAAAGAAAAGTACTTTTTACTTTGCAGTCCTGTACAGAAATGTAGTGGAAAGTACAGATACTGCTCTCAAATGTAGTGAAGTAAAAGTAGAAAGTATCCACTGTAAAATGTACTTAAGTAAAATAGAGGTACTGCTCTCAATTGTAGTAAAGTAAAAGTTTAAAGTATCCACTGTGAAATGTATTTAAGTAATGTACTTTGCTGCTTTCAAATGTAATAAAGTAAAAGTACTCACTGTAAAATGTACTTAAGTAAAGTTCAGATACTTTCTCTCAAATGTAGTAAAGTAAAAGTAAAGTTATCCACTGTAAAATGTACTTAAGTAATGTACAGCTACTGCTTTCAAATGTACTGAAGTAAAAGTAAAATGCACTTAAGTAAAGTACATATACTGCTCTCAAACGTAGTGAAGTAAAAGTAGAAAGTGTCCACTGTAAAATGTACTTCAATATGACTCATTTGGCCCATCTGTACTTTCTCTCAAATATAATGAAGTAAAAGTAAAAAGTACTCACTGTAAAATGTACTTAAGTAAAGTTCAGATACTTTCTCTCAAATATAATGAAGTAAAAGTAAAAAGTACTCACTGTAAAATGTACTTAAGTAAAGTTCAGATACTTTCTCTCAAATATAATGAAGTAAAAGTAAAAGTACTCACTGTAAAATGTACTTAAGTAAAGTTCAGATACTTTCTCTCAAATACAATAAAGTAAAAGTAAAAGTACTCACTGTAAAAAGTACTTAAGTAAAGCAGAGATACTATTCTACTTACACACAGTACTCCGTGTACTCGTCTCCGCCGCCGTCACTCACCTTGACCTTGCCGTTGGGCTGCAGCAGCTCCGTCACAGACACTTTGTCCTGCTGCAGTCGCCTCTTGACCAGTTTGGAGCAGCACACGTTGACGGCGCCCTGCACGTGCGACGCGTTGTACTCCGAGAACGTCCTGCTGTCGATGACGAGCAGCCGCCCGGCCCCTCGCTGGATCAGGCTCGCCAGGCGCTTGATGTCCATGGCGCTCCGTTTGGCCGGACCTTTGTCCCCGCCGGCCATGGTGGTGAGAGAAGGATGGAGAACGCGGGTCGGACGGGCGAAACGAGACGAGGGGAAGGGGAGCGGGGGGTCAGAGGTCAGAGGAGCGGCGGAGGAAGAGGAAGATCCATGGTGCCTGAGGAAAACGGAGATAAGCGTTAATCCGGATGTGATCACAACGCGGGAGTCGTCGGTTTAGCGTAGCGTCCGGCGAGCGCTTCGTGCCGGGGCTATTATTGGTCAGCGGTGACATTCAAAATGGCCCCTGCCTCTTTAGAGATGCTGATAATCAAACAGCTGTTCATTAAACGCAAGGTCGTGATTACTCCTGCTCTCGTCGCGCCGCACATTCGCACGCCGGCGCTTGACACGGGCAAAGGAGCGCGCGGATACGACTCCAAATACTGGGAATAATCCGGCTGTTCTTTTGGAGATGTGCGTAATTAGAAAACTGCACATATCCTCTATAATGTACTATTAAAAAAAAAAAAAAACATGAAAAAAAATCTACAAAAAATCAACTGTAATCATCCAAAAAAAAAGTAAAGTGTAACGTGATCCGCCATTTTTTTTCTTAATTTTTTGTTCATTTTTTGGGTCATTTTTTAGTAAATTCTTGGCTAAACTTCGACCTCAACCAAGACACGTACAGACACTTTTTAGCGCGTTCCAGAAGCATTGTTAAAATATAGTTTGGTTTACTCATCTCTCGTTTATCGCGGGGTTTTTGGTTCTAAAAATAACCCGCAATAGGTGTAAATCTTCAAACTAATGGTGTAAAGTTTTCACATTCAAAGGATATAATGTTTAGTTTTAAAGTGTGAATCGCTATGGCAACAGTCCTACTTTCCCATCATTCTGAAGTCGATGCATGGACAGAAGACTTGGTACAGTGGTCTCTCGTTTATCGCGGGGGTTGCGCTCTAAAAATAACCCACAACACAACGAAATCTATACGTTTTTGTCTGTAAAACCCCTCACCACACACTTTATACACTTTTCTCACACAGGCGTTAACATTTTCTCACATTTCTCTCTCGTTTAAACTCTCTCAAAGTTCAAACCTTCGTAGGCGTCTTTGTCGGTGCAGAACGTTTCATCGACATTGTGGGTTTTGTCGGGGAGAAAACAAATCGCAAACGTACAGCACTTCAGAGTCACACTGAGATCCAACGTTTATGTAAATTTGTCTGAACACATTCTGTACTGGACAGGAGACACGGCACGGAGGAGACTGATGGACAATGGTCTACAGTCCAACAGCCAATCAGGACGCACGACACAATGGTCTACAGTCCAACAGCCAATCAGGACGCACGACACAATGGTCTACAGTCCAACAGCCAATCAGGACGCAGGACACAAGGCACGTTCATACGATGTAAAAAAACGTGCAAAATTGGACAAAAAAAATCAACAAAACAATGAAAATCGTGTTATACTGATGAACAACAGTATTTTAAAACAGCTAAATATAAACACACATTATGGATGAGCAATATATCGGTTCGAGTATCGGTATTGGCTAATATAGATATCGCTTTGTTGATATCTGCGTCGGCCGATATCACCATTTGATACTGATATTCGATGCTGATTGTCTGAGAGTTTGAACAGACTAATGAGTAAATGTGGAAATAGAAGAGTGCGGCTTTTTAGAAATATTTTACACAAACATGTTACAAATTATTTCATTTTCCAGACATACACGTTATTTTTGCAAAAGTTAAAAGTTTTACTTCAGCTTTGGATAAATGATTGGGCTTTTCTATGGATTTTTAAAAATATCAGGATCTGTCAGAGCAGCAGGTAAAAAAAAATGTAAATAAAAAAACAAAAAACAAATAATTAAAATTAAAATTAAAATTAAAAATTAAAAAATAAAAGTAAAAGTAAAATAAAAAAATAAAATAAAAAATAAATAAAAAATAAAAAATATATAAAATAAAACAAAATAAACTAAAATAAAATTAAATAAAATAAAATAAATAAATCCACACTGGCCCATCTCTAATACATAAACTGTCAGTATGGCCCCGCCTCTCACCACAAACTGAAACTATGGGCTCTATTTTCTCCACTTTTACAGCTGACAACAAGCTGCATTTTAAAATAGCCACTTTTACGAGAAGTTATTTAAAGGCTTCAAATGCCGTTCAGATCATCCATCCGTCCAGGATCCGAATACAAAGACTTAAGCCAGACACGCTCCACAATAAAAACCAGTCCAGTGTTTTGCGGCTGTGGTCGGGGGTCTCCTGTGCAGCAGCTCATGAAACAGGAAACTCAGATAAATTAAGCCGGGGGAATTCAGAGAGCAGGTCTGGTCAGGTCTAGATCTGGCCGTGTGACACCCCCCCCACACCCCTCCACCCCCGCCCCCCCTCCCCTGCCCCGGGTCGGACGTATTCGCCAGAGGAAAATTCATAAACCAAAGAGGAGGCTGCTGTAGTGGAGCAGGTGCCGCTGGATGTGAGAAGGTCACAGTGTTTGTTTTATTCATCTGGAGCACGTGGCGTCATGAAAAATGGATAGGCCTCTTCTCGTTTAGCCCAAAGTCTAAACGGAGACTTAAACCTTGGCTGAAAAGGGAGAGTACGAGAGAGAAGACAGAAACAAACACAACGTAGAGGAAGGTTTAGGAAATCTGCAGGAGAAGCTTTACGGTCCACTGTGTGTGACAAAACTGAGTCTAGTGAGCGTTAAATCATGTTCTGATGCTGCTACCTGCTCAAAAACAGACCTGGAGCTGCGTTTCAGTTACCGATTTACGATACTATGGCTTTAAGTATCTGCCGATATCAACCGATACCAGAGCAGAGACTGAAAGCAGCATTTATTTACTAAGTTAAAAAAAATAACAACAGAACAACTTTGTATGAATAAAAACTCAAACATTATGAGACTTTCTAGGGCAAAGATCGGGGATATCGATATTTGGAGGTCAATATTCCAGCAGATTATTCAGTATTAGTGTCGATATCGGTGCGTCTCTGATCGATACGTGGGAGATGTGGAAGCTGGTGTCAGGATGATGAAATGAGCGCCCCCTAGATCTCTGCAAAAAGGTCACGCAATTGATTCCTGCAGCAACCAGAGTAACAGCCTCCTCTCCTCCTCCCTCTTTTCTCTTCTCCTCTCCTCTTCTCCCATTGTCCTCTCTTCCTCTTCCTTTCTCTCTCCTCTCCCTCTTCTCTCTTCTCTTCCTTCTCTCCTCTCCTTCTGTCTTCTCCTCCTTTTCTCCTCTTCTCCTTCTGTCTTCTCCTCCTCCTCTCCACTTCTTCGTTTGTCTCCTCTCCATCTATTCTCTCCTCCTCTCCTCTCCTTATGTCCTCTCTTCCTCTCCTCTCCTCCTTATCTCCTTTCTTCCTCACCTCCTCCTCCTCTCCACCTCTTTGTTTGTCTCCTCTCCATCTCTTCTCTCCTCCTCTCCTTCTCTCCTCCTTCTGTCCTCTCCTTCTGTCTTCTCCTCCTCCCTCCTTTTCTCCTCCTCCCTCCTCCTCCCTCCTCCTCCTCTCCTCTTCTCCTTCTGTCTTCTCCTCCTCTCCTCTTCTCCTTCTGTCTCCTCCTCTCCTTCTGTCTTCTCCTTCTCCTCTTCTACTTCTGTCTCCTCCTCCTCCTCTCCTCTTCTCCTTCTGTCTCCTCCTCCTCCTCTCCTTCTGTCTTCTCCTCCTGCTCTCCTCTTCTCCTTCTGTCCTCTCCTTCTGTCTTCTCTTCTCCTTCTGTCCTCTCCTTCTCCTCTTCTCCTCCTGTCTTCTCCTCCTTCCTCCTTTTCTCCTCCTCCCTCCACCCTCTCTCCTCCTCTCCTTCTGTCTTCTCCTCCTCCTCCTCTCCTTCTGTCTCCTCCTCCTGCTCTCCTCTTCTCCTCCTCCTCTCCTCTCCTTCTGTCTTCTCCTCCTGCTCTCCTCTTCTCCTTCTGTCTTCTCCTTCCTCTTTTTCTCCTCCTCCCTCCACCCTCTCTCCTCTTCTCCTTCTGTCTACTCCTCCTCTCTCCTCTGCACAGTTGTTTGTTCTGTCCATCTTCTTCCCATGATCCTTTGCGGCTGTAGGACTTTCACACAGTCCTGCTCTGTCTGTCTCGTGCACTTCCTGGACATTCTCTCTGTTTTTATATCGTCTTTAACTTTTCACAAAACTAAAGACTTCAACTCTCAGATACTAAAACACGACAGAAACAGGCCTGATACTCGATACCCGATTCAATACCAGTTCCGATACCACCGCCAAATGAGTTTTATAACTGTTATTTTTCACTTTAACTAAACTACAGAGCAACTTTGTAAAATATAACGAGGAGTTTCAGGTCCAAACTGTCCAGATCTCACCTGTTTATCGACCAAAATCAAAACTCAACTGAACCGATACCTTGGAACCGATACCCGATCCATTAAAAACTATAATATTAACATGTGATACTCGCTCTGACACATCTCAAAAAGACGAAAAAAGACTCTCCTTTCAGCTGATTAGTGTGAATATATAAAGAAATAACGACGACAGAAGCAGCACGAGTTGAGACGGTAAACGTGAGATATCGGACACGTTTAAAGCGTAAAAACATGTCCGATACGCATAAAAACAAGACAATAGAGCATCGGTTCAAACGTAGAATGAGTCTTGACGATGATACCAAGCCTGAGGAGTTGTCCAACTTCGCAACGCAACCGAGATCCTGCAGAAGGTGAGTAAGAGCGAATAAAACAAGACCGAGCATGACGCGACTTATTAAGAAACGATACTGCGCTTTGGGAATTCCTTAATTAACGAGCATGTTACTACAAAAGCTGAAAATATCAACGTTATTGTTCGATCTGGGAACGAATTTGAGGTCCCACCGGAGGAGCAGGAGGACGTGTCTGGGGTGAGGGACGTCCAGGAGCTCATTCTGTTGTTTATTTACCGCAGCTCATGCTTTTTTTTAAAACAGTATTGCACATTTAGAGTCGTTTTTGTGGTTTAAATCTGCTGTTGCGTTCCTGTATCAGTCGTTTAAGTCAGTTTCATTATTATTCACTTGTTCAGCTGAAAAGGAAGCTTAAACGCAGCATTTAACTTTGACAGAGATGGGATTTCCCACTTTGTTTCGAGCTAAAATAAGAAAAACATGTGAAATGTGCGTTAGGTGAACTGGAAACATGTGTGCGTGTTTCTTGTGTTTGTTAATCTACTAAAAAAACAACACATAAATGAGGAAAAACGCGTGAAATATCATCGTTTATCGTCTGTATTTTTCTTCTAGTATTGGACTCGGGATCGATTCAGCAAGGATTAAATAAAATAACAATGAAAAGACGCCATTTCCGAGGTGGCAAGACTCTTGATTTGCCATTTACACGATCAGATATGAGGTATTTTAACGCGCAAACAGGATAAACAACGCAACTCTGCAACGTACAACTCGGACCAAGCCTAAACATGGACGCCGTCGGGGCTACCTGCCGACCTCCGTGACGCAAGAAAACACAGAGAACGTGGGACCAGTGCTGCGAAAAACAACGAAACCACAGTCGACAAGGTGGTGCAGATGTTAGAAACGCAATTTATTCTGCAAACGACGAGCCGAATCTGCCAGAAAATGCTAAATATCAAAAAAAAGAGTTGTATTTCCAGACGCTAAACACGCCAAGTCAGTGGTATTCCCCTCTTTAGCCGACATCAGCAACAATTGTCCCGCCCGCTCGTCACTGACCTCTGCTGCAACGTCTGGGTTCTCCCTTGAAGCGCGGACACATCATCATCATCATCATCATCATCATGTGTCGTAGAGCGTCTTTACACCCCGACGCCCGCAGCAAACGCGACTCCCAGGGGCGTGAATCTGCCTTTTCGCGTCGCCATGGACGGCATCCGGCAGCGACCGACCGCTGTCCTGGCTGCTCCCACCCTTTCTCCCACCCTTTCTCCCACCGCTCTCTCCCACAATCCTCTCCTTTTCTCTCTCTATTATCGTTTCCCGTGGTCTAGTGCGGAGAGAGGACACGGACGGGGAGGGACATCGGCGTGGACGGAGCGGTTTATGTGATGCGACGCAGCGGTTTTGTTTATAAAAAAAAAAAAAAGCTCCGGGACGCGAGAACGAGACACAAAACAAGACACCAAAACAAACACGCTCCATCGATTTGATTAGGAAACAGCCACGGGCGATCGCAAATTCAGTTGTTGCCATAGAAACAACCCTGGTTTCGGTGTTCTGGGGGGGGGGGTTGGCGGGGCACGGGGGACGATGCTGCAATGGGACACAGACATGAAGATATCCTTATGTAATAGAAGCCGCTGTGGTATTACGACTTGACTCCTGAACGTCCCTCGGGAGCGTAACAAAAACACATGTTACACAGTTTAAATTCAGACTGGGAATTCTTGCGCAGGCCTAAAAATGTTGTATAATATCTTAAGTAAACAAAACAAAGTCACACACAGATCCATCCGGTTTTGAAATCTTAAGTTTGTTCATGAGTCAGTTTGGGAAAGACACTTGTCACCCAGAGACGAGCGTGAGTAAGTCCGCGTAAGACTGTTGTGTCATAAGCGATTTGTGTTTTAATCATGTACAAATATCACTTAAATATCACAAATATCACACAAAAAAGTACTGATTATAGATTCAAAATGGGCACGTCTATATGTGTATGACAAAACTACAAGTATAAAAGGGAAATAGTCACGTTTTTATACAGCGTTTAAGTCATTCGAAGCGTGAAAAGTGAAAAAAAACGCACACACATTCGCACACACGTTCATACGCCTGTGTGCGGAGACACTACGGGCGAGGTGGGTGAGGTGTCTTGCCCGAGAACGCAACGACAGCGCTCATTTGGGGGAGCTAGAGTGATGAGAGTGGATCTGAGGACGAATACTGTTGTAAAATAATATAATACAGGCATGTCCAAAGTGTGGCCCGGGGGCGAAATGCGGCCCTCAGACCAATTTTTCTTGGCCGTCAAACTTCCAGGTGATTGGCCCATATTACCTTAAACACTACTTTTTACTGTATATTTCTGAAAATCTACTTTAACAAGCTCATATAAAATATTTCTTGTGTCTCATTGAGGATGTGAGCGTGAATAAAGGTCTAGTAGTTCAGTCTAACTTGTAATAATAACGCAAATTTGAAGTTTTTACTGTATTCGCGACGAGTCTACGGCCCTCAATTGGCCTCAACTTTGTAACTTTTATATGTGGCCCTTAATGAGAAAAGTTTGGACACCCCTGATCTAATGGATGTTTTTCTGAATACAGTTGTTCCTCTCTTCATGGATTGTTTTTGTGTAATTTTGCTCGTTTTTTTTACATCATCTGAGCGTACATTGTGTTCTGCGTCCTGATTGGCTGTTGGACTGTAGACCATTGTCCATCAGTCAATGTGTTCAGACAAATTTACATAAACGTTGGATCTCAGTGTGACTCTGAAGTGCTGTACGTTTGCGATTTGTTTTCTCCCCGACAAAACCCACGATGTCGATGAAACGTTCTGCACCGACAAAGACGCCTACGAAGGTTTGAACTTTGAGAGAGTTTAAACGAGAGAGAAATGTGAGAAAATGTTAACGCCTGTGTGAGAAAAGTGTATAAAGTGTGTGGTGAGGGTTTTAACAGCTGCAAAAGGATTTTTTTTGTTTTTTTTGTTTTGTTTTTTTGCTCTGGTATCTGTACTTTTATGTATTTATGTATTTATTAATTTTTATTTTATTTTATTTTATTTTTTATTCATTTTTTATTTTTTATTTTTTATTTTTTATTTATTATTATTATTTTATTTATTCATTTATTTATTCATTCATTCATCTATTTATTTATTTTTTGCTCTGGTATCTGTACTTTTATGTATGTATTTATTTTTATTTTATTTTATTTATTTTTTATTCCTTTTTTATTTATTCTTTTTTATTTTTATTTATTAATTAATTTCATTTTTTTATTTATTCATTTATTTATTCATTCATTCATCTATTTATTTATTTTTTGCTCTGGTATCTTCACATTTATTCATTCATCCGTCTGTTCATCTTTTTTTACAAAATATAGATTAATTGTAAAAAATTAAGCTGATACTTCATGGATTTCGACCATTGCGGGTTATTTTTAGAACATAAAACCCGCGATAAACGAGGGACCAGTGCACCAGGTCGAAAATTAGCACTGTTGCCATAGCGATTCAAACTTTAAAACTACATATTACGTCTTTTGAGTGGGAAAAAGTCCTCAGAGTGAAAGCTTTACACCGTTAAGTTTGAAGATTTGCAAGTTTTTTGACTGAAAATGAGGCTCTGGAGGAACCGCCATTAATGAAAACCCCTGACTAAGCATTATTATATTTCAAAAACAGCGTTCAAAGACATGGGTAACTAAGGCGAACACAATGAGAGTTACTCCAGGCCAAGTGGAGCTGATGTAATGCTGTTCAGGTTATTCATTGACGGCTGGATAACGTCACCTGGGGCCTCCGTCTGCAGCGGGACTGTGTAAAAGTGGCTTTTAGCCCGGTACAATGACAGGCCGGGGCGTTTTGTTTAGACACAAACACTGACATCATCGGAGCTTTCCCTGACTCTTTTCAAACGCCGCTTCCTTCTGAACCTCGGTTTTTTTTTGGATCCACGCTCACTGGGTTTGTTTATCCAGACGATTACGAAGGAGTTAAACTAAACCAACTGGACTGGAGAGTTTGGAGAGTCCAGTTGGTTTAGTTTAAATCGTTCGTAAGATCTTGTTTCTGGAGGTTTTAAAATTTGCAGCAGTTTATCCGGACTGCACATGTTTCGGATTTGGAACGAGATAAAAGTGACGCGATATGTGACAATCCAGTGGTGGAAGGTGAGGAAGTACAAGTAGAGTAAAGCAAAGTACTGCATTTAAGGAGAATGTAAAGTATTTGCACTGTATCTTTACTTAAGTAGGGTCATTTTTAGTTTTTCTCTTATGTGCAGATATGTTACTTGAGAAAATGTGACAAATTATCAAATCTACTTAAGTAAAAGTATCGAACTATCTGTTAAAAATGTACCTAAAGTCTAAAAACTAAAAGTATTTCCACACCAAAAGCGTTAAATGTTGTGATATTGACTCAAAATTATGCATATTTTGGTCTGCAGTAACAACAATGCATCACTTTCTTAGTATTTCTTATGAATTTTGTGTATTTATTTGTGTTTTACTCAAAAACTTTAGCCAGTTTCCACGAACATGCTAAAAATAACCCCTCAAATCAAGTGAAAAGTACTTTTTACTTCTCAGTCCTGTTCAAAAACGCAGAGTAGAAAGTACAGATACTGCTCTCAGGTATAATGTAGTGAAGAAAAAGTACAAGTATCCACTGTAAAATGTACTAAAGTAAAGCACAAACACCCAAAAATGCTACTTAAGTACAGTACTTTAGTATTTGTACTCTGTTACCTTCCTCCACAGCCAAGATGGAGGAACACAGGCCTCACCATTGTGTTTGTGACTCCACAGAAAACAGACTGGACTGAGTAAACATATTAGATTCTATTAAAAAAACAGCTCAGGACCAGCGTTTACTGCAGTGAGACACATTTCCCTTGTAATCAGAAGCAGCTTAATCAGTTTGGGCTGGACTTTTCAGATCAATAATACCCGTGATGCACCAGGAAACTCCGGAGCCATATATCAAACTGGGATTGCCCTGAGTTCAAACAACAACAACTGCACCTGTCCAGGCTGAGCAGGGCAGACATAGTAGAAGAAAAATCACAGTAGTGTCTATGTTAGCAGCAGCAGCAGGAGCTATAAACGTCTAAATGGGACGCACAGGGCTGTTCTGGTGACGTCCAATAACAATAATGGAGCGCGCGCCGACGCAGAGGCTAGAATAAACCGACCCAGATATTTAACACAGACACTACGGTCACTGTGGGTAAACTCGAGCAAATTAAAACACATATGGGCTGCAAATTTGGCGTGGACACAATGGAAGACGTTGTGTTCCTGTGTGTTTATGTGCGCGTGTGGATCAACCGACCTCTCCATTGATCGAGCAGCAGCAGCAGCAGCAGCCTCATAATAACAACAAAATAAACAACAAACCGACATAGAAACCCAATAAAATGCAAACTCAACTTACCTTCATGCAAGCACGAGTCCAAATGTGACAAACACGCGTCGATACGTTGGATAATCGCTGCGTTTGGCGCGGATGTCTGCGTTATTCCAGTTTGGAGACGTGCGCGCCTCGCTGACACACTGCAGCAGCGCGAGGAGGGGCTCGGGCGCACACGCTAGGCTCGCTCACTCCAAAGCCACGCACTTCAGAATAGATTGCAGGGATAAAATGAATATAAACCGCGGGGATGGTAAAGCCGCGCTCGCCGCAGGATCCAGGAGGACGGCGCGTAAGTCACGTGCGTAAATGTGCGTAAAAGTCTTCCTGGCGCTGTTTCCTGCGTGTTTACCTGTCAAAAGGGGGGCTACAGCTGACAGCGCGTGTGACAGCGACGGGAAAAACACACAATGCCCTCAGTAAATGTCAGCTACGCACATGGTGAGTTGGGAATAAATGAGTAAATCTATGTATCTTTAAATGCGTAAACCTATTTTACACCAACCGCGCGTATTAATGAAGGCGCACTTTGGCACTTTCCTGAACCAAAGCGGTGAGGTCACGGTTCAGGAGCGAGAGAAAGAGAGAGAGAAGAAAAAAAAAAAACAACCCAGAAAAATATGAGGTTGACGTCACCGGCAGCCAATCAGCGCGCGCGGCTCAGGGCTGGAGTGACGTCACTGCTGTGATCTGTGGATTTAAGGAGCAGAGGAGCATTTAAAGGAGACACGCAGTAAAAAAAACACTGAAACATGTCACTATAAACCACAACTAGGAGGTAAATAAAATAATTAGTGGCTAGGTTTAAAAAATAAATAGATAATATAATGTTTAAGCTGTGTGGATATGGTCATCATTCGCTTCGTTTTATAAAAGCTGTTCATTAAACCGATTTTTCTAATAATTCTACAATCCTACAGTGTTTATTTTCCTGGAGAAGGTTTGAAATAGTCTCTAATACTGTTCCACTGTGGCCTTCACAATGAAAGAGTGATGAATGTGGGTTTATCAATGGAAAGAACAAGTGACGGGCTTTAACGTACAGGCCTCCTGACATCTAGTGGTGAAATGTGTAACTGCACTTTAGGTCCTTAAAGGAAATGAATTAAAGGTAAAGTTTAGTCTTTTTAGTTTAGCTCAAAAATCTATTGAATGAACTGTTGATAATTCTTCCCAATCAACATGGAAAGCTCATGGTTAAAATACTGTAAATGTGAATTAAATGTGTCTTTCAAATATAATGATAATAATAATAATAATAATAATAATAATAATACAAGAGCAGTCAAATTCATGAAAATCTATTTTATTTGGATGCAAAACTCACAACTCAAAGCGATACTGGAGCAGAGAGGAGGAATACTGATTTGCTGGTTGTGTATGTCCATGATTTAAAATCTCACTGTCCCTTTTTTTGGTTATTTCAAAACCAAAAAGCATCAAACAAGCAGTGGAAATACTGGATTAAAGACGATGCTTCTACTGTGAGCTGTTTAAACTGTCAGTAAAGAATAATACATCCTGATGTGTATTTACACATTCATATTATTCCCCCTCTGACATGTTCAAGTCGTTTGATTGGATGTGTGTATCACATGGTTTTGTTACATAGAAAACTGTTACTTTTATAGCTGCCTAACACTTAGCATTTATTTGTCATATTGTGAACTATGACCTATGACTAGCCACAGATGGAAGTGAGGACTGTGTGTAAACTCAGTCTGAGGTAAAATTTCCAATAAAATAATAAAATGTTCACATACAGCAAAGCATATTAAAGCAAAGCCTAAAGGCAGAACAGAAAAATACTGAGGACCGAGACTCTTCTTCTGCGTCTAAACAAACTTAGGTACTTGTCACATTTTCTCTGTCGAATCTTGCATCAGAACCAATGTGTTGATCCACAGTATGAGCTACATTCCATCATGGTGTAAACAGAAATATACACAAGGCATCTACTCGAAAGGATTGTATCAAAATGTTCTAAAAATATCTCTGGTTGGTTTCACAAAAGCAAACTGTATCAAAAGCATTGGCCGAGAGCAAGCAATATATAGGCTTAAAACTTTGTACACAACAAAAAGCAGGACAACCAATCACGTTGCTTGATTTTGGACCCGTGCGGCCCCATACAGCACATGCAGTTCATTTAACTTAACACAATCAAAACACATTACAGAAAAATAACTTTTACAGCTTAACTTCAGAGAACCGTGATTGGTCTATTGTGCTTCATACAGATTAGGCTTGGCCCGTCTATACAACAATCATGGGCTTACGTCACTAACGTGTTCTCCAGCTACCGAAGTCAGAGGCATCACAGAGTCTGAGCGCGCGGAGTCATGTAAACAGATGTATCCCAAAACCAGTAACGTGGGCCAGAGCCACTTTGGGTGTTGTTTTCACAGCATTGATTTTTCTGATGGAGTTATTCTATTTGTGTCCTCTCGTCTTCTCAGCGCCTCTGGCTGTGTGATGTCTCTGTGCGTGTGTGTGTGTGTGTGTGTGTGGGGCCTTAATGTGGGAACTGCTCTGTGTGTGAACATGTTTAAGGACACGGCAGCGTGGAGCTGGAACACTGTGGTTTGGTACGACTTCATTATTGACCTAATTGTTTTACATTCCTATGTTCAACATTGCACATGCCTTTTATGAACACATAGCACCATGCAACCTGAAGATGAGATGTCTCCTGATGTCCAGAAATAAAAGAGTTTATAAACAAAATGATACAGAATTAAACGTGAGGATTTGATTATGAGCACGAGCCAGAACTGACACTTTTACAGCAAACCTTTAAGCTGCTGAGAACATCTTAATCTTAATAAAACCGTTTCACTTTTGGCAGGACTTCATCTTAAAAACTCATTATGTGACTGAGGGATCGATGCTGTAAATTTAACACTTTTGGCATCTCCCTGTGTAAAATAAAAACATTTATGTGAATCAAACTCTCTGGGATTATTCTGCACAAAAACATTAAGCACAAATGTTCCAAACTAATAAGTCCTGATGAACTGCACTGTGTGTGGAACAGTGTGTGGATGAGAGTGTGGATGAGTGTGTGGATGAGTGTGTGGATGAGTGTGTGGATGAGTGTGTGGATGAGTGTGTGGATGAGTGTGTGGATGAGTGTGTGGATGAGTGTGTGGATGAGTGTGTGGATGAGTGTGTGGATGAGAGTGCGTGGAACAGTGTGTGGATGAGTGTGTGGATGAGTGTGTGTGGATGAGTGTGTGTGGAACAGTGTGTGGATGAGTGTGTGTGTGTGTGTGTGTGTGTGGATGAGTGTATGGATGAGTGTGTGTGGATGAGTGTTTGTGTAACAGTGTGTGGATGACTGTGTGTGGAAGAGCGTGTGTGGGGGTGAGCATGTGTGGATGAGCGTGTGTGTGTGTATAAGCGTGTGTGTGGATGACCGTGTGGAGATGAGATTGTGTGGATGACTGTGTCTGGATGAGCGTGGGTGTGGATGAGTGTATGTGTATGAGCATGTGTGGATGAGTGTGTGCGGATGAGTGTGTGTGCAGATGAGTGTGTATGGATGACTGTGTGTGGATGACTGTGTATGGACGACTGTGTGTGGATGACTGTGTGTGGATGACTGTGTGTGGATGAGTGTGTGTGGATGAGTGTGTGTGGACGACTGTGTGTGGATGACTGTGTGTGGATGAGTGTGTGTGGATGAGTGTGTGTGGACGACTGTGTGTGGATGAGTGTGTGTGTGTGGATGAGTGTGTTTGCGTATGAGCATGTGTAGATGACTGTGTATGGACGACTGTGTGTGGACGACTGTGTGTGGATGAGTGTGTGTAGATGACTGTGTATGGACGACTGTGTGTGGACGACTGTGTGTGGATGAGTGTGTGTGGATGACTGTGTGTGGATGACTGTGTGTGGACGACTGTGTGTGGATCCTGGCTGTGATGACATAGTTACAGTGGTGCGTACCACCAGAGGCGGCTCAGTGTACAGTGGCGTGTCTCAGTCTGGGGACGTTCAGACGGGGGGGACGGGGGGGTCACTCTTCAGAGGTGTGGGACAGCTGCTTCTCGTACAGGCTCAGGACATGATGCACAAACTGGTACTGCTCACATGTCTGTATCATCCCGCCCCTAACACACAAACGCACACAAAAACACACAAACACACAGAGCAAACGTTACACAAAAAGACACTTAGCGAAAGACGAAGTTTAAATCTGTGAAATGGACAAATCGTTGTAGGAGTAAAGTCGTTTCGCCGCTCGTCCAACTGTCAACAACTATTACAGTTACTACCCTCTTCAACCTTTAATGGCCCTCCTTTTGTGTCTTTTTGTATGTTTTGGTCTGAATATAGAGTTTTAGATCGGTTAGAGATGACGTCTGAGGCCTCCATTCCAGTTTAAGGAAGGATTATTGTCTTTCCTAACAAAAAAAATAGCTTCTTTAACTCCTCTCTTAAACCATTTCTTTTCTCTGGCTCAGATCTGAACTTCACTGTCTTCAAAATAGTGTTTAAAATAGTGTTTAGTGTCTTTGAGGTGGAGATGCACAGCAGATTGTGGCCCTGAGCTGCTCTCTCGACGGCGTTGGTACATTCTCTCACTTATTTTCTCCACTTTTCACTACACAAAATGGAGTAGACCACATTACTTTTGTTTATATCTCTGGGTTTTGTCCTTTAGATGAACCAGTTTCTGTCTTAAAGTGTTTGTAGGTTTGAAAAAGACCAGAATCTTAAACTGTCTGGAGATCACTACACCCGTCATGAATACGCGATCAGACGGAACAGTGCATTCAAATTAAAAAAACGGGTTAGTGCGACTTAAAAATGCAACTCATTACATAACTCAGAAGTGTCCAGAGTCATTTTACACTCACAGAACATCGCACACGTTTGTTTCACCAGTGGGTCATCCATGTTTGGTTGGTAAACAGAGCGTTTTAAGCAACAAGGACAAACACGCTGGTCTTGTTGACGCTCGTAAGAACTGGACTTTGGAAACTGGCCATAAACCGTCTTCGTGCGACAACGCTAAGTCACGGCTAAAGGTAATACCTGTCCAGACGGAGCTGACAGGTGGTCCTCAGGATGTCGACCACGCCCTCAGTCCTCAGCTGCTTGCACAGGATGGAGGTGGCAATGAAGCAGCCGGTTCGACCGATTCCAGCACTGCAGACACAGCAACGAGGTAAAAACGGAAAAAAACCCAACAACAGACGGTATAAAGAAGCAGCGTAAAGGAGTGTGACGTCAACCACAGCGTTCAGCTCAAGTCAAACGAAGCTAATCGAGGCTAGCAGTTAAAACGGCGAATTTAGAGCCACGTTTGGGATCGCGGACTGTGAGTATCATAGCAACCAAAGAGCCAATCGGGAGCGAGGATGTTGAAGGTAAAGCCCCTTGGTGGTTTAGCGCGGGGCAAACAATCAAACCCGCAACTTCAACGAAAGAGTGCAGCTCATTGGTCTGTTATTAATGTTCATATCTTTGTTTACGGATATAATAGCGAAATAAAAACCCCAGGATCATGTAGAGGGTTAATACGAACGTTTAAGACCAAAATGGCGACTGACAGTGGGAGTTACAGAGAGAGAAGCCATTTTTTTTCACTTCCTATGTGGAACGCGGTGGCTAGCAGGTTAGCTATGTCCATTTATATAAACAGTCTATGAAAAAACACAGATTACTGCAGGATTAGCATAGATTTGATTAAAACTTGTCCTCCCTGATTGGTGCATTTTAAGTAGCCTTCTCTTTATTCATGGCGATAAAAAAAAATAAAACTAAAAAAATCGTAATCTCATCCCAAAATTGCCATATCGTGATTCGCTTCTTTTTGTTTTGCAGCTCTATGATCAAAAACGACACTTTCCACCACTTCCTGTTGGTCAAACTCTGTCATACTTTGATTGACAGGTGCTTTAAACCAATCACAGTGAAGAATAAACTTAGTTAGACACTAAGAAAACATGAATCTGACATGATCTGACAAAACAAAATCGTGATATGAAGTTATAACTAATCCCACGGTGAAAAAACATCTCTAAATGACGCGTTGTACGGAGCGAACGTTACCTGCAGTGCACGATGGTGGGCCCACTGGAAGGCGGGGCTTCCTCTCGGGCCCGTTCCACTTCCTGTACCAGTTCCAGGAGGGGCGGAGCTTTGTCTGGTGTCTTTTGATCTGGCCATGAGGTGTACCAGTACTGACGCAGACTACGCTCCTCTCTGTCATGCTGCAACACACATCGGCGGATATTACTCAAGCGAATAAAAACGTTTCTTCCTCCAAAAATCGACTCAACAGTGAACAAATGTGTTTTCTATCAATTGCATATAGTTTTTGATTGAAGTCGTGTTTCGTTTCTTTGTGTTTTAACAAAAAAAAACACTAAAATGTCCTGCAGTGTGACTTGAAACTCCTTGAAAAATACTCAAAAATCCTACGAAAATATGGTTAATAATAAAGGGAAGCATGATTATTTCACTTTAATAAAACTACAACTTTATCTCGACTTTAAAACGATAAAAGATATAAACAGTTTGATGCTGTGACCCAAAGAGCGTCCATGTTTGCACCAGGAGGAGCTCTGGGGTTAAAGGTTTAAGAGACACGTCAAAAGAAATAATGACCAGATTCTTATTTTTGTCAAATTCAACTGTTCTGACGAATGATGAACATGCAACAGTTTGATGTCCTGCTGCGTTTCCTGAGAAAAATACCACTCTAGTTGTTAAAAAATATATTGTTTAAGA
Source organism: Periophthalmus magnuspinnatus (assembly GCF_009829125.3). NCBI lineage: Eukaryota > Metazoa > Chordata > Actinopteri > Gobiiformes > Gobiidae > Periophthalmus > Periophthalmus magnuspinnatus. The sequence goes on along the minus strand of NC_047131.1, from coordinate 30,913,175 downwards.
TGGGACAGTTACATAAATATTAAACTACAGACATATTTTGTAATTGATTTGATTTTTTTATGATATGACGTTCTGACAATTGTTGTAGAACTGATTTGTTTTTGAGAATATTTTTTGGATTTTACTGCAAAATCTCGTCACACCACAGGCAGAAAAGAGGAGTTACACCCCCAAAGGTTTCCATATACGTCAAAATGGACTTTACTGGAAGTTTTCAGATTCTCTCAGATGGAGCAGAGACACTTTTTTCTTTTAATTACAAAATTCACAAATGTTTTCCCTGATTATTGATTATTTCTATAGTGACTAGACGCTAGAACTCACTAGATTATATCAAAAGTGCATTTCAACTTTGTTCATGTTAACTGCCCTCGTCTGTATTAAATATTATTGGTTTATTTATGAGTTTCAGCTTTATGTTACAGGACTCAAAACAATTCAAAAGACATATATTTTTGTTTTAAATTACCGTATTTTCCGGACTATAAGTGTCACGTTTTTTATAGTTTGTTCAGGGTCCGACTTATATGCAACTTGTTGCTTGTTTTTTCTGCTTTATTTATCTGATTAACTGTTAATATCTTACGTTAACAAACCAGACACGTGTTCAGTTCTGTCTGTGCTTCATGGAGCTGAATAAATATAAATGTGTTACGTTAGCGTTAGCATTAGCGTTAGCGTGATGTACTGATATTCAGCCTGTTGTTCCACATTTTATTATTATTATTATAACTTGTCTTTAAAGATAAAATGTCTGTTCTTGGTCTCAGGTTTTGTAAAATGCATTTCCCCAAAAGTGCGACTTATATATGTTTTTTTTCTTGATTATTATGCATTTTTTCCGCTGGTGCGACTTAAAATATGGCACTTATGTTTTTCCAGCATTCTAATCTATAATAAAAACTTGCAAGATTGTCTGAAAACTCAAGAAAAAATACTAAATTGGTTTAAACAACACATTTTCCGGAGCTTGTGATCAATCTGAGCGTTCGTGGTCCTGTTCAGGCTAATGCTAGCTAGCTTACGACTGTAATTCTATGTGTAAGAGACTTGTTTAACACCTGTTGTAGTTCCAGCTCAGTCAGATTGTGTTAAAACAGATCAGATCAGAGTCTAACTTGAGTATCAGAGCTTTTTTCTTCATTATTATGCATTTTTTGGCTGCTGCGACTTACACACAGTTCATTTTTATCATTCAAAAAGCAGCGATATCCAATTATACTTAATGAAATGTATTTATTTCTGAATATTTTCCGCTGCAGTGACTTGAACAGTGGCACGTTAACCCGCCCGGAGCATGTACCACATTAACCACATTAACATCAGTTCACCTTCAGAGTAAACACCCTCAGACTGTAGTCGTCCTCCTGCGTTACCGAGACAACCGTGATCTCGATGCCCTCGTGGGTCACGGCGTCCTCGGGCCAGTACTCCGCACATTTCTAAAGGAAAGCATCATCACAGAAAACATTTATTACAACACACATTTTAATATTAAACAGATTTACTCGACACAATTCAACGCACCTCATTCTTCTCTTCCAGGTTTGTGATCATTACGATGATCGGGCATCTCTCCTGCCACACCATCCTCCAGAAGTCCCCCACCGTGTTCACCGTAGGACCCTGCGTGGCTATGTACGCCTGCTCCTCGTCGTCGTAACCCTGAACACGCAAAACACTGCCTGAGAATACACGGAAACACCTCAACGCTGCTCCGGGGGGTTCGTAGATTTACCTTTAAATAATTGCCGTTGATGTAGGTGCTGAGGAAGTCGTCTTCGTCATCTGACTTTAGAATCACTCTGCTGTGTGTGTCTGTGAGAGACAGTGTGAAAACATTACATTCAGGATATAATATGGGGGGTTGTTTTTGCTGTGTGCTCACTTGGTAAGATGGTTTTGTAGCGGTTCTTTCTCACCAGCCCGGGGTAATTGTACTCCTTTGGATCAACAAAGTTCATGGGAGTTTCCTGTTGTTGGGCAGAGAAAGCGAGACAGATGTAACAGTATTATTACCATGTAGAAGGCGCAGGTCAGACTCGAAATAAATGTTCTATTTTCTGTACTTGCAATAACAGTAGCTCCAATTTGAATATTTGTGTGACTGCACATGTGCCTAGCAGACATTGCAATCCTTCATGGGTTTTCATTATGCAAATATGCTTGTATGTATTCTCCTTCGCCCACTTAGAGGCTCTGGAGGAGCTCACGGGTGTGTGCGGCGCTCCATCGGGTGTTGTGTGTGGGATGTGCGTGTCTTTGTCTAGGTGTGTCTCAGGAGTGTCGGAGTGTAGGCGCTGATGCGGCTCTCACATAAAACTCGGCCTGCAGGGCCTGGTCGTCCATGGCCCGGCTGTGGAGCTGGGCAGGGGTCAGGACGTGCGTTCCCTGGCGGAGGTATTCCTGGGCCGACTGGTCTCTGGGTGAGAGTTGTGCGCCGTAGCCGTACGGCTCTGTGCACCCAGGGGTGCACATGTCCAGAGTCAGGGAGACATTAGAGCCCCTCCTGTCAGGCAGAGAAGGTCAGCAGAGACCATGATGTCATACACTTACGTCATGATTAGTGAGTAACACACACCTCTCCTGCAGCCCCACGGGAGTCACTGTGAGCGTGGCGGAGTCGGCCTCTGTCCTCGTGTCCGTGATGTCAAACACAGGCGTCTGTGGCACAGGGTCCAGGTCCAGGAGGTCCTCCTGAGCGTCGGTCCACTCTGAGAGGGTGAAGGAGGGCTGTCGACTCACAGACTGACGCCGCTCCCCCAGCTCCTTTGGGACGGGTCCTGACCGCCACAGGCCAGTGCCATAGCGCCACTTACAGACCATGTGGATGATCTACAGCAGAATATTACAATCAATACTTTGTAAATACTTAAATGAATTAGATTTGTATATGATTTTACTAAATGTTGCGGACTATTCCAGGCTGAACTACACATATAGCTCTGTTTTCTTCATTCTCTCCGGTGTTTTACCATGATGATGCAGATGGCCACACTGATTCCTGCTGTGCCATTGACGATCCACTTGTGCTCTTCAGTGTGGGCAACCTCCTTCATCAATAATGTTGACTGGACAAAATACAGATAAAAACAGTGTTCTGTTATGTGATCGCACTGGACACATGTACAGTGTCTGAGAATGAGGCAGGCAAACCTCGTACAGATACAGATATATAGTGAAATATCTACTATCGGCCTGATTATAAATGATCAGGTTGAATCTACAGAGACACACAGACTCCAGCTTCTATGTGAGAGTCAGCAGCATTTTCTAAGACTTAAAAACATTGAATTGTACACTATGATACTTACATTCCCGCCTAAGATCGGGTGGCATGGAAGGATGAAGCTAAGGTAGAAGTCTATTACTTGCAGAGCTTTATAGACGGATGAAAACGGCCCATTTCCTTCCATCACAAAGAACAGCCAGTAGCCCTGGACAGAGAAAGTAAAGATGTGTGTTTGCATGCTCATTCATGCATGAGTAATCAGACACGGGTTGTGCTTGTTCACGTGTGAAAAATGTCTCTCACACGCAGAATTTTAACATGCATGATCCTCATTTAAAGGGCCAATCACACTGTTTTCTTATCTGTGTTTTCCATTAGAATCATTTGGATCATTTCAGAACCTTTAACTATTCAAAACCCAAATCTGTGTGAAACTTCAGACCACATACCGTGACCTGGGACACAGCGAAGAGCGCCACCCAGAAGTGTATCTCCACCACCAGAGCGTAGACTTTATGCAAAAACAGTTCTTGTCCGTGAGAGTTGGGAGGGTCCGTGGGTTCAGTCAACTCGTCTTTATTTGAAAATCCATCCAGTGTTTTATCAGTCTTTGCAGGTTCATCGAGCCACACCGGGTCCTCGTCGGGCCTCAGGAAGATGGAGTCCTCCGTGGGCGACCGTGTGGAGCTGCTCAGCTTACGCGTCATGCTCCTCCTGGTAGATGAAGCTCTCCTGAGTTTAAACAGTTTCACGTTAATGACATAAAACGAAAACAAAACTTTAAATGAGCAAGTTTAAGTAATAAAGGGAACAAAATAAAACTAAAGTACTGTGCTTAAGTAGAGTGTTTAAGTATCTATGCTTTACTTAAGTACATTTTACAGTGAATACTTTTCACTTTTACTTCAGTACATTTGAGAGCAGTATCTGTACTTTCTACTACACTACATTTTTGAACAGGACTCACAAGTAAAAGTACTTTTCATATGATTTGAGGGGTTATTTTTACCCTCCTGACTAAAGTTTTCAAGTTCAAGCTTCGGCTTTGAGCAAAACAAAAATAAATACTCAAAATGTATAGAAAAAATTAAGAAATTGATTTGTATTTTTTACTGTTGACCAAAATAAAAATTAAATCAGTATCTCTACATTTAACACTTTTAACACTAGCAAACGAACAACATTTCACTCTGTAACTACATTTTTAATGAGTACTTTTTTTACTTGAGTAACTTTTCACCCCTGTATCTGTACTTTTACTTAAGTAACAGAATGGAGTACTTCATCCACCACTGATTAAACTCAGAACAAACTGTTATTTTAATGTGAAAATATGAATAAAATTGGTTTGTTTAGTGTAAATTTAAAAAATCTGTCACAATATTTTGGTCCATAAATACATTTTTATACAGCACTTTTCCACCCGCACATTCACACACACGTTCATACACCAGTGCGCACACACACTGGGGCGAGGTGGGTTAAGTGTCTTGCCCAAGGACACAACAGCAGCATTCATCTGTCGGGTTTCGAATCTCCAACATTCAGATCAGTGAACAAACACAAAACATAAAATGAACGTTGTTTTGAATAAATGCAAATCTGAATATCAGGTAACATATGAGCCATGGGTTTAAGAATAATGGGAAATGAGGACTGTTGCCATAGCGATTTGCAATTTAAGACTAAATATTATATGTAGGATAGGTCCTCAAAAAGCTGCATATAACAGGAAGCTGAAACTAATGAATATATTGCTTATATTTAAAAAAGAAAATCTCAAAATGTTGCAAAAAGGGCAGATTAAAAATGTAAAAATCAAGAAATTTTTTTTGTAAAATTACAAATAAAGGTACAGTGTGATATTTTTACATGTTGTGAGTGGTTTACATTTGTCTGATACTTAAAGGTCCTATATTATGAAGGTGTGTGGAGTTTAAAAACACAGCGGAGCACTTCCTGTATCACCACATGATGACATCACAAGGTGGAACAGAGCGTTTTCAGTTTGAGAGAAGGACTCTAGCTTAAATCTGCAGGTGCGTTTGTGCGTTAAACATGCGTGAATGAAACAAAACACAACTCCAGGTCTGTTTACGACGAGAAAACATTATAATATATATCAGAAAATAACGAAATATAGGACGTTTAAACCTCTCGTCGGAAAATTGTTCCCACGAAATGCCCAAAAAAACACTGTGATATTCATTAGTTGTCAAAGTTGCCGTCCCCTAATCAGTTTCAGCTGAATCCTCCCTTCATGTTTGTCCTGCTCCTTTGTTTTGCTTTCAGCTTTTGTTTCTATTCATGCAAACAACTTCAAAGTCCGACGGTGGGGGTTCTTTCGGAGAACGCTACCGCTAATTAGACGAGACGCTGTTCCCCGTCACTGTCGGTCTAGACCAGGGGCGTCAAACACATTTACACCGAGGGCCACATCAGGAAAATGGTCAAAATAAATAGTCACTAGTTGTTTGACTTGTTCATAAACTTGATTCAATTTACAAATATCACATAATGTATTTTCTGTACTATAAGTCGCGCTTTTTTCTTTTCATAGTTTGGCCGGGGGTGCGACTTAAACTTAGATAAACTTGACTTCTACGTGGAATTTAAGTCGCATTTGAGTATATAATGTCATATCTTCAATACGGTCACACTGACAACCTGAGAACCGTGTTTTTTTTCTTCATTATTACACTTTTCTTTTTTTTATTTATACTCCAGAGCGACTTATAATGTGGAAAATACAGTATGTACTTCCATAAAATGTAAAAATATGGCTGTATAACTTGCGATATCCTGATAAACACACATTTTGAGACAGTCATACTTTTAATTTTCCTTGTCGTGGGCCACAGGAAATGACAAGGCGGGCCACTTTTTGCCCGTGGGCCTTGAGTTTGACACATGTGCTCTATATCATAACGTCAAAATATCCAGAAAAAACAACTTAGGCCGACTTCTAGAAGAGAGTGCAGCTTTTCAAAATGTAGAACCTCTTTCTCTAAATCGTTTTTCTCTGTTGTCGCTAAATCGAGTCAGTGGAAAAGTTAAAGTTAAAACGAGATTATAACACGCACAGGTTTTCAAAAGTTTGCACGTGTGACAAAGAAATGGCTAAAATCACAGCACGTTTGCACCATTAGTGAATGTGTGAAAGAAAGAGGATTTGTATATCTGAAATTGAGTGACTGTGTGTGCGTGTGTGTGAATAAATTGGTATGGTTGTGTATGTGTGTGTGTGTGTGTGTGTGTGTGTGGGTGGGTGTGTGGGGGTGTGTGTGTGTGTGTGTGAACTGAATGATTTTATGTTAATGTTTTAGAAATGTCGTATTTGAGGCTGAGATGTGTTGTATTAGACGTATGTACCGTATATTTACAGGTCTTTCCACGCATGCCCAAACTGTGGCCCGGGGACCAAATGCGGCCCTCAGATGAATTTTTCTTGGCCCTCAAGCCTCCAGCTGATTGGCCCAAATTACCTTAAACAGTACTTTTTACTGTACATTTGTGAAAATCTACTTTAACAAGTCCATATCAAATATTTAACGTGTCCCATTGAGGATGTAAGCATGAAATAAAAGTCTAGTGCACACGTGTCAAACTCAAGGCCCATGGGCGAAATTTGGTCTGCCATGTCATTTCCTGTGGTCCACAACAAGGTAAATTAAAAGTATGACTATCTTAAAATGTCAGTTTATCAGGATATCGCAACTTATACAGCCATATTTTTACATTTTATGGAAATAAATACCGTATTTTCTGGACTATAAGTCGCTCTGGAGTATAAATTTAAAAAAGCATAATAATGAAGAAAAAAACGAGGTTGTTAGTGTGACCGTATTGAAGATGTGACATTATATACTCAGATGTGACTTAAATTCCACATATAAATTGAGTTTATCTGCGTCGCACCCACAGCCAAACAATGAAAAGAAAACAAAGCGCGACTTATAATCCGGAAAATACGGTATGCGATATTTCTAAATTGAATAAAGTTTATGAACCAGTTAGAAAACTAGTAGGCCCTTTGAGAGTCTAGTGGTTGAGTCTAACTTGTAATAATAATGCAAGTTTTAAGTATTCGCTGTATTTTTGACCAGTCTGTGACCCTCAATCGACCCTCAGCTTTGTCGAATGAGAAAAGTTTGTCCACCCCTGACCTACACCAAACTGTTCTTCTTACTTAACATCAGTCTGTCCAGGGACCAAAACAACCTGGCACCATCTTTCCTGTTTTTTAAGCTCAGTATATATCGTTGTGCGCTGTCCCTGTCCAAATAAAACCATATTATACACGTGTTGATTTAAATACACCTTCGTTTGACCCAGCGCGCCGTCCCCTCAGCCTCTGCCTTCTCCACATTTCCAGCTAAACGTCCAGTGTCCGTCACATCCGGATCCTCTCGTCTTTGTCACATTGGAGTCCGTTGTGTGAATGTGAGTGTGAGAGAGGGAGACTGGGCGCCGGAGCCTCTATTGTAGAGAGATGAGTCAGGAAGGGGGGGGGGGGGGGGGGAGCGTGTTTACAGCCCTGTCCGTCGCCTTGGTAACAGAGTGGCTCTCATCCGTCCTGAGTATTATCATCCAATGACAGCGCGCGTACATACACACACTCTCGTTTTTAGCTCGTGTATTCAAAGCTCCCTTTTCCATCCCCGCTCCTCGCTTTGTCCTTCAGCCATTAATAAAGATGTTTTGTGCATTGGCTGATTAGCGCCACATGGTGAGCGGCGGATGTGTGAACGCGGGGGAAGGTGTCGTCTCTTATCGCTTGGGTTTAAATGTGTTTTCATCAATGGGAAGGTTAGACGAAATTGGCGAAACGCGCGATCGTACGGCAGTTGATCTGAGCAATCACACGACTCACCTTTGTCGACGGCGGGGTGTGAGGGGGGTAGGTCACATGATCAGGTGAAGCGCGGTGTTCTGAGCCAAACGCCTGTTGTCAATCATTGTGCAGCGAAGACCTGAGGAAACACGCCGGATTAGCTATTTAAAGGGCTCGTGTTAGGCTGTTTTCTGATCTAGGTTATTATAATGCTGTTTCCACCTTGTGATGTCATCATGTGGTGGTACAGGAAGTGCTCCGTTGTGTTTTTAAACTCCACACACCTTCATTTCTAGAATCATTTGGATCATTTCAGCGCTGGAATTGCTGATCTACGACTGGACGAAGGGTGAAAAAGCAGCTGAAAAAACTACCACTTCATGACATCACAAGGTGGAACAGAGCGTTTTGAGGTTTGGAGATGCGAACAAACTGATAATTAAGGGTTATTCAAACAACAAAACACAACTCCAGGTGTGTTTTTGACGACGTAACAACATTATAACATGGCGTAAATTTCACATAAGCCATAAGAAGTTTGCCACCATCAAGTTTGGAGTGAGTGAATAACGTTTTTTAAAGTGATTTGGGTTTTGTGAAAGGGACATTAAAGCGTTAAACTGACCCTGTACCAGAAAATCAGTTTAGTTTATTTGGCATTTGTAGGTTAAAACCACAGGAACAAAAGCAAAAAGCTGAGAATTGCTTTTAAAGGTCCCATGTTACGCTATTCTCTGGTCTGCTCTAATGTTGTTTCCTCGACACAAACAGACCTGGAGTTGTGTTTTTTTTGTTTCATTCACATGTTTAACACACAAACTCTGCAGATTTAGACTGAGTTCTTTTCTCAAACAGCAACAGGACTTGTATTTAAACGACCAACTATAAGAAAACCTTTATAAATAAATATAAATGCGAAGAATTAACTTTTTTTTGCGGACTATAAGTTAATCTTTTTTTTCATAGTTTGGCCAGGGGTGCGACTTATACTCAGATGCGACTTATATGTGAAATATGTTGATTTTTTTCTTTATTATAATGCATTTTTTTGGCTGGTGCGACTTATACTCCAGTGCGACTTATATGTGAAAGATATGTTGTTGTTTTTTTCTTCATTATTATGTTGTCTTTGGCTGGTCAGATGCAATTTATACGTGAAATATCTGTTTTTTCTTCATTATTATGCATTTTTGGCTGGTCCGACTTATACTCAGATGCAACTTATACGTGAAATATCTGTTTTTTCTTCATTTTTATGCATTTTTGCCTGGTCCGACTTATACTCCAGTGCGACTTATACTCCGGAAAATACTGTACATGTTTGAGCGATTAGCTGTAATGAAGAGTTAACCAAAAAATGTAATTGTAATACTTCAAAATGATAAAGAGTCATACGATTTACTCATAGCATAACGTAATACACCTTTGTTCTAGACTTTTTCGATTTTCTTCTTTTCTTTTTTCGAGCCTACAGCGACGAGGAGCCGCATTCACAGGTGGTCACTCTGACACAGGTCATGCAGAGACAGAAGACGGAGCGGAGTAGCGCCTTTGTCACCTCCGAGCTGTGCGTTCATGAGCGGAGGACGGTGACATAGTAAACTGTCAGGACTTCTTCTTCTTCTTCTTCTTCTTCTTCTCCCTTTCTTCTCTGTCCCATCACCGACTCCCAAACACAACAATGGGCTTCAGTCAGTTATAACCCAACACAGAAGTGCAGAGTCTTTTCTTTTCGTCGCCCGATTGTGTTTTTTTTTTTTTTAACTGATCAAGGCACAAACGCAGCACGTCTCCATGGTAACGCGCATCCATACAACGCGCTCCTGCACACGCTTAACCCATATCAGCGCGTCTCCGGGTTTAAACAGGTAAAATACAGTGAGCGGACAGATGCACGGAGGAGAAACGCTTCTTGTTTTTTTTAGTGTGAAGGTTGTCTGAAGCAATGACGCAGTGAGGTTGGCGTTTCGGTAACTGTGGTAACCAGAATACTGTACACAGACTGACACTACGGCTCACACAACACAAAAATAATAAAAGTGGAAGCTCAAAGATGGCGTGAACCTGCATTTACATATCAGTCTGTCACTTCACTTTGGTCGAAACGTAGATATACTTCCACGCAAAACACTTTCTTGTAACTCATACTTTGCTCCTCGTCTTGAGAAAGCAAAAATTTAGGATTGCACAAGGAATTAACTCAACTATTTTGCACTTTGTAGGACACAGGGTTGAATTTCTGGCAAACAAAAGTGACATTTTTCACTTCAGTTACAACAAAAACGATCATTTTTGACTTGAAACGATAATTTTTGGGTTGAATCTTCCACGCTTTTTCACGCATCTAACCGTTTTCCAGCTCGTTTTAAGATTACGTTCGCTCACACACGCAGCAGTCGGCTCTTCTCTCCTCACCGGTGGGCCACTGTCTTTGGGCCCTTACACACTCCACCCCCTCAGTCCCCAAATAGAGCATGTGCGTAGTATTTCAATTGATCGCCTGCCATCCAGCTGAGTCCAAACAGGCCACATATTAAACTCACAGGGTACCGGGATCACTACGGACGAAACCCCCTCGTCCTGCAGCGGCGGACGAGAGAAAACATCTACGAAAAGGTTTCAAATGTGCGTTCAAAGTGTGGATAGAGCCACATAAGCAGAAGCTGACGGTAGAGTGATGATGGGACTGTAACATGAGAAAGACACAAGGGGGCTGAGCTTTGCCTGTTTACTTTAGCCGTACGCACACATAATCGCACACATAATCTTGGGATGACCTTACGATTCGAAAGGAAGTTTATTTCTTCCGAGACGGATAATCGATGAACTCTATTGTTTACATACTTTCTTACGACACCTCATTCTCTGGGGCCAATTCGAATCTCATTTTAGTGCCCAGTGCAAACCTAATGGTGAAGCCGTATTGTATTATGAATAATTTACGAGCTCTGCACAGGGAAATTGATTTGCAAAGATAAATCTGGAAACGCAGAGTTGCAGACGTCGGGAGATATAAGGTTACGGCTTGACAAAATGAAAATAACACAGAAGAAGACCTGTGCTGGCGCGGTAGTCCCGTTTTCCCATTCATACGAAAAGACAAAACACCATTCATATCACGTACAGGGCTACGGTGAGCTGGTGCGACCACACAGAGCTGCGCCGCTCGGATTAGTAATGATGGACTGTTGCTTCGCTCTCCGGTAACTCCCATATTGTCACATACAAACACCACGATTCCGAAGAAGCAACATGTTCCCAGGAAGCGTGCAACCTCACCGAGAGATTCCCGAGCTGGACAGTTGCAGTAGCTCGAGCTGGAGAATTGGTATTCAACTCATGTCGCGCGATAAAGGAAGGAAAGAACGAAGGAGAAAGCAGCTCGTTCCTAAGTCCTTACCTGGCTCCGTTTGTTTTCACATGGCCAAAACGTTTCCTCCCCCCCGTCGACCCCTTTCCTTTTTCAGATCCGAACGGGAAAACCTACAGCCGCCAATCCCCGTTTACGGCTGGCTTCTTCTCTGTCTGGAAGAGCGAACGTTCATGTGAGATAGACTGGAGATGGAAGAGGAGGAGAGGAGGAGAGGAAAGGAGGAGGAGGAGGAGGAGGAGGGGGAGCACAGGGGGAAGGTGGGGGAACAGAGGACGGCGAAGAGGAGAGGAAACAGGGATGTGGGATGTATGTGCGAGAGGAGAGGAGAGGAGAGGAAAGGAGGAGGGATAGAAAGTCCAAAGGATCCGATTTTTTTTTTTTTTTCTTCTTCTCTTTTGTTTGTATATCCTGGAGGAGAGAGAAAGGAGATCCACAGGCGGCTGCTTCGTTGGTATATGCAGCAAGCAAGAGGCTGTGCGGTATCCTTGGCAACAGAGCCTGGACGATGGAGAGAGGAGGAGAGAAAGAGAGCTGTGAGTGAGTGAGTGAGTGAGTGGATGCGCTGGTAACATAGTGAGGACGCACAACTACGTGATGAAGATGTATGGAGGTCTGCGCGCTATTTAACTCGTATAAATCACAGCGTTAAGGAGCTGGAGTCAACTGCGAAAAGTGAGAAAAACGGGAACGATTGCAAAGAAATGGACATGTGAACGTACCTGTTGGGAGTTTATTAAAGACTCAACAGCAGATTTCAGGGTTGAAGCTGCAAAAAGAGCCGGGAATCGTGTGTTTTTTGGCTCCAGATGTGGATGTGATGTTGTTTATAAAGTGTGCGCTAATGAATCAGGCTGTAAAAATAGTGACGAATGAACGTAGACTTTTTCTGGCTGGACTTTCAAATGAGACGTTTTCTGGCTTGAATGGAGAGTGGAGACAGCTGAATGACATTTTAGTTCATTTATGAAACTTGAATCGTGTCGCTGGAATAAACAGAAACGGGCAAAGTTGTTCGGTATGTTTCTATCATAAAGACGAGGGACGTTTTAACCACACAAACTCCTCATGTTCATTAAAGGGGATGTTTACAGGAGCTGGTATGTTCCACAGTTTAGACCCGTTTAGAGTAATTATGGAGGATAAACGGTAATATTGAAACTAATTTATGCCACTGACGCAACAATCCAAGCAGATTTAAACCACAAAAGCTATTCTAAATCTACAATATTGTTCAAAAATCATGAGCTGCAATAAATAAACAGCAGAATGAAATGTTTAGTCGTTAGTTTGAGTCATAAAAAGTTATGAATTCAAACTTTTATGCCTTAAATCTTATTATATGGCCAAAAAAAAAAAAATCTGACAAAAGTTTGGACACACCCTCTCATTCAGTGTTTTTTTTTTCTTTATTTTTACAATTTTTACATTTTATATACCGTAAATTTCAGATTATAAGCCGCAACTTTTTTCCCCCACACTCTGAACCCTGCGGCCTATACAACAGTGCGGCTAGATTTATAGACCACCAGAGGGCGCTGTCTAAGAGTAAACGTAAGTGAGACGGACGTGCGGAAAGATTATGAGCTGAAGAATACACTAGTTTTGATTTTGAACTGTTATTTTGCGCCTCGTGCCACAGCTTCATCATGGAAAACTTAGTCAATGTAAAAAAGACGACAAAATCTTTTAGAGGAAATAAACGCAGACGGTCCGTGTTGGTGCGGTTTTATTTCTAAACATGCAGGTATGTTCATCCCGTGTTGATGTCGTGTTAATACCGTACTAATGATTTTCAGGCACAGTTTACCAATTAAAACAAAACTCTGTACCGTCTTTCTGTGTAAATACCTCACGTTACAACATATTTGTAACATGCGGCTTATATTCAAGTGCAGCTTATATTTGTGCAACATTGATTTTCTTTTAAAATTTTGCTGGTGCGGTTTATATTCAGGTGCGGCTCAATAGTCTGAAATTTACGGGTTTTTTTTTTTATTTTTTTTTTAAATTTTATATGTAGTCACCCTTTGCTTTGTCGAAAAATATTTAGCAGTTATTTAACGTTTTTATTTACGCCATAATTCCGTATATCTTACTTCATATATGTGATGTGTTCTGTATGGATGTAAGTAATAAGTAATAACACCTTCATGGAGACTTGTAACTGAAGAATGTTACATAGTGCATCTTTAGGTTGTCCAGACCAGTGATTCCCAACCTCCGGCCCGGGGACCAGTACTGGCCCGTTACACATTTGTTTCCGGTCCGTGCAAAAACAGTAAATAATTTATCAGTGACGCATCTTCTCCGACGTTACTTTCGCTCGTCCCTCGTGACACGTTATAACAAACTCGTCCATAGATAAATAATGAAAATCCTGAGAGGAAATCGACGCAGGAATCCATTTGATATAACGGCGAGTTGATTAAATCTGTGCTCTTGTCTTTTGTTTTGTCGCGGCGTCATATCACATATAACGCATCACACACGACGCGCAAAAGTCGACCCACAAGCGAGTGAAAATGAGCCAAAATAAAAGTCTTTGGAGAGCGTTTTTGCAAAGGGGAAAAGGCCAAAAGAGGAGCCAGAAACGGAGCGAAATTTAACAGACAACACCAGGAGTCCTGCTTAAAATATGGGTTTGTCGCTACAGGTGAGTCCGTTCTGCGTAATATGCGGAGAAACACGAACGAGGCAATGAAACCTTCAAAAAAAAAAAAAAACTGCTTCGGCACATGGAGATTAAAAAATAAGACTTCAGAGTTTTTTTAAGGAAACAAACGCGAACAAGAAGGACAAAGAAACCAGCGCAGGACTCCCTCTGATTCAGCGTATAGTGAGTTGTATTTTTTACGCATTTAACTTATTTTCGCCATATTTATCCGCCACGCGTAGAAGGCCGGGCCGCGAAAATAAAACCTAAATTGCAAAAAAAAAGCTCGGGGATCCCTGTCAATCCGATAATAACTGTGATAAATGCTCTGATCAAACGTCCTGTCGCTGGTTTGTTGGATTATAAAACAGTTTTCACACATATTCTGAGTACCTGCTTGTACATCCTCACTCTTATGTCCCTCCCCGCTCCCTGTACTCTCCGTGTGGCGCCGCTTCGCTCCCTCCTTCCTGCGTCGCCATATGGTAGTTTTTCAGTCAGCTCTTTGAAGTGTCCAGCAGGGAACAGCATCTCCTGTAACGACACGTACTGCAATATGCCAACTGTGTGTGATAATAGTATTAAAGTAGTATTAAAGCAGAACAATTCGACAGGATTGAGGCCAAACAACGTCGCACAAAAAGCAGCAATGTTTATTTTTTTAGGGATGCGACACTGGGAAAATGTCTGGATTGGATGTCGGCTTCTAAATATCCGTTCAGTCAATTCCCCGGTTGCACGTTTAAATCTAAAATGAGAGTTTATTTGTCGTAATCGCAGAAGTTTTAGTCATATAAAGTCGTTCCTGAGGGATGATTAACAGCTACGTAACACATTTGGAGCAGATCTCTCTTGTTTTATTGTTGTTTTAAGGAAATAAATGCTGTTTTCAGTCTCTGTTCTGGTTTGAAATAAGTAAATATGGCTTTGGATCTTAATTTCATGAACATAAACATGGACGTTTTGAGCTAAAATCAGCACAAAGAAATAAGATTACAGTTATTTGATCATAATTTGATGTTTTGCGCAGACTTAAAGTTGTAAAAACGATACTCTGACGCAGAGATAAAGGACTGAGCTTCAGTCTTAATAAACTTTGGTCATTTTGGTCAGGGTCATGTTTTTATACAGAGTTTGTCCATCGTCAAGTCACTAAAAGCGTTTAACATTAAGGAACCACACACACACTCACAGATATACACACATTCACGCACACATTCACACATAGATATACACACACACACACAAACGCACCCCTACACACATACACACAGATATACGCACATACACACACACCCCCACAGACACACAGATACACACACACACCCCTTCACACACACATTCACACACAGATATATACACACACAGATATACACACACACACACCCCTACACACCCCCACACACACCCCCACACACACATACACACACACGCACACCCCCACACACACAGATATATACACACACACACAGATACACAGATATACACACACAGACACACACCCCCCCCACATACACAGACACACACACACACTCACACACACATTCACACACCAGTTACACAGGGGGTTAAGTGTCTTGCCCAACGACCAACCAACTGAGCTTCCATCGCTCGTATGAATGAATTCTTGTTTTTATCAATCTATTTATTTATTCATCTATTAATTTATTTCCAGATGTAATATTTTAATGACAGGTTTAATTAATTATCTAATTTTGTATTTATATATTTACTATCAGCACGATGGCACCTCCAGAGTAATAAACGTTGGTGGAAAGTAATGAAGTACAAGTAGTAAAGTACTGTACGTAAGTAAAAATCTGCGGTATCTGTACTTTACTTAAGTACATTTTACAGTGGATACTTTTTACTTTTAGTTCAGTACATTTGAGAGCAGTATCTGTACTTTCTACTCCACTATGTTTTTAAACAGGACTGAAAAGTAAAAAGTACTTTTATAATAGTTTGAGACCTGCTGAAAAGGCGCAGGATTGTACTTTATTTACATGTTCATAGTTTGAGCAACAAAAAAATACAAATAAAAACGGCTGGAAAAAAAACTCGATTCGATTGTTTCTGTTTAACAAAATCCTGCACGAATCTTTATCAAAATCACCACATTTCACTCAAAATCTGCACGAAATACTTTTACTTTTTACTCTTTCAGTTCATTTTTAAACAGGTACTTTAATACTTTTATTTTTCCATGTGATACTTTCTTTGTTCTGGTATCTGTACTTTTACTCTAGTAACAAACCCGAGTACTTCATCCAGCTCTGGTACAAACATAATTCAGGAAATGGATTTATATAAAAAGCAGTTTACCAAACGAGGACCTCTAGAGGCGACACTCATCACTGCAGGAGTCTGTGAATGACACATGAAAGTTCAACGCTGCGATGAGGGAAAAATGGAAAAGTCTTTCATTAATTTCCTTATGTCCGTTCCATCCCGATTATCTGGAACAATAATGTTTTACGACAGAAGAGGCGACGGATAATTCTGTCTCACATTTGCATTTGGAGTCATATATTTGGATCATCGAAACACAAACCCAGGTCTGTTTCCTCATCACAAAACAAACCTGGAGTTGTGTTTTGTTTCATTCAGTGGTGGACCATGAGAAAGTCAAAGTACATTTTAGGTATCTGTACTTTTACTTCTACTGCACTACATTTTAACAGGACTGAAAAGTAAAAGTATTAACATTATTAACAAATAAAAACAGATAGAAAAAAACAAAACAAAACTTTGGCTCAAGACTCAAAATGTGAAAAACACCAAATAATTTTCCTTTTTATTCTTTAAGTACACTTTTAAACAAGTACTTACGTATTTTCATGTGATACTTTTCCTTTTACTTGAGGATTGTTTTTTGCTCTGGTATCTGTACTTTTATTTACTATTTATGTATTTATTTATCTATCTACTAATTTATTGATTTATTTATAGATATTATCATCTTTATTATCTATTTATTTATGTATTTATTTATTTATTTCGAAATGTAATATTTTAATGACAGGTTTAATTAATTATGTAACTGTGTATTTACATATTTTATTTTATTTTTTTATTATTTTTTTATTATTATTTTCTGAGACTTGCTGAAAAGTCTGTGGGTCTAAACACTTTTTACTCTTTAATTACACTTTTAAACAGGTACTTCAACACTTTTACTTAAGTAGATTTGTCCACGTGACACTTTTCCTTTTACTTAAGTTTTTTTTTTTTTTTTTTTGCACTGGTATCTGTACTTTTACTTAAGTAGGACCAATATTGAGTACTTCTTCCTCTTCTGGTCCAAAATGCCATTACTGCAGTGACCATTTCAAAGTCTTGTTTCTGTTCTGAGGTTTTGACGCAGCGACTGTGACACACTTTGGTTTTATTCATGGTAAATGTTTGACTATTTTACCAATAACACTACTTTTTTCTTTTATTTTTGCTCTCCCAGTCCATTATAACCCAGAGAGAAACACCTGTGCCTCATGTTTGACTCCACCTTACTGTTATTTGCCAGAGAAAAACTTAAAACAAATATTGATTCATACAAACGTTTAATATTTGAACTAGTGCAGATAAGTCCACGTTCTGCTTCAAACATGTTTCAGGGGAGATGGTTTTATAAGATCCTTCTGGTTTTCTCACTCTCCTCTGAACATTACATTTGTTTTCTGTTTGTACAATAGTTTTTTACTTGTGCAAATAAAATAAAATCTAATCTAAAGAATCCCGCCTCGCGAAACTTCAAAACCTACGACTAAAACTTCTGACGACTTCTAAGAAACGGAGGATTTAAAGAGCGGGAATTCCAAGTAAAAGACTTCAGGTATCTGTACTTTCTACTCAACTACATTTTTGAACTGGAAGTATTTTGTATTATTGTGTGAGAGCTGCTGAAAAGGCTGAGGGTTTATTTTTAACACGACAAAATTTGAGCAAAACTAAAATTTACAGATGAAAATAGTTAGAAAAAAGTGATCGATTCAGTTGTTTCTGTTGAAATTCAGCTCTTTTATCAAAATCACTCCATCTGAAGCTTAATAAGACTCAAAAATACACTTTTAAACAGGTACTTTAATACTTTTACTTGTGTATTTTTTGTATTTTTCCTTCAGAGTTCATAATATCCTTCATAACAGTGTCCAGTTGTGCGGCGGCTTGTGAGTCAGGTTTGGACGGTAAAATAATAAAACACGAATAACAGATGTTTAATTTTTTGTATTGAGTTTTATTTTGTGTTAATGCAGGGGTCAAAGGTCACGTGTGGAGCCGCCTTAGCGCTGGTAACGCCGGGGCCCCTCCTCTGCTCCTCCTCCTCGTCATTAGTCGAGCGGGTCGCTGTGCCTTTTGCTTCAGAGCAGATTCGAGTTTCTTCTGAAGTCGTGCGTTCTTCTTTCTGGACATCTCGTTTGTCAGGAGCATCTCCAGTCGCGTTGATGCTCGTTTTGTCGTCCGGTGGTGGGGTTTTGTCGTCCCTCTGCTCGTTGGACCTGGTTTTGCCGCTCGTGCTCTGGACTGTCTCGGCTGGAGGCCTCTGGATCAGTCCAGTGTGGGTGTTTCAGGGCAGAGATCTCAGTGTCCTGTTCTTTAAGTGTCTTGCTCATCGCCTCCATGTTCCTCTGTGCAAAGGTCAGTTCTTGTGCGAGCTGTGTGTTCTCCTTCAGTGCACCGTCAAACTGCTGTCTGATATTGTTCTGTGCACTGGTGACACTGTCCAGCTCTTTTTCTTTCTTCTGGAGCTTGTCCTTGACTTTATAGAACTCCAGCTCCATTTGTGCCGTCACGTTGTTGGTGTTGAGAAGCTCCTGTTTCAGACGCATGTTCTCGTGTCCTGCGCTGATGTACAGGTTTCTCAGCTGTTTGTGGGCGCTGATGTGGGAAACCATCTCCTTCTCTTTCTCGTGGAGCAACACCGTGACTTTTTGAAACTCCACATCTGTGTTTGCTGTGGCCTTTTTGAGTTTGTGAAGCTCCTTTTTCACTCCCATCATCTCCTGCACTGACTTGAGATGCTTGATTCTTCTCTGCCGATGGTCCTCAGTCTCTTGTTCCAGTTCTTCTTCCTTCTTTTGGAGGGCCTCAGTGAGGTTTTGGATCTCCAGTTCTTTCTCTTGGTCCATCCTCTCCTGAGCCTTGAGCCTGAGGTCCAAGGATCGGTTCATTTGGACCTGATCTGCGAGCTCGGCCCTCGTTCACTCCATCTCTTGGTGGAGCACCCTGACTAGAGCGCTCTCGTCCAGGGGTACCTCGTTCACTGTCCAGGCTGAAGTCCTCGTCGTAGAGGTGGGCGTCATCCTCAGATGTGTACAGGGTCCATGGCTTCATGGTGAAAGTCGTGGAGCGATCGTTTTCTGCGTGTGTTTCCATCGGTGTCTGAGAAGTTATGAGCCAAATCTGTGAGTGACTTTATAACAAAACCTCTGATTCTAGAGTCTGACGTCATCTCATCTCCACGACGACACGACGACACGACGACCTCGTGATCCACGTGTCAGAGAGTCGTGACATCATCACTCTACCATGTACCATATTTTATTCATATATAGATAAATAGATCAATCAATCAGCGTTTATTTATAGAGCACTTTACAACACTCAACGTGACCAAAGTGCTTTTCAGTGAAATCAAACTAAAAGCAAGTTAAAATCATACAAACAGAAAAATAGGAGAATAAAATAAAATAGATTCACCTCTTGAGACCCGAGCTCTTGCAGGACTTTATTTGCAAAAACTATTAAGAGCTTGAACACAGACATTTTGTGTAAAAAACAAAATGAGAAACAATTGTGCCTCTAGGATCAATGTGTCTCATTTGTGCTGCTGACAGGTGCAGGAAGACATGTCTTTAAATAAAAATACAAATAAAATAAAAAAAATACATTAAAATACAATAAAAGATCAGATTAAATAAAAAATAATAAAAAAAAGAAAAATACTTTAAAAATAAAATACAAATAAATAAAAATTAAATAGAAAATAAAAAATACATTAAAATACAATAAAAAATAAATAAAAAATAATAAAATTAAAAAAATAAATTAATTAAAAATACAATTAAAAAATAAAATACAAATAAATAAAAATAAAAAATAAATATTCTCTTAGAAATATTCAAAATTGAACATGTTCTTGTTGCTGTTCTTCTAAAAATTTGCACTGTGGCCTAAAAAAACCCCTAAATGTGTTGTCCACAGATGAGGACACCTGGGCTCAGGAGGTTAATACAACAAAATATAAATAATGATAATGTGTCACAACATTACTAGGTGTTGAAAGCCAGTCTGAATAAATATGTTTTAAGTCTGGATTTAAAAAGACCAAAGTCAGTGATGGTGCACGTATCAGGAGGCAGTTTGTCCCAGAGTTTGGGCCGAGCCACAGAGAAGATCACCCCAGTGTTTGGATAGATATAGATATACATATAGTTTTACATACAATTGGACCTTTAAAGTAAACACAGTACAATGTGATATAAGATGATTTAAACATTATGAGAGCTGTATATCTCATGTCATAAACCTCATATATCTCATATCTCTGGTACATGTGTCGTGTCGTTACATGTGAACGCTTTACTGGACTCGGCTGGTGACTTATTGCAGTCACTTCCTCTTTCTCTTGTAGCATTTCTGTAACTTTGCTTCAGTTTTTGTCCTTGGTGAACATTTGAAGGTGTTATTTTTGGTGGTAGCTGTAAGCGTTTATATTTCCTGTATGTGCCAAGGAGGTTTTACACATTTATTCAGATGAATAAGTGTGAGAGGCCGAGGTGCCACTGGACGCACACGAAACACACAACTCACTTTGGAAGGAGAGTTTTTGTTCCACTTGAAGCAAAGGCACTACAGAAACGATACAATAAAAGTGTCCTGACCCACTGCAGAGTTCAGAACACAGTAGTGACGGTGTTTGGAGAAGGACCGAACAAAATTAAGTGTTTGTTTTTAAGATTTGAGATTTATGTTTTAATAAAATAATCCTGTTTAACCCGTTTAACCCGGAGAGAAGCAGAAGTGGAAGAAGTACTCAGGTTTGATACTTAAGTAAAAGTAGAAACTGAAGCAAAAAATCATGAAGTAAAAGTAAAAATATCACATGACAAAATCGAGTAAAGTAAAAGTATTAAAGTACCTGTCTAACTTTTTACTCTTTAAGTACATTTTTTAAGTTTTTTGTGCAAATTTTGAGTCTTATAAAGCTTTAAATGTGGTGATTTTGTTCAACAGAAACAATTGAAAGTACATTTTTATTTTCTTGAAGTATAAACATGTTAAAAATAAACCCTCAGCCTTTTCAGAAAGTCTCAAACTATAGTGAAAAATACTTTTACTTTTCAGTCCTGTTCAAAAATGTAGAGTAGTAGTAAGGACAGATAAAAAGTAGTAAATACAAACACCAGCTCTCAAATGTAGTGAAGTAATAGTATCAGTATATAAGTGTAAATGCCTAAAATGTATACTTAAGTGCAGTACTTTACTACTTTTACTTCATTATGCAGAGAAAACTGAAACAAAAACTGCAGTACTAAAGGTAAACGGTCACATTTTACTGCACTTTTCCATTTTCAAGTCGCACAAATGGCTTTACATGAAGGAAACACACACACACACACATTCACACAGACACTGGGGGCGAGGTGGGTTAAGTGTCTTGCTCAAGGACACAACGACAGTACTCATCTGTGAGACCTGGAATCGTACCGCCGACCTGTGCGTGAGTAAACCTGACCGCTCAACTAATAATATTTACATCGAGAGCGGGATTTGAACTAACAACCTTCGTACCAGCAGTGGACAAACACACTGTGGAACCTTTCAAACTGCGAGTTAGATTCCCCCCGCAGCTCTGATTACACGTATAGATCAAATATATCAGTGCTGTGTCTTCGAAGTAACGGAAAGTAACAGTTGTAGTAGTAGTCATGGTATTCAAAACACACAAACAAGCAAATCCCACACATTTCCTCTTCTTAGAAAAAAGAAAAATATCGCTTCTGTGGAACAAAAAGAACAAAAAAAATAACCGAAATACTAAGAGAGACACGACGGAGAATGTAAACGTGTTTCCCAGAAGTCCCCACCCTCGCTGGCTTCTGTCACAGTGACCCCTCTGCCCTGGAATGCTCATGTCGTTTCTCTTGGGCACTTCAGAAATGGTTTAAAGCGCTGGATCGTCGCACATGTCCGACCCAGACTCCCTGTTTGTTCATTCTGGAAATATAAACACAGATTTTGGACGGTGAAGATGTAAACTTGGTCACGGTTCATCGTAGTAATTATGATCATTTGGTTAAGTAAACAAACAGATAGAAGAGGCCGATAAAGGCGCCGTTAAACGAGTCCTCCTCTGATCGACGCACAGATAAAGTTTAAAGGAAAACGTCTCATAAACAACAATGTCCCGCTTTGTCCAAATAGAGTAGGATTCAAACTCGTGTCTCCTGTCCAGTACAGAATGTGTTCAGACAAATTTACATAAACGTTGGATCGCAGTGTGACTCTGAAGTGCTGTGCGTTTGCGATTTGTTTTCTCCCCGACAAAACCCACAATGTCGATGAAACGTTCTGCACCGACAAAGACGCCTACGAAGGTTTGAACTTTGAGAGAGTTTAAATGAGAGAGAAATGTGAGAAAATGTTAACGCCTGTGTGAGAAAAGTGTATAAAGTGTGTGGTGAGGGGTTTTACATCTGCAGGATTTTTTTTTTTTTTTTTTTTGCTCTGGTATCTGTACATTTATTTATCTGATTTGATGTTTTGTATTAATTCATTTTTTTATTTTTTATTTTTATTAATTTTTTATTTATTCATTTAATTTATCTATTCATTTATTTATTTATTTACTTATTTATTTATTCATCCATTTATTTATTTATTTATTTTTTGCTCTGGTATCTGTACATTTATTTATTTATTGATTAATTTATTCATCAATTTTTTTTACAAAATATAGAATAATTGTAAAAAATAAAGCTGATACTTCGCAGATTATTTTTAGAACATAACCCCCGCGATAAACAAGTGACCACTGTAATTTGCACATTTTAAATCACAATATTCGTCTAAAACAACTTAATAAAAACAAACGAGTTCGCTGATTTCTGTGGTAGAAAACTGAAAATGATGAATTACATAAGTTTTAATGTGACACTTCAGTTCAGTCTACATGTGTCAGGTCCTATAACACACAAAACTGACTCTTGTGAAGTTTAAATCATGTTTTAGTGCCGTTTCCTTCTTAAAAACAGACCTGGAGTTGCGTTTTGTTTCATTAAACTGCTCTGTTCCACCTTGTGATGTCATGAGGTGCTAGTTTTCAAGTTAACAGCTCCTTTTTACCTTTAGTTCAGTGGAGATTGTCAACTCCAGGGCTGTAATTATGATGTTAAGTGTGTGGAGTTTAAAAACACAGTGG
This sequence comes from Periophthalmus magnuspinnatus, assembly GCF_009829125.3. NCBI lineage: Eukaryota > Metazoa > Chordata > Actinopteri > Gobiiformes > Gobiidae > Periophthalmus > Periophthalmus magnuspinnatus. The sequence goes on along the minus strand of NC_047131.1, from coordinate 30,889,662 downwards.
AGCACTTCCTGTATCACCACATGATGACATCACAAGGTGGAACAGAGCGTTTTCTGTTTGAGATTTTGAGAATTCAAGCCTAAATCTGCAGTGTTTGCGTGTTAAAAATGTGTGAATGAGACAAAACACAACTCCAGGTCTGTTTTTGATGAGGAAAAACAGCGAATATTGCACAAAAAAATAAAAAAATCACAAAAAAAAATCACAAAAAAACCACAAAAAAATCACAAAAAAAAATCACAAAAAAATAATATTAAACCAAATAATAAACAAAAAAATAAAAAATACATCTGCCCCCAGCTGTCGTGTGGTTTAATCTAAAAAGTGTTTATCCTCGTAACACGCTGAACAAAGGGCGTTAGGCCTCGTCGCCATGGCAACACCAAAACTTCCCATAAAATCCCAGTGTGGAACATGTCCAACTGACCTGCCCCGTGAAACTCAACCTCACACATATTATATTCACAAATGTTCGCATGTACTTCCTTTATTTAGCAACTCAAACACAATGAACGCAGCACCTGGGGAAGTCATGTCCCGTGTGCAGGAGAAAACACTTCAAACATGTGCTTTAGTGATGCTTTAAATGTTATTTTATCACAAAGGGACTGTACGGGGGCCGGTGTTGTGGGCGTGGCCTCGTATGTGGAACCAGAGAGCGTGAAAAACTGTTTCCAAAAAAAGTGCACATGCAAATTTGTGTGAAAGAGAAACAACACGTCGGATATTTATGTACAGTGGAAAGTTCACAGTCGCTACAGTAACAGGACGATGGTGACAGAATATAACGATTAAATGGAGATATTTTACCACAGATGGATTTAAGAATGAAAAAAACTTGACAAATGATGCTATATATGAGTAAATATATGTGTGTAGTTTGTCTCATTTGTGAATCGTCTCAAAGTTTGTACGTTTTCGGGATACGCCTGTTGGTAGTTGAGTGAGAAATGGGGCGAAAAGGGACAGTTTTTCTTATTAAAGTATTTTCCAGAGTATAAGTCGCACCAAAAAATGCATAATAATGAAGAAAAAATACATTAAAAATTCACATATAAGTCGCAGCCCTGGACAAACTATGAAAAAATGAGACGTATACTACGGAAAATACGGTAATTACGTTGCAGTTTGCCGTGAGATATTCAAACGGTGAATGCACAAATGTTAAATCTGATCTTTTCTGTCAGTGACTAGAACCAAGAAGTCGACTTTAACCGTATTTATTTTAACTGTCCCCATCTGTAAATCACGAAAAATGACTCTCGTGAAGGTTTAAGTCGTGTTATAATGTTGTTCCGGGGTGCGACTTATACTCAGATGCGACTTATATGTGGAATTATTCAAATATATGATTCTGAAGATGAAGAATTCAGTGGATTTAATAAAATGTCTGTTTTCGTCTTGAATTTTGTAAAATAAATTCCCCCAAAAATGCGACTTACATATGTTTTTTTCTTCATGTTTTTGATTTTTTTGCTGGTGCGACTTATACTCCAGAGCGACGTCTAGTCCAGAAAATACAATAACACTTTATCATTAGTCTGTGACATCTCCAACGCTCAAAATGCTCTGTTCCACTTTGTGATGTCATGAAGTGGTGGTTTTCAAGTTAACAGCTCCTCCTTTTTACCTTTTCTACAGCAGAGATCGGCAATTCCAGGTTTGAAATAGTAAAAATAAACAGTTTAAGAGAAGAACTCAGCCTAAACGTGCAGGGTTTGTGCGTTAAACATGTCTGAATAAAACAAAATACAACTTTGAGTATGTTTTTGATAACACTGATCATCAAATTGCGAAATATGGGCCTTTTAACGTACCTAGACCTTAAAGGGGAACCACGTGACTTTTCAGGTGGACGATCTGCCGCGTGCGTCGCTATGGAGACGTTATTGCTTTGTCGAGAATGTTCCACAGTCAGTAAAACACCTTACAACTTTGAGTAAACCTTATTTCAATGGAATTTTAGTTAGAACTTTGACACGATCTTGGATTTTCCTCACAAAATAAATCAACTTGTGCGTTTCCAGCGACTTAAACTCGACTCCCAGGAACAAAACGCAACTCCAGGCGTGTTTTTTTATGAGGAAACAACATTATAACAGATCAGACAATAGCGTAACACGAGTAATACTTCAAATTTTACCGACTTTTAGATGTCGTGATGACTTAAACACAGCAATAAACTGTCCCACATCACTGACCTGTCCCGTGTCAGTGTTATCTAAACCCACCCATAATTATTTTCACAGATTACAGACAAGCTCAAACTCTATAAAGCAACACACAGTGACGCCAGGCTAAAATCACGCAGCCTTAAACACCTCTGACCCCCTAAACTTCTCCAACTCTGATGAATTCTTCGCAGGGTTCAGCGGCCGACAGCCAGCGCATATACGAACTCAAATTAGGACATTCCCCTATTGTCTCAAGTATTAGTTTTGGCTCTTGAACTCTCACTGCTTGTTATTCTTTGAAGTCAGAGCGACAAAGATGAAAAAAAAGAGAAGTAAAATAGTCACGTTGAAGCCGTAAGTCATAAAACGGGGGCGGAGACATCACGGTTTACACGAGAGAAGCATTTACATATCAGCTGGGCGCAAGTTCTGGGTAAAAACATGTCTCATTTGCGTTTACGGGCTTGTTAGTGTGTTATTAGGCATGAGTTTTGTGTACACTTAGTTTGCATTATCGTAAAATGACACAAAATGACGCAGATAACACAGGATGTCCATAAATGTCATAATTTACAGCTTTAAATTTGAACTACAAACACAAATGCAAGTCATAAGTTGTATTTATTTATTAGATTTGTTCTGTTTTAATCTTTTGGGATCTGCATTTTCGTGACATTTCCAGGTCGTTGGATTGAAGGAATGGAGTAATATCGCACCTCTGAGTTTGTTTCTATGAGGTTGTGTTAAAGATATCGTGAGTCGAGCAAAGATACGGGACATTATTGAACTAAAGCCAAAGATACAGATGAACAGAGCAGAGCTGAGATGATTTGTCCAGTACAGACCCAAGTGCATTTATTCTGACACCAAAAATATTTAAAAAAAAATTTAAAAAAAAGATCAGCACTGGGAACACCAATTAGATAAACTAAGCTAAAATATTTGACATCCTCCTTATCAGCACATATTTGTCCCGGAACCTTCTTAAAGTGCTTCAGCTCCAGGGGACTCATTTGGCTGAAACACCTAAGGCAGACAACATGAGTAAGTTAAAATTTCCACAAATTCAATTATAATTAGCTGATACAGAAACACTTTCATCAATAAAACATTTTAAACATGTTTTTTTCCTGTTAGTCTCAAAGACAGACCCATGAACTGGAGCGTTGATGAGGCTCTGCTGCAGCGAACATGGCAAGAAATTCAGTCCCGTCTTGATTAAAAAAAAATATATATATTTTATTTTATATTTTATTTAATGTAATTTAATTAAATTTTTTATTTATTTTTTAATGATTTTTTATATTTTATTTTGGATTTTAATGTAATTTTTTTTTTATTTTATTATTGTTTATTTATATATTTTTTATTTTATTTTATTTTAATTTTTATTTTATTTCTTTTTTAAATGTATTTATTTCTGCAGGGGAACCCAATGAGATCACTTAAACTCTCTTTTTCATGTGCGTCCTGTTTAAAATAAAACACAAACAAAACACACAAGTCCATTTACATTAACATTAAAACAGGAGCAGGTGTGTGTGTACAAAAGTTCATTACCACATTATTAAATTGCGATTGTGTTACCAACATGTCCAGTTTTACTTTTCCTTGGAGCGTGTCCCATTTTTATGAAGCAAAACCCCTCAGTTATAGAGTCATGTGACCTGGTGTTAAATGTTCCAGTATCGATGATTAAACAGGTGAGGCATTCTGGGAGTTTTTGAAGTAGTTCCTTATAGATTCATTTGATACAGAGCTGTTAACAGACAGTGAAGTGAATTAAATGAGATAAAAACTTTGGAAACCACTGAGTCTGATTAAAATATGTGATTTTTTAATTGTAAAGAGACTTAACGAACACTTTGTTTGTTGTAGGTGCAGCTCTGACAAACAAATATATTGAATTATTTTTAAGAGACGTTTTAATCTATGCTATAATATTGTCTCCTCATCAAATACAGGAAGTGCTCCACTGTGTTTTTAACCTCCTTACACCTTATTTCAATCATTTGGATCATTTCAGCGCTGGAATTTCCAAACTTTAATAAACAAAAGTGTAAAAAGTAGGCGTTAACTTGAAAACAAAACGCAACTCCAGGTCTGTTTTTGAGGAGGGAACAGCATTAAAACATGTCTAAAACCTCACAATAATCAATTTTACGTTATATAAGAGCTTTAATATTTATTTGAAGCTTGTTTTTTTTAACTTTATCACATTTTAAAAGCTCTTTGTCCTTCGCTCGTACAGATATTTTGACTTCAAAAGCTGCTCGTACAACATATATGTGAACCGTCTACATCTAATTATAGCCTTTTTTTTGTTCCATAATCAGGAAGTGCGCTTTAGCATGGCAGTTGTAACGCTGTTAGCTTTACCGTGACGCTCTCTCTGCTTATCAGCTCATCACTGTGAATAATTAGCATGCTCGGAATGTGTAAGTGAAGTGAAGAAGAATAGCTTTGGACCAACGTAAACCTTTAAAATGAATTACAATAGTTTGGTTTTTCAGGTTTTAACAAGGAGAAAATCAGACACAAAACAAAGAAAGCTAACAAACTAGTCAAATTAATGTGAAAGATTGAGTTTGAAGTGTGTACGTTCTGCACTGTGTTTGGTAAAATGAAAAAAACAGAGCCCGTGAGAGGAGGAGGAGCCAGAGAAGGGCAACAGTCCCTGGAGGTTTACATAACATTTCCTTGGGAATGGTATCCAAATGACCATGCACTTTACGCGGTCAAAACACACAACTATTTGACATCGCAGGACGCCCTGTACGTCTCAAATGCGTCTGCTTCATTTTTAGTCCACGTTCCATAGACTTTTTACATAAACAGACGTAGCTAACCTGTTTTTACGTCGCTATTGTGTCCGTAAATCAAGATACGAACAGTAATAACAGACGAATCAAGCGCCTTTTTGTCCCTGAAGTCGCTCCTGTTAGCGTTAGCAACAGGTTTGATTGATTGACAGCGTTGCTAAGCGTCTGCTCGTTGCTAAACCAGTGGCGCGAGCAGGAAGCGGCGTTACCTCTCAACAACCTCGCTCCTGATTGGCTCTTTCGTTGCTATGATGCTCCAAATACGCAACTCGGCTCCAAATTAGCCGCGATAACCACTAGCCTCGATGAGTTTCACATTGTCGTTTGAGTAATAAAGCGAGTTAAATATGCAGACACTATCTCTATTATTGATTATATTTCGTGCTAATCTCTATAATCCCGTGTTATGTGACGATCTTTTTCTTAATTACTGAAGGATGAAGGTATTAACGGGTTTACTTAACGTATATTAAATTACTTACTTTGCATGTGAGGGTTTTTAAATGGGATATATTTTTTTTGGTGAAACTGATTTAAAATTGAAAACAGCTAACGGCTAACTGGCTAACGTACGCTATTATTTATATGGACAGGGTCATGGTTAAATTTTTATATAGACTTTTACCGCCATCAAGACACTCAAAGCGCTTTAAATCACGGAAACACTCACACGTTCATACAACAGTGTGCTTTAGCAACGATGTTTACGTCGAGAGCGGGATTTGAACCGTCAACCTTCTGATCAGTTACAAACATTTGACCAACCGTCGTCCATTTTAGTGTCTCTCCTTAGGCCTGTCACGCATTTTTCCAGTGTGAATCATAGACTGTATATGTAAACAGACATAGCTAACCTGCTAGCCGCCGCGATCCAAACAGGAAGTGAACTTGCGCGCACTTCCAGTTTCATCGACTTGTCATTTTGGTCTTAAATGTTCGTATTAACTCGCTCTACATGATTATTGTGTCTGTAAATCGAGATACGAACATTAAAAACAGACAAATCAGGCGGCATCTTTCCCCGAGGTCACTCCCCGCTAGCGTTAGCAGCAGGTTTGATTGACAGAGTTGCTAAATACCCGCTCCCCGCTAAACCTTCGTTGCGTTAGAGAAGGGGGCGTTACCTTCAACAACCTCGCTCCTGATTGGCTCTTTGGTTGCTATGATACTCGCGGTTGAAATTCCAGATATAGAACTCGTCTCCGGATTAGCCGCTATAAACTGCTAGCCTGGATGAGCTTCATTTGACTGGAGCTGATCGACTCTGCCCGTCACGTCTGTAAAAACCTGTAAAATAAAAAAAAGGAAACAAATACGCACGTGAAAAACATAATTCTCATATTTATAGTTATTGTTTCAGTCGTTTCCAGTGCGTGACCGGGATGAGCGATGTGACGAAGGCTTATCGTATTCATACTTTTATTCTTGAATGAGTCGCCTTTTCTGTGACAAAGCAACGACTTTATAATAACTGTACAGTGACACTCAAGAGGAACACACCCAAATATCACAAAGACCTCGAATTAGAAAAAGGCAGAAGCTGTAAATCCCCTTCACGGTTCCTTCTGCTCGATTTTGTTCAACAGAAACAAGTGAATCTGTGTTTTTTTATTGTAGCTGTTTTTATTTGGATACTTTCTGGATACTTAAACTATGAACAGGTTAAAAATAAAACCTCAGACTTTTCAGCAGGTCTCAAAAAATTATGAAAAATACTTTTACTTTTCAGGCAAAACTCTAGCAAAGTAGTTAATTTTACATAAATACACGTCTTTACTGCTTTTACTTTGTTATATTTCACTGCTGCGTGTGAAAAGTACCTAACAGGATCAGTTCCTTAAGATCACACTGTGGAACTTTTTGGTGAAGCGTCCACCACCTGCTTGTCTCTATGGAGATATTATTGCTTTTTATGGTCCACAGTATGGCATTAAACTAATCTATCAAAAATACCTCAATCACAGATCTGACCTGTAATTGGACTGAAGGAGCCACACGCTGACGTCTCCTGTGAAATAAAACAGTTGCCATATTGTAAATGTTTCCAGGCAACGCAACGACATCTGGAGCTTGAAGAACAGACGCAGACGCTCGAGGATCGTTATGGAGTCACAGTCATACAGTCGGGTTAAAGACAGAAAAATCAAGGCAGAGTCTAGAGCAGAGTCTAGAGCAGAGTCTAGAGCAGAGTCTAGAGTAGAGTCTAGAGTCTAGAGCAGAGTCTAGAGCAGAGTCTAGAGCAGAGTCTAGAGCAGAGTCTAGTGCAGAGTCTAGAGTAGAGTCTAGTGCAGAGTCTAGAGTAGAGTCTAGAGCAGAGTCTAGTGCAGAGTCTAGAGTAGAGTCTAGAGTAGAGTCTAGAGCAGAGTCTAGTGTAGAGTCTAGTGTAGAGTCTAGTGTAGAGTCTAGAGTAGAGTCTAGAGCAGAGTCTAGTGCAGAGTCTAGAGTAGAGTCTAGAGTCTAGAGTAGAGTCTAGTGCAGAGTCTAGAGCAGAGTCTAGAGCAGAGTCTAGAGTAGAGTCTAGTGCAGAGTCTAGAGTAGAGTCTAGAGCAGAGTCTAGTGCAGAGTCTAGTGCAGAGTCTAGAGTAGAGTCTAGAGTCTAGAGTAGAGTCTAGAGTCTAGAGTAGAGTCTAGAGCAGAGTCTAGAGCAGAGTCTAGTGTAGAGTCTAGAGTAGAGTCTAGAGTAGAGTCTAGTGCAGAGTCTAGAGTAGAGTCTAGAGTCTAGAGTAGAGTCTAGTGCAGAGTCTAGTGCAGAGTCTAGAGCAGAGTCTAGAGCAGAGTCTAGAGTAGAGTCTAGTGCAGAGTCTAGGTTAAGATTGTATTAATTTTTATATTACTAAAAGTTCGGAGTTAAACATTCGATAGACAAACAAAAATTAAGTCGAACACGGTGAGTGTTTTTTAATCCTCACAGACTGAGATGTGGTTTAACCAAAATGACCAGAACAAAGCTGTGATATCTGACCCCTGCTGCATGATGGGAAACAGAACATTGTGCACCTTTGTAATAAAGTAATCAAAGTATTACATTTATATATTTTCCATAGGCCACAGTCTCGTGGCACGTGGGACATTAAACCTTCTTCTAAACCTCTGAGCTGAATAATGAGCCTAAGGTTTGCGTCGTGTATGTGCCACATTTTAAACTCCACTCTTTGCTTATAAACTTAAAATGTTACATGTTAAATGTTTAGCTGCTCTGGTCAGATGCGCTTCAGTCTAGACTCACTGTGGAGCAGAGGACACGGTGCTGGTGCTGGTGGTTGTGGTTAGAAGGCGGAGGACAGATGAGGAGAGGAGGGGCAAACTCTGGCCTGCGCTGGGGGGGAATCAAACTCAAACTTCCCTGAATGACGCGCATGGCTGACGCTGCTCCTCCCCGTTAGCGCAACTTTTCACTTCTACAACTTTTGCGCTGATGTCTCGACTATTTCACCCCTGAATGAAGCTCTTAACAGCACCACAGGACAAAGGCACGCTTCGGACATGAAAGTTTTAACCGGGTAGAGACTCATCTTTCCCCCAACTGCATCATGAAACAACTGCAGCGGTTCACAGTGTGGGCGGTGGTGGTCTTCTGCTGCCTTTTCGAGGTAAGGTACAAGAGCTGTAAGGTGCTTCAACTGTGGGAAAAACACACGGTCTGTGTTTTAAATAGGAAATATTACGGCAGATAAAGAAGTTGACAAAAGACGCGCGGATGTGAGCAGCCATTACGCACCTGTTACGCACGTAGCGCCCCCCTGGCTCCCGTGGAACTCGCCATAAGTCACCTTTAGTTTAATAAAAAGAGCTCATGGATGGACTTAAACTGCGCGTAATGGTTGCTGGAGGAGTCAGAGTTTGGGGGAATAAAACAGCCTACAGACCGACTCCTCCAGAAAGATTTACGCACAGTTTAAGTCTAAGTTTGAAGGAATAAAAGAGCTTTTAGACGGACTTAAACTGTGCGTAATTCTTTCTGGAGTTATCAAAGTTTGCGGGAATAAAACAGTTGTTAGATAGACTTAAACTGTGCGTAACTGTTTGTGGAAGAATCAAAGTTTGGGGGAATAAAAGAGCGTTTAGACAGACTTAAACTGTGCGTAATGGTTGCTGGAGGAGTCAGAGTTTGGGGGGAATAAAACAGCTCACAGACCGACTCCTCCAGAAAGATTTACGCACAGTTTAAGTCTAAGTTTGAAGGAATAAAAGAGCTTTTAGATGGACTTAAACTGTGCGTAATTCTTTCTGGAGTTATCAAAGTTTGCGGGAATAAAACAGTTGTTAGATAGACTTAAACTGTGCGCAACTGTTTGTGGAAGAATCAAAGTTTGGGGGAATAAAAGAGCTTTTAGACAGACTTAAACTGTGCGTAAATGCTTCTGGAGGAGTCAGTCTGTGAGCTGTTTTATTCCCCCAAAACTTTGACTCCTCCAGAAACATTTACGCACAGTTTAAGTCTAAGTTTGGAGGAATAAAAGAGCTTTTAGATGGACTTAAACTGTGCGTAATAGTTGCTGGAGGAGTCAAAGTTTGTGGGAATAAAACAGTTTAATGCCTTAAACTGTGCATAATTGTTTCTAAGGCTCTCACAGTGGTTTATTTTGATAATAGTTATAAAAGTGTAGCTTGGAATAAACCGATTTTCCAGTCACATTTGAACCATTTTCAAACTTGGTTCAGTTTGAAGGTGGCTCGTTATTTATTTTGTTGTAGCCTATGCAAAACCCAAAAAGAACTCATTGTAAACTGTTTTTTTTTTCTGTTTTTCACTGTTGATTTTCTGACTTTCTGTTGGTTAAATCATTTCACATGTTCAGCCCTAAGAGTCTTTACAAAAATAATGAAATAATTGGTCTGTTCAGTTCAATTTATTTTGTAAAGTTTCACAGTTACATCAAGATAATTTAGGTCTACGCTTTTGTTCCATCACCAAAAAAAACAAAAACGATGTGGTTCTTTAACACAATCCTTCAAAAGTTTTACCCGCGTTGCTATGGTTACCCCATTTAAAAAAAAAACCCTCGCTTAATCCACTACACCGTGAAGCATTTCTTGAGTGACACGGAGTCGACTCCACTTCTCCAGGTCAGCGAGCCGCGACCCGAGCCTCATTGTGAAACGTGTTAACTATGCGTCCCATTTGAAGTGAGCGTGTTTCTGAGATAAGCCTCCAGCTCCTCACACACCTGTCCTCGTCCCACCGGTCGGACGCAGAGACAGAGGTGCAGAGGTTGAGAATGGCATGTGCGGATGTGTGTGGCCGGTACAAAAGGGTCACGAATGGAATGAGGAGCAGTGCGGTCCTTGTCCCTCTGCGGCTCCGCGCTCTGTTGTCACTGGTTAAAATATCACTGGAGATAATCATTATTTTGCATTAACCCAAGAGTAATCCGCGAGTATTCCATAGTTTTTTCCCGCATTCTGGTAAAAGTAAAGGTCCTATATTACGCAAAACAGATTTAAGTCGTGTTATAATGTTGTTATCGCATCAAAAACAGACCTGGAGTTGTGTTTTGTTTCATTCGCACACGTTTGTCTACATCAAAACGCTCTGTTCCACCTTGTGATGTCATGAAGTGGTTGTTTGTTTGTTTGTTTTTAACTTAACAGCTCCTTTTACCTTTAGCTCAGTTGAGATAAGTGGCAATTCCAGAGCTGAAATGATCCAAATGATTCTAGAAATGAAGGTGTGTGGAGTTTAAAAACACAACGGAGCACTTCCTGTATCACCACACGATGACATCACAAGGTGGAACGGAGTGTTTTCTGTGTGAGAGAAGAACTCAGGCTAAATATGCAGGTCTGTTTGTGATGAGGAAATAACATAATAATTGTAATATAGATCAGAAATAAGTTTAATATCAGTTTCCTGTTTGGTGACGTCACTAAACAGTCGTACTTGTGTCTGACAGAATCACCTCTGGTCGTTTAGTCGTTTTATTTTAGTCGTATTTTCAGTGTAAAATCGGAATAAATCCAGTTTGACAGGGACAGACGAGTGAGTGAGGGTCTCGTTGGATCCGTGTGTTTCAGGTTGTGTTTAGAGTCTTGGTTTGGTCCTGGTTTTGGCCCAGTTTAAATCTTAGGATAGACTTTGTTTGGTTCTGTTCTAGTCCTGTTCTAGTCCTGGTCTAGTCCTGGTCTAGTCCTGGTCTAGTCCTGGTCTAGTCCTGGTCTAGTCTTGGTATAGTCCTCTTCTAGTCCTCTTCTAGTCCTCTTCTAGTCCTCTTCTAGTCCTCTTCTAGTCCTCTTCTAGTCCTCTTCTAGTCCTCTTCTAGTCCTCTTCTAGTCCTCTTCTAGTCCTCTTCTAGTCCTCTTCTAGTCCTCTTCTAGTCCTCTTCTAGTCCTCTTCTAGTCCTGGTTTAGTCCTGGTTTAGTCCTGGTTTAGTCCTGTTTTAGTCCTGTTTTAGTCCTGGTTTAGTCCTGGTTTAGTCTTGCTCTAGTCTCGGTCTAGTCTCTGTCCAGTCTTGATCTAGTCCTAGTCTAGTCTTGGTTTGGTCCTGCTTTAGTCCTGGTTGAGTCCTGTTCTAGTCTTGGTCCAGTTTTGGTCTAGTCTTGGTTTGGTCCTGGTTTAGTCCTGGTTGAGTCCTGTTCTAGTCCTGGTCCAGTCTCGGTCCAGTCTCGGTCCAGTCCTGGTTTAGTCCTGTTCTAGTCTCGGTCCAGTCTCAGTCCAGTCTCGCTGTAGTTTCATGTTTTCATGTTTCCTGTGGTAAATGTTTTAAAGTTTTTATCAAAATATTTATTTATTTATTTCTTGTCCGTTGATATTTTCCGTTATCAAGATTTTCAAGTGTTTGGACAAATTGTCACATGATCAAAATCGTCTTTCCTGATTGGACGTCTCTGTGCGTCGTCAGAACGTGTCGCCTCAGAAACACCGAGCTCTTTGTCAAACTTATTATCAACAAGTTTTTCAATAAGAGGAAGCTACGGTAAAAAAAACAAACCTGTGAACAAACCAGCTCAATTTAAAACAACAACTTAACACGTACAACACACACGCCTCGAGCAAAAGTATTAAAGTAACCGTTTAAAAATGTACTTAAAGAGTAAAAAGTAAAAGTATTTTGTTCGTTTTTTAGCTTTAATCCCCTTCACTTTTTACCTTTTTAGTTCTTTTTTGTGTCAGTTTTAGTTAGTGGTGGTAAAAGTAAGGTAGTTTTGTGAAGTAAAAGTACAAATATCGGGACAAAAAAAACCCAAACCTCAAGTAAAAGTCAAAGTATTAAAGTAACCGTTTAAAAATGTACTTAAAGAGTAAAAAGTAAAAGTTTTTCGTGCAGATTTTAAGTCGTATAAAGTTTCAAATGTAGAGATTTTGATAAAGATTTGAGCTGAGTTTTGTTCAATGGAAACAAATAAATTGATTGTTTTTTGTTTGTCTTTTTTACCTTTTTAGTTTTCTTTTTTGTTTTTAGTGTCAGTTTTATTCAATGATGGAAAAAGTACTCGATTTTTGTGCAGTAACATTTTAATTTCCCTCATAACGACGAAAACTCTGAGCTCATTTTATTTACATAAGCGTCAGGTTTTGGGGGGAAAATGGCCGCCGTTCCCAGAGCTTCCTTGTTGCGGTGATGTGCGTCCGTCGCCTGCGTCGCCTTTATCTTAAACGGGAAGAACATTTTTAAACAAACACAAACTTTTAGCTAAACTTCTGTCTGCGTTTCATATAAATTTAACCATTATCGTGATTTTTCTGGCAGGATTTAAGAGTTTTGTAGCTTTACGTGCTTTTAATTTACACTTAAAAATAGGCGTTTCTGATTATTAGCTGACTCTGTGTTCACCTTCCCCCTGACTCCGCCCACAGTCCTGCACTTACAAATATTCAAACACGTAGCTGAAATAAAAACACAGTCATTGAAAATCAGCTCGTTACGAAAGTGCAGAGGCAGATAAAAATATATTAATAAAAAACGGGAAGATTGTTTATTATTTTTAGACCAATGGTTGCTCTCAAAGGGCAAGATGTAAATGTAAAACAGTATAAATGTAATGTAAAATAAATCTAACTATTCTTTAATCTTGTTATTTATTCACCGTTTCACCGTCAAATTACAAATATTGCATATGATTTTGCGTAGATATGAAAAAATTGCTGTGTAACTGTGTATTTCATGATAAACTGATATTTTAAGACAGTCAGACCTTTTTAATTTACCTTGTCGCGGCCACTTAAAATGACATGGCGGGCCACATTTGGCACGCGGGCCTTGCGTTTGACACGTGTTTTAGATCATTTTTCCAGTTTATGTGTTGTATTATAAGATTTTACATATTTACTGAGAATTTTTAAGGTCTCTGTCCCCTTTTATAAGCTTTAAATCCGACATATTGTGCTTATGTCGCTCTATAGCTGTAATTTATGACGCCTGTGGATCATTATGTTAGAATTTACACATTTTAAATCACAATATTCATCTAAAACGACTTAATAAAACCTGCAGTGTCCAATGGAAGCTGACATCTACTTAAAAAAGTTGGCAACGGCGACGGATAGCTGCACATTACACTAGCGAGAAGCAGATTTTTGTTTTAATTTGAACCAAAATGACTACGAAACGCTGCTGGAATCCTTTGTGTATCATTTTGTTTTACTTTGTTCTCCAGTTTTATTTAGTTAATCAATAAGTTCAGAGCGGTGGCGGTGAAAACGGGGGTTGATCGGCAACATGGCGTCTTCGAAATAATGTTCAAACATCCACAAAACGCTCCAAAAAACACCTCGGAGAAGCAAAATGAGAAAGAAACAAGAGCGTTGACGTGCCGATTTTGCATAATAGACTCGCTTTAATAGTCAAATATCTTCACCGTAAAAACTAAACCAAACAAACACGACACATTTCCATTTTAGGAATGTGTCAAACTACGAATGACGTCCGCCGTTTGTCCCGTAGACGCAGATTTGTGAGCGAGCGTTCTCTGCTGTAAATGCCACCGTCTTGCATCGCGTTATTATTTTGAAAAAGTCACAAATCAAACCCCTCTTTTGTGGAATCCTGCCCCGTCCGCCCCGTCCGCCCACTCCCGACCCCCTTCAGTGTCACATACGACGTTTCAGATTTACTCCGTCCCCTTAAAAGCCCTTAGCCGTCCCCCCGTGTGTGTGCGTGTGTGTCTGGACGCTTATCGTGTTGAAATGCGTCCTACAAAGAGTCACAGTTCCTCACTCCATGTAAATGAGCCCCAGACTGTCCACTTCTACTCAAAGGCTTTATTGTGAACGCACAGCCGTGTTTTTATCTGTAACATCTGCGTGCGACATGACCAGCAGCGAGATACACATTTTATAGACGATTTAATCTGTATAATTTGACTTAACAAGGTTTTAATAACACCACAGTGCGTTTGTATATCAGTGAGCACATTTCAAGTTTGTTCTTGCTGTGGAGTATTGTAAGATGGAGTTTGTTTTGAGGTCCAGGAGAGGCCAGGTGCAGACGAGGCCACGTTTCACACAGGTGGAGCTTTGTTTTAAACCGACGTGGTGCTTTTGGGTAATTACTTTGTGAAGATTTGTCAAAGCGGGTCGGACGGTCGGACATTCTGACGTCTTTCTTTGTCGTTTATCATTTTAGGTTTTTAGTTTTTTGCTGTTTAAGGTCAGTTTTAGTCAGTAGTGGGAAAATAAAGTGGTTTTGTGAAGTGAAAAGTACAAATACCGGGGCAAAAAAACTCCAAAAATCTCAAGTAAAAGTCAAAAAATCACTTGCAAAAAATACATTTAAGTAAAAGTATTAAAGCACCTGATTAAAAATGTACTTAAAGAGTAAAAAGTAAAAGATTTTGTTTGTTTTTTTTAGCTTTAAACCCCTTAACTTTTTACCTTTTTAGGTTTTTTTTCTTTTTAGTGTCAGTTATAGTCAATGGTGGTAAAAGTAAGGTAGTTTTGTGAAGTAAAAGTACAAATACTGGGACAAAAAAACTCCAAAAAACCTCAAGTAAAAGTCAAAGAATCACTTGAAAAAATCAACTTAAGTAAAAGTATTAAAGCACCTGTTTAAAAATGTACTTAAAGAGTAAAAAGTAAAAGTATTTCGTGCAGATTTTGAGTCTTATAAGTTTCAAATGTACAGATTTTGATAAAGATTTGTGCTGAATTTTGTTCAGTAGAAACAATTAAATCTTTTTTTTTAAGCTTTAAAGCCCTCACACTTTTCAGCGAGTCTTAAACTAGAATGAAAAATACTTTTACTTCTCAGTCCGGTTCAAAAATGTAGTGGAAAGTAAAAACTACCCACTTTAAAATTGACTGAAGTAAAGTACAAATACCTAAAAATTCAACTTAAGTACAGTATTTTACTACTTTTACTTTGATATATTCCACCACCATAGTAAAAATAGCTTTGGTCGACTTTGTACGGAGCCCTGCAGAGGACATTTACATTTGCAAAATATAAAATTACTGCGTGGCCACGAGCTAATGTTACGTTCCCACAAAATAAATATTATGTTGAGGAAACGACTGAATTATCTTGAGGGAATGAGATTATTTTTATTTTTTAAGTAATATCTTGTGGCTTTATTATTATTATTATTTTTTTTTTTTTTTATTTTTTATTTTTTTTCTTCTATCAGGATAATATATTTTTTATTTTTTATTTGGTAAATATTATTCTCCTTTCTGTCATCTGCGAGGTTCCATACTTTTGCTGCGAACAAAAATTCCTTATTTGAGCATTATTAAATTTAGTTGAAGTGCCTGGAGTTTTCCTGAAATTACAATGTATTTTGCCCCAGATGTAAAATATAGCCACAGCTGTCCTGGGGCAAAGTGGCAGAATCAAGGCTGCTAAACTGTCCTTACGTACACACCTCATTCATACAAGGCAATGCGGGCGAAGTGTTTTGCTAAAGGACGTGACGACAGAATTTCGGCTGAGCGGGAATCAATCCTCCGACTTTTGGGCTGGAGAAACTTCTACTGTAACCACCGAGCAGGGGCGTCGACAGAGGGGGACAAAGGGGTCTGTTATCCCACAGTGTTAAAGGCCCAAAAATGAATCCTCTTCCCATTCGTTTGTATTTTACGGGGGCCCATGCGAGTTTTTTTTTTTTTTTTTTTGCTCCAGACCTTCAAATTTCAGTTGACGAGCCAAATTAATCACTACATTTTTGCTTTATTTCAGTAGAGATTGGCAATTCCAGGTCTGAAATCATCCAAACGATTGTAGAAATGAAGATGTAGCACTTCCTGTATCACCACACGATGACATCACAAGGTGGAACAGAGTGTTTTCAGTTTGAGACAAGAACACAGCCTAAATACGCAGGTTTGCTTGTGTGTTTTTGCGTGTAAAAATGGAATTATACGTATTATTACTATGTTTTCACGGTAGAAATGACAGGAATCGTAAGCACAGTTTGGATTTTTTTTAAATTCAGCGGACCCTCGTTTATCTCGGGGGTGATACAAAGGGGCCCATGTGAGGTCTTTTTTACTCCAGACCCCCAAATTTCTGTTAACGGACCTGCCATTGACCCACTATATGAACTTTTTTTAGCAGGCGGGGAAGTACTTTTCGCTTTAGCCCCCCTGAAAGTTGTAAAACGTGCGAAGAACTTGGACGGAGGAAAGTGACGAATAACTTTGGACCACTGCATATTGAAATGTTTATACGTTTCTCCCGCCTCTAATCTAAATTCTAACAGACAATACAAACCTATGAAGAAATCCTTATCCCCCAAGGCACGTTATAAAATGTCATCTGGGGATTTTCGATGCTATTGTGTCACGCTAACTGTATTGTTGTCCATATTTAAACCAGGCGTTCACGGAGCCACTGTTTTGTAAGTAATTGCGGGGTGGAAACAGCAGAGTGGAATATAAAAGTGTACGGGCTGCGTTTGTTCCTCACACCCTGAGCTCTACTTTCACACGTCCCAAACATCACACCTCTGATGGGTGCGATGGTCCGGGGGGGGGGGGGGGGGGGGGGGGGGCGCGGGCCGCAGTCTGTGGGTGTGCCGCGACATCGTCCTCCCCGCCCGCGAAAAAACACAGACCGTCAACGTGAATCGCCTTCGGGATCGATAATAAAGTGTCGTCCGTCTGTTTATCTGTCCGTTCAGCTGATTTTAAAAAAGGTTTTGTTGCTGTTTAGAGGCAGAACGACAGCGCCATCTGCTGTTAGGCCCGTTATAATCACTATATCGACTTGGAAACAATCATTTTTGGCGGTTAGTGTTTATCGTGAGCACTTTTTATTTGTTTTTTTCTGCTGTAAAAGGTTGAATTATGTGCTAAAATTACACAAACGAATGACTTCAGTGTTGCGTTCTGTTATACATTTATACAGATTAACCGTATTTTACAGTTTTGCACATTTAAAATACTTTCTTGTGATTAATTCTGCGTTATGGTTTGGTTTTAATATTATCGTTTATCGTGTGTGCAGTGATCCCTCGTTTATCGCGGGGGTTTCATTCTAAAAATCAGCCACAATCGGCAAAATCCGCTTTATTTTTTACAATTATTCTCTATGTTTTTGCTGTAAAACCCCTCACCACACACTTTACACACTTTTCTCACATTTCTCTCTCGTTTAAACGCTCTCAAAGTTCAAAACCTTCGTAGGCGCCTTTGTCGGGACTTTAAACCGGGACGAGGGGGCTGTTTTACTCTCACACACCTGCGATAATGTCCTGGAGAAGTCGGACTGCAGATGGCGCTGTCGTCCTGCCATTACCGGTACAAAGACAGCGCCAAAACCGTCACAGCAGCGTCACGTGATCGCTCTGAGGAAAAGCGCGATTGTTGTTTTGTTTTGAAGTGACGCAAAATTAAAATATCGAGTATTTCGTGGATAAATTAAACGATTAAAAATGCAGAGTGAGAATAAAATGAACAGAAATATCGAGTCTAATCTTTAAACGAGTGTATAAAGTGATATTTCTGCGCTTTTGTGGTTAGTTTTATGGTTTTGTGTGACTTTTTTGAGCTGATTTCTGACACGTTATTAAAATATCGTCTGATTATCAACGATGAGTTAATGCAAAAAAAATCAAGATGTTCAAAGACTGCAATTTTTTTTTTGAAGTACTATAATTTCCTCCATAAATAACAAAACATCTTATCTTTTTTCTGCATTAAAACAAACTTAATCCTGCAGTTTGGCTCCGTACAAATGTGTGTTTATCAGTTCATATTGCACTTTTTGTCTGGATCAGTTCAGAATGTCAACTTTAAACACAAATTTAATCACATTTAGATATTTTTTCCTGAATTGTTGAGTCCTATTTTCTGTTATAAGAGCAGTGAGAGCAGTGGGAATGTGCCTGGTATTGGGATGAGAGTAAAAAGACAAAACTATAAACTTTGATTCCATTTAATTTTAATTCAAGTGTATTTATAAAACATTTAAAACAACGTGAAAGTCCAAAGCAAAACTAGAGATGAAAGCTGGACGATGTGCTTGTGAGATTTTGTAAGATTTAACACCGTTACCTCCTCAAAAACAGACCTGGAGTTGTGTTTTGTTTCATTCACACATGTTTGCGTCACTCTGGATACTCTGTTCCACCTTGTGATGTCATGAAGTGGTAGTTTTCAAGTTAACCGCTGTCGTTTACCCTTTAGGTCAGTAGAGGTAAGTAGCAATTCCAGAGGTGAAATGATCCAAATGATTCTAGAAATGAAGGTGTGTGGAGTTTAAAAACACAGCGGAGCACTTCCTGTATCACCACACGATGACATCACAAGGTGGAACGGAGCGTTTTCCTTCAGTTTGAGAGAAGAACTCAGCCTAAATCTGCAGGGTTTGTGCGTTAAATGAGGTAACAGCGTCATACGGGCCGTTTAAAGGTTTTGACATCAAATTAAGGCAACCAGGCTAAACTACAAGTCAGATCTGTGGAGTGGTGGCCCGGTATGCATGCATATTTCCAAGGTGTTTTTCAGCAGCACGCCACACAATGACATCACAAGGTGGAACAGAGCGTTTAAATCTGCAGAATTTGTGCGTTAAACGTGTGTGAGTGAAACAAAACACAACTCCAGGTCCGTTTGTGACGAGGAAACAACATTATAATGACATAGATCAGATAAAATGTCAAATAAACGCGCCGGAACTAACAATAAATGTAGTGCTCAATGCATGATGGGAGTGCGCTGAAACAAAACGACAGCTTGTCTTATAAAAAATGGCATTATAAATATGATTATTATGTTGTCACAGTAGAAATGATTTACACAGGAAAGGGCAACAGTCTGGAAAAACAAGAATCGTAAGCACCGTTTGGATTTTTCACAATACTTTTAACACGATATCCAGTACAAGGAATTTGAGACTGACTGTTTTGAAGCTGCTTAGTTCTTTGTTTGTGTTTACAGAAAGTACAGAACGTTTGAAATGTGATCACTTTCAAAATAATTGCGGTTATTTTGGACGTTACATCACGATAATTAGCAAAAGTGTCGACCGTTTTACACGTTATGGATATGAATAATTACAGTTTGAATGTTACGAATAGGCTCCGTGTTCAAACAGAAACAAAAAGAACAAAAAGGAGGGCCATTAAAGGTTGAGTAGAGTCGTTAAGGCTGAAACTGGAGACAATAGCTGCATCTTCAGACAGATATAAGGCAGTGTCCAGCAGAAATCTGACCGGAACTGAAGAAGCAGTTTAGACGAGCAGCGAAACGTCTTCATTTCTACGACGTTTTGTTCCGTTCGCGGATTTAAACCTCGTCTTTTGCTGTGGATCAGACCTGGACGACTGAGGAACGACACAGACAATATCACAAATAGGTTATAGGTAGTTGTTATACACGATCTAGCCAAAAAAAAAGTCGCCACCAGCAAATAGGTCGTCTCCTCCTGCAGTTGGTCCGGTCGAGGTTCAGCAGAATGAGGTCAGCTGACACCTGAATATACTGAATGACCAGGTTATTCCATCAATGGATTTTTGGGCATATTCCAAGACGACAATGCCAGGATTCGTTGAGCTCAAACTGTGACAGAGCGGTTCAGGAGCATGAGACGTCGTTTTCACACATGGATTGTCCACCACAGAGTCCAGACCTTAACCCCATTGAGAATTTTTGTGCTGGAGAAGCTTTGAGCAGCGTCAGACTCGACCAGCATCCAATCCAATCCACTTTATTTATATAGCACATTTCATAAACAAATTGTTTCCAAAGTGCTGCACAGAGACAAAGTGACATAAAATAAAAAGGAACGACAATCAAAAATAAATAGGTGCTCATTTAATTTGACTAATAACTGTACATAAAATCAATAAAACACATAAAAAAGTCGTGCAGCAGAGTTTTGGACTAACTGCAGTCGGTAAAGCGAGTTCATCCATCATCAATGCAACAGGTGAAAAATGAACGCAACACTGGATGGAAATGAAGGTTGTGACGTTGGAGAAGCGGAATTGAAACAAACAATCAAAGCTAAACCAAATATTAGAGCGTGGGACCTTTTTTTTGGGAGGGTTAGGCAGTGTATTTATTGTAGTTTGTTGTCAGAGAAGAGCTCAACAGGGAGAAGTAGGTTTGTTTTGGTAAATTGTCACACTTTTATACAGCGCTTTTCCACCTTTAAGACGCTCAAAAACGCTTTACACCAGAGTACGCAGACATCTGATATCTCTACTCTCTATGTTTACGTCGATATTATTGTTTATCGGCCCGTCCCTGGTGTACAGTAGCGTCCCAGTTCGTCTTTGTTGAAATATAATATGTGACTGTAGCTGTGGAGGCTCTGATGGATGAGATGAGGAAGTATCAGGAAGTAATGTTGAAGTTGACACAATGAAAGGGTCAGTCATTATAAACTGTCGATGAACTTATGTACTTCACATAAGGAACAAAAGGCGTCACGCTGCGGCTGGAACATTTGTTTTTAATATCTCATTACTGTCGCTGGATCGTTCCATTTGGACTTCCCTTGTCGTAAACGAGGCCGAGGAGACGTTTGTCAGCCGTTTACACCTGTTACAGCTCGACGACGCCACCTAAATACTTCAAAACTTGCATTTACCTTCAGAAATATCCCTACAACACGTGTTTTTTTTCCCCCGCTAAGAGTCAGATAACGCCATTTTGATGAAATTTTAGCACAAGAGGAGTCCACTTTCTCCTCTTCAGCAACTCGCCAAGGACACCGGCCGTCTAGCCTTATGCAATTGGGCGTAATTCAAGACGAGGGAAAAAATAAAACATATAAAATGCATTTCGTGCTTGATCAGATTAGGAGAAGGTTAAATAGGCCGATCCCTGAACAAATAAACTTGAAAAGGTGATTGGACGATTGTTTCAGGGTCTGTTAGAACGGAGGAAGGAACTGGGCTCTTATCAGAAGGCGAGCAGCAGAAGAGCCGCGTCGGGAGCGGAGGGTGTTGCGTTTTTAGGGTTGATGTAATGTTTATGTACTGGTCAGAGCAGTCACTTCCTCCTCCCTCAGACGGGCGGGGCAAAGGGCCGAGGGGCAGGAGGGGCGGGGCGGGTAGGGGGGGGCACGTCGGCAGTAAGGTCGTCTGGTTCAGCTCCAGCTTCGTCTGCTTCACTCTAATTCCTCTGCATTATTAGCTCATGATTAAACAAATGTTGGACTTTTTCATGTACTGTATTTACCTAAGAATACGCCTTTCTAAAGTGCGAATGAAACGCGAGTCATTTTAGTAAAACGTACAGGCCTAGCGAACGTGATTCATTCCAGTTTTGGTCAAAAATCTTCCCTAGATTGACCATTTTTTTTGCAAGTTTATAATTTGACTTCCTGGTTGGGCAAATATTTCTAAAATGATTAATATTTCACTAAAAGGGTGGATAATTGTTTGTTTTGGTTAATATTAAGTGGGTGTTTCCCTTTCCATTGTGCGATTTGACTCATAGCACCACTTTGAATGATTAATAGTTTAATCCAGTACATTTACGGATCATGGATCAGTGATTCAAACATGGCGTCTCTGGGCCGAAGCCTGCGACCTTTAGAAGTCCTCAAAAAACAGGAAATTAAGTGTTTTCGACAGTGTGCTACCTGGAAACTGTAAGGAAAATCCCCCGAAAAAATGATAACTTTTGAAAATGTGTCTGTCTAGTTGTGGCGTTTCAAATCTGAGCTCATTTGGACCAAAAACCAAGGATGAGATACATTTTAAAACACGCAAATGAACTGGTAAAAAATGTTTGAATCCAATATGGCCGACTTCCTGTTGGTCAAAGAGCGACGCTTCAATTCTTTTTTAGATTTGTCTCACGGAGCTTTATCACTGCTCTGAAATTTGTAGGTTTATGCCAACATTTGCCCGTCTCCTCTCCCACAGGGGTCCACTTCACTTCTAGGTGGCGCTGTTGAGTCACTGAGCATTGGACACCCATTTTTTAATATAGTTTTTATCTTATATGTGAGAGTCATCGTTGATGTTCAGGTGGTCAAAAATGATCAAAACAAAGACGCAAAAAGCATGAAAACGTCTCAACTATTTCTGGGGTCAAATGTGTGAATTAGGATCAACGTAAAATGGAAAGAAAATGGAAATAACTGAGGTTAAATCAAGAAAAACAACACATGTGGGTGTTTTTGTGTTCAGAAATCACATTCCTAAACTTCAGATCATATTATTATTATTATTATTATTATTATTGAGCAGTAAAATTAATGAATGAGTGAGTAAAGTTATGAAGTTATAACTAGTTTTAACATTCAGTTCAGGGTTGAGTCTCCATGCTTTTTTATTTTATTTATTATATTCCCTTTAATATTTTCCTTCCTTTGATTTTTTCCTCTTTTCCTTAATTTTTTTTATTTTTTTATTTTTTTAATTAATTTATTTAAGTGTTAATATGTCCACTGCTAAAATAATTATTCACGTTATTTGTTTAAAAGCTACAAAAAGGCAAAACATATGAGGTTCTGCTCGATAAATGTTGGAAAGGAGGTGCAAAATTTAAGCAGATTCTCACGATAACACATTTTAAAGTTTATTTTAAAGCAGATTCAAACCACAAAACTATTCTAAATCTACAATATTCTTAACAAATCATGAGTTGCAATAAATAAACAGCAAAATTAAACACTTTAGTCGTTATTTTGCATCTGGAATGTGTCAGACAAGTTATTAATTCAACGTTTTACGGCTTAAATTGGATCATAAAGCCAAAAAAATCACCAAAAATGTTCCAGTAGCGCAAAGAAAAAGTAGATACGATAAATATTGACCTAAAAATACAGTTCCAGCTTCATATTTATAACAAAAAGTTGATATATTAGACCTTGTGCTCATTAATACGCATCAAATCATAATCAAACGTGATATTCGTGTCGACGGAGATGATTTTACCGTTAAAGTTAAATCCTTTGCAGAATTTAAATGTGGGAAACGTCATGAGTTTAATGTTTAGCCGTGTGTTTGTCCGAGCCTGTGTGAGCTGCATTGTTTCAGCTTTGGGTAATCAGTAATGTGAGATCATGAGAAGAGGGAAAACACAACTGAATCATTAATGCAACAGTGTGGACTTTAATGTTTGATTGTGATACAGTCGAGCAGTTTGGCACTTCCTTGTTCTCAGCCACTGGTGGATGAAGTTACTTAAGTAAAAGTACAGATACAGGGGTAAAACGTTGCTTTAAAAATGAATTTAAAGAGTAAAACTTCACAGTAGCAACAGTAAAAACGTGAATCAGTTCAGTTTTTCCTCATGAATTTTGTGTGTTTATTTTTGTTTTGCTCAAAGACGAAGCTCAAACTCGAAATTTTACCACGAACATGATAAAAATAACTCCTCAAATCATATGAAAAGTACTTAAACAGTGGCAGAAGAAGTACTCAGTGTTGTTATTTAAGCAAAAGTACAGATACGGAGGTAAAATGTTACTTTAAAAATGAAATTAAAGAGTAAAAAGTACAAATATTTCACACAAGTGTTAAATGTAGTGAAGTAAATGTAAAAGTATCCACTGTAAAATGTACTTAATAAGTACAACTTTTATGTATCTGTACTTTACTTGTGTAATTCCGTGTGTAATTGTCATCCAGGTCTGATCCATAGTAAAAGAAAACTTCAAATCAGTCACTGGACAAAAGTTTGAAGGAGTAACAACAGTAAAAACGTGAATCAGCTCAATTTTTCTCATGAATTTTGTGTGTTTATTTTTGTTTTGCTCAAAGACGAAGCTCAAACTCGAAAATTTACCACGAACATGATAAAAATAACTCCTCAAATTATATGAAAAGTACTTTTTACTTTTCAGTCCTGTTCAAACCAGTAGTGGAGCAGAAAGTACAGATACTCCTCTGAAATGTACTGAAGTAAAAGTAAAAGTATCCACTGTAAAATGTACTTAAATAAAGCACAGACACGTAAAGATGTACTTAAGTCGAGTACTTTATTACTTGTACTTTGTGACCTTCCCTCACTCTTCGCAGCATCATTTATTTCTTTTCTCTTTTACATGAGGCAGGTGGTAGGAGGTATATTTTTGTATATTTTTGGAGTATATCGCCTAAAAAAACAGCTGATCAAACTCATCTCTGCACTTTTGAGGTGATCAGTTATTCATGTTTTGTGTAATAATAAAATGAATAATTGAGATATTCATGTTTAAATATCTCACACTCCTAATTCCTCTGGATGTGTTCGGTCTGACCACACTCTGATTTGATTCAAGTACGATATTTATTTGTTTATTTAGTTTCACAGTGTGGACAGTTTGATCTAAAGCACAAATTTAAACAAATGATTTCAAACTCAATGCTGCCCTCTGCTGGTCTAACTGTGTAATGCATCTTTGTCCTTTTCCCAACAGATCTCCAGAGCTCAGTGTGATGGTGAGTCATTTCTCAAATCTAAATCATTTATTTATTTCATAATATTTCATACTCGTAATGTTTTGCCTTTGTGTCTTTCAGTCTGTAAAGATAATGTGACTTTTATCACAACGACTACATCCATCTCTGTACAAAACTGTAACGTGTCTATTAATGAAAACTCCACCGAAGAAACCGAACGTCTGGAGCCTGGTCGTGTTTATTCTGTTCAGGCCAAATGTTTTAACTGTTGTGCCAATGTTACAACAAGTAAGTTTAATGCGTAAAGCTCCTATATTACACAAAATGTAAACTATGCTTTAAGTCGTGTTATAATGTTGTTTTCTCCTCAAAAACAGACCTGGAGTTGTGTTTTGTTTTATTCACACATGTTTGAGTCACACTTTATTATTAGTCTGTTAAATCTCCAGAGATCAAAATGAAGGAATTCAAATCTGGACGGGATTATTTTCATTATTTTATTTTATTATTATTATTATACTTTATTATTTTTATTATTTTTATTATTATTATTATTATTTTTATTATTTTTATTATTATTATTTTACTTTATTATTATTATTATTTTACTTTATTATTATTATTATTTTACTTTATTATTATTATTATTTTACTTTATTATTATTATTATTATTATTATTATTATTGCTGCTGTAATTTTTATTTATTATATTTATTTTGTATTTATTTTGTCTTTAATGTGTATTTGTTACCATTATTACTATTATTATTATTAGTAGTATTAGTATTGTCATTATCAGCATTATTATTATTATTATTATTATTATTATTATTATTATTATTATTATTATTATTATGAAGTAATTCTTGTCTTTATGCCCATGGGGGGGATGAAAAAGGAGGAAAAACGTAATCAAATTGTAACCTGTATAGCTGCAGTTGAGATTAATACTTTAATATAAAAAACAAAAACAAAAACGCTCTGTTCCACCTTGTGATGTCATGAAGTGGTAGTTTTCAAATTAATAGCTGCTTTCTTACCTTTAGTTCAGTAGAAGATGGACAATTCCAGGTCTGAAATGATCCAAATGATTCTAGAAATGAAGGTGTGTGGAGTTTAAAAACACAGCGGAGCACTTCCTGTATTACCACACGATGACATCACAAGGTGGAGCAGAGTGTTTTCCTTCAGTCTGAGAGACTCAGTCTAAATCTGTACGGTTTGTGTGTTAAATGAGAAAACAACATTAGAACATAACAGAAAACCGCGTCATATGGGCCCTTTAAAGGTGCACTGTGTAACTTTGACATCAAACTAAGGCAACCAGGCTAAACTACAGGTCAGATCTGTGGAGTGGTGGCCCGGTATGAATGCATATTTCCAAGGTGTTTTTCAGCAGTAAAAATAACTATAATCAAATAAATGCCAGAGGTTTACTGTCATACTGTGGAACATTCCAGACAAAGTATTAACATCTCCATCCTCTACTGTAAATGTTACACAGTGCACCTTTAATGTTAAAAGTACTGCATGTTGTTCACTTGTTTTATTTTATTTTATAGTGTATTATCTTATTTAAACTGAAACATTGTGGTGATTGTTTTTGTGTCGACAGAGCCTGAACAAGTTGTCAATGTGATAATTATCAGCACAACATCGTCTCTGAGTCTAATGTGGGAAAAACCTAATGGAACCGTCTCTGGTTATGACGTGTCCTGGACTGATGGAGAACAAAATGACCATAATGTGACTAATCTGACCACATTCGAAATCCCTAATCTCACCTCTGGGGTGAAGTATAATGTCACGGTCACTGCAGTGGCAGGAGATGAGCGAACTACAGGACAAGGAGTCACTTTAAATCAATATACAAGTAAGTCTGAATGACGTAAGTACTGCTTTGTGTCTGGTCTTTGTTTTGATTTAGATTAAAATCATTAGTGTTTTTCCCCTGATAATGAAGCGTGATTATACGTCACCTCTGCCTGTCATATCCATGTTTAAAACTGGGATCATTGTGAGTCTTTGGTACTGTTCTGCTTTTGCCATGAGAACTTTAAAGGATGAACGATCTGTCACTACTGTCACATTATCAGTGACTGAAGTGGACGAAACCAGAGGGACACAGATCTCGACGTACATGACTGTCCGGATTAAACCAATGCAGATGATAGTTTATGCTAATCAACCTAACTATAGTGTATTTTACATCATGTCTCTGCTCTAATCAACAGAACCTGAAATGATCCATAATCTCACTGTTACTGGTGTCTCAACATCGTCCATGAATTTGAGCTGGACTAAACCAGCGGGGCACAGCTCCTTCTATACAGTACACTGGACTGATGGACATGAGCCCATGACAGAAACTGTGACTGAGACATTCACAGGCATTACTAACCTGACTGCTGGTGTGGAGTACAATATCACTGTCACTGCAGTGGCAGGAGATCATGAAACTAAAGGAGGTGGTCAGAGTATAGCACAGTACACAAGTAAGTACATTACGGTAAAAACCTGCAGATGTTATTGTTTTTTAATGTGGCTGTTAAACAGTCCATTTTTATCCTGAAATTTCTATCCCGATTTAAAGGTTTTAGAGCAGGGGTCGGGAACCTATGGCTCGTGAGCCAGACATGGCTCTTTTGATGACTGCATCTGGCTCTCAGATAAATATTAGCTGAAATTTGTTAACACAATAAGTAATGAATAAATACAGAAGTAATCAAATCGAGTAATTCTCAAAAATAAACAATACTACGGTAAGAAAACCATTTGGCTCCGTCTTTATGCGCTGCCTCAACTAACACGTTTTCACAGCGCGTGCTGTTTTCCCTCGTGTGCGCTATTGCTCTTAAAGTGACGGTAACATATTCACGCAAAACTTCAATAATGACAATCCTAAGATATTTTCCAAAATCAACATTAATGCAATAAAACAAGTGTAGCTTATAAATATAAATCAAATATTAAATTAAAACATAATTTATCAACATTAAAATATTAACACTCTGAATTTGCATGCATTACCAAACGTAAACCAAAACTTGGCTCCCACAGATGTTATTTAATAAAAATATTAACAATACATTCAGAGACTTCTTATACTCTAAAATGGTTGGTCTTGTTTGAAAATCCACACATTTTGATGTATTCAGAGTTTAAAAATATTGTATGGCTCTCACAGAAATACATTTTAAAATATGTGACTTTTTTTGGCTCTCTCGGCTAAAAAGGTTCCCGACCCCTGTTTTAGAGACTGAAGGTGACTGTTAGCACTTTCTCTGTGGACCAAAGACTATGACTTGAGTCTTATCTGAGTTTATCTGGAGAAAGTTGTTTTTCCTCCACACACTGATCTGTTGATGCAGTGAGTGAATCCACTGGTCCATATTCACCTGCTACAAAGGCAGCACTCAGATCCAACAGGATCAAGACTGAGACTTTGCATCATTGTTCAGGCGGATGTCATTTGTCACTTGATAAGAGCAGTCTCAGTGCTGTGGTGGGTCTAAAACCTGACTGCAAAACATTAATGGAGTTGTTCTTTTGGAGAAAGTTAATAATCTGTTGGTAAACAACTTTTTCTGGGCTGTGCCTTAAAAACGGCAGATTTGTGATGGGTCGGTAATTGTTCAGTATTATGGCATTAAGACTGCTCTTCTTTAGGAGAGGCTTGATAATCCCAGTTTTATTTAGATAAACTCTGGTGATGATCTCTGGGACAGTTTTGTGAGTTACAGGTGAAAGTGACTCCGTTCTAACTGTCTAGGATGCTGCAGGGTTGTTATTTGTGTTGTGGATTTTTTTTATGTCCTGAAAGAGCAAAGTGCTGATAGATTTCTATTTTGGCCTGTGAGACTGGACTCGTTGCATATGATGTATATCTTGAGTTAGGGCTGGACGATATGGGAAAAAGAATGACGATAGTTTATGCTAATCAACCTAACTATAGTGTATTTTACATCATGTCTCTGCTCTAACCAACAGAACCTGAAATGATCCATAATCTCACTGTTACTGGTGTCTCAACATCGTCCATGAATTTGAGCTGGACTAAACCAGCGGGGCACAGCTCCTTCTATACAGTACACTGGACTGATGGACATGAGCCCATGACAGAAACTGTGACTGAGACATTCACAGGCATTACTAACCTGACTGCTGGTGTGGAGTACAATATCACTGTCACTGCAGTGGCAGGAGATCATGAAACTAAAGGAGGTGGTGAGAGTATAGCACAGTACACAAGTAAGTACATTATGGAAGAGGAAAAGTGACACTTTTTACAAGGGCCTGGTAAAGTCTGAAGGTGAATGTTTTACTCCATGCTTAAATATTTGTCTCATTAATAAATCTGTTGAGTATTTGTATTGATGGGTTCATAATCAGACGAGAAACAGCTTTTTTAACATGAGATAGAGTTAACTAAGTTTGACCAAACTGATATTAAGCTGGTTTGTGACAGAGCTGATTTACAGAGTCTAAAGATGTGACAGTGTCAGAGACTTTCACTGTTATTAAATGTGCACTATACAACTTTCCTGATGGCAGCTCCATCACCTGTTTGTATCCATGGAGATATTATTTATCTCCTTGGACTGTTCCACTCTGTGGCATTAAAGGCAAGGAGAGGGAAGTTTATTTGTAGTCTAACCGACTGGAGACAAATGCAGGATAAGTCTCTCCAAGTCTGATTTAGACTGTATACTTTTGTTTTTTTTCAATGTGTTTTAGATGGTAAAAAGCTGCAGATGTTATTGTTTTGATGTGGCTGTTAAACAGTCCATTTTATCCCTAGATTTCTGTCCTGATTTGAAGGTTTTAGAGAGAGAGAGACTGGAGGTGACTGTTTGCACTTTCTCTTTGTTTCTGCGGCCAAAGACTGTGACTTGAGTCTTGTCTGTGTTTATCTGGAGAAAGTTGTTTTTCCTCCACACACTGATCTGTTGATGCAGTGAATCCACTGGTCCATATTCACCTGCTGCAGTGAGACATAGATCTGAGTGTCATCTGCAGAGCTGTGGTAGGACACATTATTGCTGCGTATTAACTGGCCTAACAGCAGCATGTAGAGACTGAACAACAGGGGTCCCAGGATTGACCCCTGGCGCACCCCACAAGTCAGGTCCATGTGATCTGAGACATAGTTTCCAATTTCAACAAGGTTCTCCCTGTCTTCTAGATAGGACTTGAACCAGTTTAGTGCAGTACCACAGATGCCCTCCCAGTCCTCTAGTCTCTGTAAGAGGGTCCCATGATCCACAGTGTCAAAGGAAACACTCAGATCCAACAGGATCAAGACTGAGACTTTGTATCAGTGTTCAGGCGGATGTCATTTGTCACTTGATAAGAGCAGTCTCAGTGCTGTGGTGGGTCTAAAACCTGACTGCAAAACATCAATGGAGTTGTTCTTTTGGAGAAAGTTAATAATCTGTTGGTAAACAACTTTTTCTGGGCTGTGCCTTAAAAACGGCAGATTTGTGATGGGTCGGTAATTTCTCAGTATTGTGGCATAAAGACTGCTCTTCTTTAGGAGAGGCTTGATAATCCCAGTTTTATTTAGATAAACTCTGGTGATGATCTCTGGGACAGTTTTGTGAGTTACAGGTGAAAGTGACTCAGTTCTAACTGTCTAGGAGGCTGCAGGGTTGTTATTTGTGTTGTGGATTTTTTTAATGTCCTGAAAGAGCAAAGTGCTGATAGATTTCTATTTTGGCCTGTGAGACTGGACTCGTTGCATTTAATGTATATCTTGAGTTAGAGCTGGACAATATAGGAAAAAGAATGACGATATTTTATGCTAATCAACCTAACTATAGTGTATTTTACATCATGTCTCTGCTCTAATCAACAGAACCTGAAATGATCCATAATCTCACTGTTACTGGTGTCTCAACATCGTCCATGAATTTGAGCTGGACTAAACCAGCGGGGCACAGCTCCTTCTATACAGTACACTGGACTGATGGACATGAGCCCATGACAGAAACTGTGACTGAGACATTCACAGGCATTACTAACCTGACTGCTGGTGTGGAGTACAATATCACTGTCACTGCAGTGGCAGGAGATCATGAAACTAAAGGAGGTGGTCAGAGTATAGCACAGTACACAAGTAAGTACATTACGGTAAAAAGCTGCCGATGTTATTGTTTGGATGTGGCTGTTAAACAGTCCATTTTTATCCTGAAATTTCTATCCTGATTTGAAGGTTTTAGAAAGAGGGACTGGAGTTGACTGTTTGCACTTTCTCTTTGTTTCTGTGGCCAAAGACTGTGACTTGAGTCTTGTCTGAGTTTATCTGGAGAAAGTTGTTTTTCCTCCACACACTGATCTGTTGATGCAGTGAATCCACTGGTCCATATTCACCTGCTGCAGTGAGACATAGATCTGAGTGTCATCTGCAGAGCTGTGGTAGGACACATTATTGCTGCGTATTAACTGTCCCAACAGCAGCATGTAGAGACTGAACAACAGGGGTCCCAGAATTGACCCCTGGGGCACCCCACAGGTCAGGGCCATGTGATCTGAGACATAGTTTTCCAATTTCAACAAAGTTCTCCCTGTCTTCTAAATAGGACTTGAACCAGTTTAGTGCAGTACCACAGATGCCCTCCCAGTCTCCTAGTCTCTGTAAGAGGATCCCATGATCCACAGTGTCAAAGGCAGCACTCAGATCCAACAGAATCAAGACTGAGACTTTGCATCATTGTTCAGGTGGATGTCATTTGTCACTTGATAAGAGCAGTCTCAGTGCTGTGGTGGGTCTAAAACCTGACTGGAAAACATCAATGGAGTTGATCATTTGGAGAAAGTTAATAATCTGTTGGTAAACAACTTTTTCTGGGCTGTGCCTAAAAATGGCAGATTTGTGATGGGTCGGTAATTTCTCAGTATTGTGGCATAAAGACTGCTCTTCTTTAGGAGAGGCTTGATAACCGCACTTTTCAAAGCTCTTGGGAATGTTCCAGAATGACGTGACATATTAACTATACAAGTGAATAGTGATAGCAAACTGTTGAGTACAGACTGTAGAAATCTAGTGGGTAACACATGGAGGCAGCATTTAGATAAACTCTGGTGATGATTTGTGGGACAGTTTTGTGAGTTACAGGTGAAAGTGACTCAGTTCTAACTGTCTAGGAGGCTGCAGGGTTGTTATTTGTGTTGTGGATTTTTTTTAATGTCCTGAAAGAGCAAAGTGCTGATAGATTTCTATTTTGGCCTGTGAGACTGGACTCGTTGCATTTAATGTATATCTTGACTTAGGGCTGGACGATATGGGAAAAAGAATGACAATAGTTTATGCTAATCAACCTAACTATAGTGCATTTTATACAATGTCTCTGCTCTAACCAACAGAACCTGAAATGATCCATAATCTCACTGTTACTGGTGTCTCAACATCGTCCATGAATTTGAGCTGGACTAAGCCAGCGGGGCACAGCTCCTTCTATACAGTACACTGGACTGATGGACATGAGCCCATGACAGAAACTGTGACTGAGACATTCACAGGCATTACTAACCTGACTGCTGGTGTGGAGTACAATATCACTGTCACTGCAGTGGCAGGAGATCATGAAACTAAAGGAGCTGGTGAGCGTATAGCACAGTACACAAGTAAGTACAATATGGAAGAGGAAAAGTGACACTTTTTACAAGGGCCTGGTAAAGTCTGAAGGTGAATGTTTTACTCCATGCTTAAATATTTGTCTCATTAATAAATCTGTTGAGTATTTGTATTGATGGGTTCATAATCAGACGAGAAACAGCTTTTTTAACATGAGAACCGCACTTTTCAAAGCTCTTGGGAATGTTCCAGATTGAAGTGACATATTAACTATACAAGTGAATGGTGATAGCAAACTGTTGAGTACAGACTGTAGAAATCTAGTGGGTAACACATGGAGGCAGCATTTAGATAAACTCTGGTGATGATCTCTGGGACAGTTTTGTGAGTTACAGGTGAAAGTGACTCAGTTCTAACTGTCTAGGAGGCTGCAGGGTTGTTATTTGTGTTGTGGATTTTTTTAATGTCCTGAAAGAGCAAAGTGCTGATAGATTTCTATTTTGGCCTGTGAGACTGGACTCGTTGCATTTGATGTATATCTTGAGTTAGGGCTGGACGACATGGGAAAAAGAATGACGATAGTTTATGCTAATCAACCTAACTATAGTATATTTTACATCATGTCTCTGCTCTAATCAACAGAACCTGAAATGATCCATAATCTCACTGTTACTGGTGTCTCAACATCATCCATGAATTTGAGCTGGACTAAACCAGCGGGGCACAGCTCCTTCTATACAGTACACTGGACTGATGGACATGAGCCCATGACAGAAACTGTGACTGAGACATTCACAGGCATTACTAACCTGACTGCTGGTGTGGAGTACAATATCACTGTCACTGCAGTGGCAGGAGATCATGAAACTAAAGGAGGTGGTGAGAGTATAGCACAGTACACAAGTAAGTACATTACGGTAAAAAGCTGCAGATGTTATTGTTTGGATGTGGCTGTTAAACAGTCCATTTTATCATGAAATTTCTATCGTGATTTGAAGGTTGTAGAGAGAGAGAGACTGGAGGTGACTGTTTGCACTTTCTCTTTGTTTCTGTGGCCAAAGACTGTGACTTGAGTCTTGTCTGAGTTTATCTGGAGAAAGTTGTTTTTCCTCCACACACTGATCTGTTGATGCAGTGAATCCACTGGTCCATATTCACCTGCTGCAGTGAGACATAGGTCTGAGTGTCATCTGCAGAGCTGTGGTAGGACACATTATTGCTGCGTATTAACTGTCCTAACAGCAGCATGTAGAGACTGAACAACAGGGGTCCCAGGATTGACCCCTGGGGCACCCCACAGGTCAGGTCCATGTGATCAGAGACATACAGTAGTTTCCAATTTCAACAAAGTTCTCCCTGTCTTCTAGATAGGACTTGAACCAGTTTAGTGCAGTACCACAGATGCCCTCCCAGTCCCCTAGTCTCTGTAAGAGGATCCCATGATCCACAGTGTCAAAGGCAGAACTCAGATCCAACAGGATCAAGACTGAGACTTTGCATCAGTGTTCAGGCGGATGTCATTTGTCACTTGATAAGAGCAGTCTCAGTGCTGTGGTGGGTCTAAAACCTGACTGGAAAACATCAATGGAGTTGTTCTTTTGGAGAAAGTTAATAATCTGTTGTTTAACAACTTTTTCTGGGCTGTTCCTAAAAACGGCAGATTTGTGATGGGTCGGTAATTGTTCAGTATTATGGCATTAAGACTGCTCTTCTTTAGGAGAGGCTTGATAATCCCAGTTTTATTTAGATAAACTCTGGTGATGATCTCTGGGACAGTTTTGTGAGTTACAGGTGAAAGTGACTCCGTTCTAACTGTCTAGGATGCTGCAGGGTTGTTATTTGTGTTGTGGATTTTTTTTATGTCCTGAAAGAGCAAAGTGCTGATAGATTTCTATTTTGGCCTGTGAGACTGGACTCGTTGCATTTAATGTATATCTTGAGTTAGAGCTGGACAATATAGGAAAAAGAATGACGATATTTTATGCTAATCAACCTAACTATAGTGTATTTTACATCATGTCTCTGCTCTAATCAACAGAACCTGAAATGATCCATAATCTCACTGTTGCTGGTGTCTCAACATCGTCCATGAATTTGAGCTGGACTAAACCAGCGGGGCACAGCTCCTTCTATACAGTACACTGGACTGATGGACATGAGCCCATGACAGAAACTGTGACTGAGACATTCACAGGCATTACTAACCTGACTGCTGGTGTGGAGTACAATATCACTGTCACTGCAGTGGCAGGAGATCATGAAACTAAAGGAGGTGGTGAGAGTATAGCACAGTACACAAGTAAGTACAATATGCAGTAGGACTGGTTGATATGATTTTCGATTTGATTTACTTCCATTTTATTGAAAACATAGACCAGTGGACTTTGGGTGTAAAGAGCAGGGTTTCAGGATCACTACAGTTTTTATCTTGTGTTGATAGAAACAATAACCCGACAGAAAACCACCTTTAAAGTTTGTAATAAAACATATGCACGTGGTGCCACTCTCAGCAGAAACACGTGCTATAAATTAGGTCTTACGTTTTACTCATAAACAGTGACCAAATGGTTGTTTAGTTTCCGTAAATTGGATTATAATGATAAGAAGCAGAAGAGAAACACAGAGGGAACTGAACACTGCACACTGGAAATTTACTCAGATTTTAGATTTAAGTCAAAACTTGGGAAACACAAGGACACATGAGGAGACATAAAGAAGAGACATGGCCCTGACTCAGAGCTTTCTCCTCTTCATCACCACGGCTCTCACTCCTCAGGACTCACTGTACCTGTCCATTAAAAGTGAAATATGTTCAGTTTGATTCTGTCAGAGTCTGGGTGAATGTATCTTCAGTTCTTTAACATTTCTTCTTTTGGGGTCCACCTGAAGGACCTGTGCAGCATTTTTACATCAGTGCTATTCACAAGGATGAAATTTCAACTTTATATTCTGAAGCTGCCATTCCCCAGCTTCCTCTTGGCACACGTTACACAATTTCACCATTTCAATATGATTTAGGGAGAGGGTTACAGGTTTGGCACAGTCACACAAAAGTCAGTGTTACTATGTTTGAACACAAACAACTAAAACATAAAACCAAAATATTCTTCTCATTAACAGAACCTACGAGGCCTGATGATGTCACTCTCATGGAGAGAGGGACCAATAGTCTGAAAATTAACTGGACGTTACCTGGAGGTCGTGTGGATCACTATGAAGTACAGGCGGGACAGAATAAAAACAAAACAAATTCTTTGTGGTTTCAATTCCTTAATCTGTCACCGGGACGACTCTACACCATCAGTGTAACTGCTGTCGCTGGAAACTTCACTAACCCTTCAGAACCCTCAGAATTTGCCACTTGTAAGACTATTTCATTTTTATTTATTTTATTTCCAAATTCTAAACTGTAAGTTAAGTTCATTTCATGTTTTAGATCCACTGCCTCCTGAGTCTGTCACCGTCACGGGCAGAACAAACTCCTCTCTGGATCTGAGTTGGGGGGTTCAGACTCAAATGCAGGACGCTCCTGACATCACGTACAACATCACCTATGACGATAGTCATGTGACATCTGCAAACAGCACCACCAGTCTGACACCTCTTATGTCTGGAACTTACTATAATATAACAGTGAAAACTGTAGGACCTCAGGGCCTCCTCAGCACTGAGGTCAACATCAGGGCTTGTACTAGTAAGTATTTAATGGAAAAACTCTGTATGGTCTGCTGTACTTTCATATTATTAATGATAAAGTTCACTATGTAACTTTTCTGTACTACTTGTACTTCATTACCTTCCACCTCTGCCTTTAAACAGCTGCTAACCTGAAATTGTCTTTTTCCCACTAGATCCAAATCCAGTTTTGAATCTCAGAGCGTTCTCAGAATCCAGCACATCAATAAAAGTTGAGTGGTCGTCTCCACTGGAAAACAACCAAAGTTACTCCTACAAGATTGTGACCTACAACTCTGCAGGAAATGTTACCAACAACCAAACTGTTAAAGACAATTCTGCAAATGTACCTGGACTGGACCCAGGAACCAATTACACGATATCTGTGACCACACTGCTCTCATCTGAATGCAAGTCCACAAAAGTAGAAGTCTCCAGCTACACAGGTAAGATGCCACATAGAACAGTTTTACTGTTTCACTGTTTCGGAAAGAAATATTCAAACTGTATCCACTAATGTTGAATCTCAATATTTTGTGAGCTGTTGCTTCCACAAATTTGCCATTTTAACCTTATGGCTTAAAGTCCTTTCAACTGACAACAATCATGTTTGTGGGTTTGAATAATGGCGGTACTTTCTGGTGCAGTAGATGATGCCACTAAAACACCATAGACACAGTTTAGTAGCACAAAATTGATTTGGTGTTTAGTTCTATGTTAAAGGGGCCATATTATGCTAAATTTGATCTGTTATAATGTTGTTTCCTCCCCTCCCTGAACCACCACCTTAACGTGGTGGAGGGGTTTGACCACCCGAATGATCCTGGGAGACATGTTGTCAGGGTCACCCATGGCAAACAGGTCTAGGGGGACGGGTCAGATTAAGGGCGGTTCAGAAGCCCCTTATGATAAGTGAAAGAGCAAGTCTAGATATGTCATGGACCAGCGTCACTGAGGCCCCACCGTGGAGTCAGGCCTGGAGTAGGTGCTCGAGAACGAGCGCCTGGTGGCCGGGCAGGCTCAGCCCGAAGGAGCGACGTGGGGCCGTGCTCACGTGCACCCACCACTCACGTGAGGATCCGTAAGATCCGGTGACCGGATCTCCCGACATATAGACTGGCTCTGGGGATATGGAATGTCACCACACTGAGGGGGAAGGAGCCTGAGCTTGTGTGGGAGGTTGAGCGTTACGGACTAGATATAGTCGGCCTCACCTCCACGCACAGCTTGGGCTCTGGAACCCAACTTCTTGAGAGGGGTTGGACTCTCCATTTCTCTGATGTTCACTGCGGGGAGTGGCGGCGAGCTGGTGTGGGCTTGCTCTCTGCCCCACAGCTCAGCCGCCACGTGTTGGAGTTCACCTCAATGAATAAGAGGGTCGCGTCCCTCCGCCTTCGGGTCGGGGACAGTTTTCTCACTGTTGTGTCGGCCTACGGGCCAAACAGTCAACCGATCACCACCTGGTGGTGAGTTGGATCCGCTGACGGAGGAGGAAGACAGACTTGCCAGACCCAAGTGTATTGTGAGGATCTGCTGGGAACGTCTGGCGGAGCCCTCTGTCAGAGGGGTCTTCAACTCACACCTCTGGGAGAGCTTCTCCCTGATCCTGGGGGAGGCTGGGGTCATGGACTCTGAGTGGGCCATGTTCTCCACCTCTTGTCGATGCGGCCGCTCGTAGCTGTGGTCGTAAAGTCTGCGGTGCTTGTCATGGCAGCAACCCCCGAACCCGGTGGTGGACGCCGGAAGTAAGGGATACCGTCAGGCTGAAGAAGGAGTCCTATCGAGCCTTGTTGGCTCATGGGACTCCTGAGGCAGGTGACGAGTACCGACGGGCCAAGCGTGCCGCGCCTCGTGCTGTCACGGTGGCAAAATCCCTGCTGTTTGCAGATGATGTTGTCCTGATGGCTTCATTTAGCCAGGACCTGCAGCACTGGGGCAGTTTGCAGCTGAGTGAAGCGGCTGGGATGAGAATCAGCTCCTCCAAATCTGAGGCCATGGTTCTTGATCAGAAAAAGGTGGCTTGCCCTGGGAGGAGCTCGGAGTAGAGCCGCTGCTCCTCCACATCAAGGGGAGCTGAGGTGG
The DNA here is from genome assembly GCF_009829125.3 of Periophthalmus magnuspinnatus. Taxonomy (NCBI): domain Eukaryota; kingdom Metazoa; phylum Chordata; class Actinopteri; order Gobiiformes; family Gobiidae; genus Periophthalmus; species Periophthalmus magnuspinnatus. The sequence goes on along the minus strand of NC_047131.1, from coordinate 30,851,607 downwards.
TTTGGGCATCTGTTCAAGTTGCCTCCTGGATGCCTCCATAGGAAGGTGTTCCGGGCATGTCCCACCGGGAGGAGACCCCGAGGAAGACCCAGAACTTGACTGGCCTGGGAACGCCTTGGGGTCCCACCGGAGGAGCTGAAGGACGTGTCTGGGGTGAGGGAAGTCTGGGAGTCCCTGTTTAGACTGCTGCCCCCACAACCTGGCACCGGAGAAGTGGAAGAAGTTGGATGGATGTTGTTTCCTCATCACAAACAGACCTGGAGTTGTGTTTTATTTCATTCACAAATGTTTAACTCACAAACACACACCTGTATATTTAGGCTGAGTTCTTCTCTCAAACTGAAAACACTCTGTTTCACCTTGTGATGTCATCATGCGGTGATACAGGAAGTGCACCACTGTGTTTTTAAACTCTGCACACCTTCACTAGAATCATTAGGATAATTTCAGATAGCTGTTAACTTTAAAACTTCCACTTCATGACAACACAAAGTGGAACAGAGCATTTTGAGCCTCGGAGATGTAGACAGACAAATAAAGTGTTACTCAAACATGTGAATGAAACAAAACACAACTCCAGGTCTGTTTTTGATGAGGAAACATCATTACAACACGGCCAAAGCCTCACATGAGTCTTTTTTGTATAATACTGTATTATAGGACCTTTAATCAGAAACCAGGTCAGCAAATTTGACAGTTAAAAAGCAAATCCCCCATATAACCAGTTTACTCTTAGAATTACTATAATTATAAAATATCTGAAATATAAAACCAAAATATTCTTCTCATTAACAGAACCTACGAGGCCTGATGATGTCACTCTCATGGAGAGAGGGACCAATAGTCTGAAAATTAACTGGACGTTACCTGGAGGTCGTGTGGATCACTATGAAGTACAGGCGGGACAGAATAAAAACAAAACAAATTTTCAGTGGTTTCAATTCCTTAATCTGTCACCGGGACGACTCTACACCATCAATGTAACTGCTGTCGCTGGAAACTTCACTAACTCTTCAGAACCCTCAGAATTTGCCACTTGTAAGACTATTTCATTTTTATTTATTTTATTTACAAATTGTAAACTGTAAGTTAAGTTCATTTCATGTTTTAGATCCACTGCCTCCTGAGTCTGTCACCGTCACGGGCAGAACAAACTCCTCTCTGGATCTGAGTTGGGGGGTTCAGACTCAAATGCAGGACGCTCCTGACATCACGTACAACATCACCTATGACGATAGTCATGTGACATCTGCAAACAGCACCACCAGTCTGACACCTCTTATGTCTGGAACTTACTATAATATAACAGTGAAAACTGTAGGACCTCAGGGCCTCCTCAGCACTGAGGTCAACATCAGGGCTTGTACTAGTAAGTATTTAATGGAAAAACTCTGTATGGTCTGCTGTACTTTCATATTATTAATGATAAAGTTCACTATGTAACTTTTCTGTACTACTTGTACTTCATTACCTTCCACCTCTGCCTTTAAACAGCTGCTAACCTGAAATTGTCTTTTTCCCACTAGATCCAAATCCAGTTTTGAATCTCAGAGCGTTCTCAGAATCCAGCACATCAATAAAAGTTGAGTGGTCGTCTCCACTGGAAAACAACCAAAGTTACTCCTACAAGATTGTGACCTACAACTCTGCAGGAAATGTTACCAACAACCAAACTGTTAAAGACAATTCTGCAAATGTACCTGGACTGGACCCAGGAACCAATTACATGATATCTGTGACCACACTGCTCTCATCTGAATGCAAGTCCACAAAAGTAGAAGTCTCCAGCTACACAGGTAAGATGCCACATAGAACAGTTTCACTGTTTCACTGTTTCACTGTTTCACTGTTTCACTGTTTTGGAAAAAAATATTCAAAGTTTATCCACCAAATTGAATCTGAATATTTTTGTGAGATGCTTCTACAAACTTGACATTTTAATCTTATGGCTTAAAGTCCTTTAAACTGAAACAAACAATCACGTTTATGGATTTTAACTAAAACTGTCTGAAGCTGCTGTGGTTTTTTCACTTTTGTTTATTTATGGTGACAGAGAAAACCAGTTTTTATTTCATGTGGATCTGACACAAACACCTGGCTGTACTCTGGGCAGTCTTGTGTGATGTCACCAGCTACTTGAAACTGCAGAGGCCACTGAAGGCAGCACACACTTGGATTCAGAAAGCTGCGAATTGACCTAGTTTGCTCTCAGAATGCCAAAACATGACTAGGATCAGTAGATAACGCTGTTACAACACAATAGACAAGAGTTTAAGGGCAAAAAAAAAAAAAAAAAAAAGGTTTGGTGTTAGTTTCATTTTAAAGGCCCCATATTACGCTATATTTTATCTGTTCTAATGTCGTTTCCTCATCACAAACAGACCAACAAACATCACAAAGAGGAACAGAGCATTTTGAGCCTTGGAGATGTAGATAGAGTCATAATAAAGTGTTATTCAAACATGTGAATGAAACAAAACACAAGTCCAGGTCTGTTTTTGATGAGGAAACATCATTACAACACGGCCAAAGCCTCACATGAGTCTTTTTTGTATAATACTGTATTATAGGACCTTTAATCAGAAACCAGGTCAGCAAATTTGACAGTTAAAAAGCAAATCCCCCATATAACCAGTTTACTCTTAGAATTACTATTATTATAAAATATCTGAAATATAAAACCAAAATATTCTTCTCATTAACAGAACCTACGAGGCCTGATGATGTCACTCTCATGGAGAGAGGGACCAATAGTCTGAAAATTAACTGGACGTTACCTGGAGGTCGTGTGGATCACTATGAAGTACAGGCGGGACAGAATAAAAACAAAACAAATTCTTTGTGGTTTCAATTCCTTAATCTGTCACCGGGACGACTCTACACCATCAGTGTAACTGCTGTCGCTGGAAACTTCACTAACTCTTCAGAACCCTCAGAATTTGCCACTTGTAAGACTATTTCATTTTTATTTATTTTATTTACAAATTCTAAACTGTAAGTTAAGTTCATTTCATGTTTTAGATCCACTGCCTCCTGAGTCTGTCACCGTCACGGGCAGAACAAACTCCTCTCTGGATCTGAGTTGGGGGGTTCAGACTCAAATGCAGGACGCTCCTGACATCACGTACAACATCACCTATGACGATAGTCATGTGACATCTGCAAACAGCACCACCAGTCTGACACCTCTTATGTCTGGAACTTACTATAATATAACAGTGAAAACTGTAGGACCTCAGGGCCTCCTCAGCACTGAGGTCAACATCAGGGCTTGTACTAGTAAGTATTTAATGGAAAAACTCTGTATGGTCTGCTGTACTTTCATATTATTAATGATAAAGTTCACTATGTAACTTTTCTGTACTACTTGTGCTTCATTACCTTCCACCTCTGCCTTTAAACAGCTGCTAACCTGAAATTGTCTTTTTCCCACTAGATCCAAATCCAGTTTTGAATCTCAGAGCGTTCTCAGAATCCAGCACATCAATAAAAGTTGAGTGGTCGTCTCCACTGGAAAACAACCAAAGTTACTCCTACAAGATTGTGACCTACAACTCTGCAGGAAATGTTACCAACAACCAAACTGTTAAAGACAATTCTGCAAATGTACCTGGACTGGACCCAGGAACCAATTACACGATATCTGTGACCACACTGCTCTCATCTGAATGCAAGTCCACAAAAGTAGAAGTCTCCAGCTACACAGGTAAGATGCCACATAGAACAGCTGAACGAGGGTCTACTTTGAGAACTAAAGAACGGAGTGAGGGTGGAGGCGGAGTCTGGGGGGATAAGGAACAATGTGATTGGTTTAACAGTGTTTTTTTCAATTCAGTTCACTTTTATTTTTATAGCACATTAAAAAATAACTTCAGCTGATCAACGTGCTTCACATAAAATGTCAACAAGCAAGAAAAGTCAACCAGATCAGCAAATTTTACAGTTAAACAGCAAATCCCACCTTAGAATTAGTCCCGCCCCTGCTCAATTTCAAACTATTGGGATTTGACACCCGACCTATAACCTCGTCTTGTCGTTAAGTTAATTAAGTGTATATGCAAAGGTGAGTACATTTGCAGAAAAAGAAAAAAATATTAAAAAAAAAATAAAAATCTTCGATAGATTCTTTCCGTATTATACCTCTGAGTAGTTTTACCATTCTTTTACTCCTCCTTGTGAGCTTTACGCCATGTTGTTACGCTGTTAAATCCTCAAAAAACACACGGGGAGTTGGGTTCTGGGGATGCACGCAGTTTCCCCAGACTCAAGACAAACTCAAGACAAAATCCCCCATTACAAAGGGAGAAAATAAATCGGCAATATCGTCCATACAGTCACGAAAATCCGCTGATTTTTTCGTAAACTTTGCCCTTTTCTGTGTGCTGTTTTACTGAGTCGCTTAGTTCGGGGGTACTTCCTCTTTCCTGTTACCGAACCTTTATCTCCTTGCTGCTTAAAAAAGATAAGAACCGTCTTAACTGTCCTTCTTATAGACCTATATCTTTATTAAATACGGATGTTAAATTGTAAAAAGTGTCTGGCTGGTAGACTAAAAAAGTTCTCAATTCGATAATCTCACCTGACCAGACTGGTTTTGTTAAGAATCAGCTCTCTTTTTTCAACATTGTCAGCTTTTTAACATTATTTACGCCTCTAACCACAAAACACCCAAATGTCTTATTGCCGTAGATGCTGAAAAAGCATTTGATAGGGTTGAGTGGGACTGTTTTTACTTTAGAAAGGTTTGGTTTGCACTTTTATTTTGTTCCTGGGTCAAACTCGTTCATACAAGTCCCAAAGCTTCTGTGCTGACAAATGGTCTTTATTCACAATCTTTTAAACTACATCGTGGAACAAGGCAGGGCTGTCCTTTAAGCCCACTACTTTTTGCTTTAGAGATTGAACTGCTGACCGGCGCAGTCTGACGCAGTAGAGACACAAACATCTGGAGGTGTGGGATTGAGCGGAACGGAACAGAAACTAAGAGCGAATTGTTCTTTTACAATGAAAACGGTGGAGGTCAGGGTCATTTAAATTTGTAGTTTCTGACAGTTTTGATTATCTTGGAATATGCATCATTAAACTATTCAACAACCTGTGTAAGAGTAACTTTGTTCCTCTTTTTGATCAATGTAAGTAAATGCTGTGTCTCCATTATCTTGGTCTCTGGTCGGGAAAATCGATTCGGTTAAAATGATATTACTTCCAAAATTCCTTTACCTGTTTCAGTGTCTTCCTATTTTTATTCTGAAATATATATACATTTTTTAATCTTTAGACTCCTTAACCTCCTGAGACCTGGTGTCCTCATCTGTGGACAACACATTTTGGGTTGTTTAGGCCACAGTGCAAATTTTTAGAAGAACAGCAAAAAGAACATGTTCAATTTTGAATATTTCTAGGAGTTTACAATATTTATTTTTATTTTGTATTTATTTTTATTTGATTTGATTTTAAAAAATTATTATTTATTTGATTAGATTTTTTAAATTGTTTTTTATTTATTTATTTTTTTTATTTTATTTTAATTAATTTATTTTATTTATTTATTTTTATTTGATTTTATATTTTTGTGTTTTTATTAGTTTTATTATTATTTTTTATTATTATTTTTTATTGTATTTTAATTTATTTATCTTATTTATTTATTTTTATTTGATTTTATATTTTTGTATTTTTATTTGTTTTATTATTTTTTTTATTGTTATTGTCATTTTGCTTTTTACAATATATGTGTTCAACCACTTAATAGTTTTTGCAAATAAAGTCCTGCAAGAGCTCGGGTCTCAGGAGGTTAATTAGTTCATTTATTTGGGATGATAAACCATTTAGACTGAGGAGGGCCATTCTCCAGAGACCCAGACAGGTGGACGGAACTTTCAATACCATTACTGCGCTGCAAATATTCGGTGGAGCTTTACTGGAAACATTTTCTTTTCCAAATGATTTCGTTATTTGGAAAAGAAAAGTCCTATAGTATAAGTGTTGTATACCACATTGAAACTTTCCCTACTACAAAGACCTTTGAAATAAAAACAGACCTGGAGTTGTGTTTTGTTTCGTTCACACGTTTGATTAACTTTTTATTATTAGTCTGTAACATTTCCAAAGCTCAAAAACACTCTGTTCCACCTTCTGATGTCATCAAGTGGTAGTTTTCAAGTCAACAGCTACTTTTTTAGCTTTCGTTCAGTAGAAATTTGCAGTTCCTGGGCTGAAATTATCCAAATGATTCTAGAAATGAAGGTGTGTGGAGTTTGAAAACACAGTAGAGCACTTCCTGTATCGCCACACGATGACATCACAAGGTGGAACAGAGCGTTTTCTGTGAGAGAGAAGAACTCAGGCTAAATCTGCAGGTGTGTTTGTGCGTTAAACATATGAATGAAACAAAACACAACCGCTTTTTCAAATATTTTAAGCACTTTTTTTAAATACTGTGATACGTCGGGTAAATAAACACGTTTGCTCTGTGATGTTTTTTCGCTTTCAGAACCCGCAAATGTCACCATTACAGAAGTCTCCGGAACCACAACAAACTTAACAGTGAGCTGGAATAAGGCGGCGGGGAAAGTGGATAACTACACAGTGAATCTTTACAACAAGAGTGGCCAAGTTCACACTATGGGACCATTCAACGACGATATTTTAACCGCAACGTTCACTGACCTGAAACCCGGAGTGCTGTACTGCGCCGAGGTGGTCACCAGGAGCGGACCCATGGAAAATAAAAGTTCGAAAAGATGCAACGCGACCTGTAAGTAAACAAATGTACACAACAAGTTAATTTTGCGTATGATTACTTCTCATTATCTTCCGTTTTAGTCCCTACTCCTCCGGGAAGCATCAGTGTGAGCGACAGGACGGAGCGATCTATAACTTTTTCCTGGGACGCGCCGAAAGATATGTCGCCAGATCAGTACCACTTTAATGTCACCGTTATCGATATCCGCAGAGAGACTCAAGAGAACCCCAACATCGCCGTGTCGGGCCTCGTCTCTGGAAGCCCCTACACCGTCGTTGTCGTTACTATCGGTGTGAACGACCTAGTGAGCCAGGAAGTGACCTACACTGCGTACACGAGTGAGCACAGAAAACGCATTTAGTTTCGTTTTAAAGCTTTTTTTTTTATCCGTTATGATGTCGATCGTCATCAAAAACAGACCTGGAGTTGTGTTTTTGTTTCATTCACACATGTTTAACACACAAACCTTGCATATTTAGGCTGCGTTATTCTCTCAAACTGAAAAAAACCACTCTGTTCCACCTTGTGATGTCATCATGTGGTGATACAGGAAGTGCTCAACTCTGTTTTTAAACTCCACACACCTTCATTTCTAGAATAATTTGGATGATTTCAGCTCTGGAATTGCCGATCTACGACTGAACTAAAGGTAAAAAGTAGCTGTTAACTTGAAAACTACCACTTGATGACATCACAAGGTGGAACAGAGCGTTTTGAGGTTTGGAGATGTTACTTAAACATGTGTGAATGAAACAAAACACAACTCTAAGTCACGTTTTAATGCGGTTACCTCCCCAAAAACAGACCTGGAGTTGTGTTTTTGGTTCATTCACACATGTTTAACACACAAACCTTGCATATTTAGGCTGCGTTATTCTCTCAAACTGAAAAAAACACTCTGTTCCACCTTGTGATGTCATCATGTGGTGATACAGGAAGTGCTCAACTCCACACACCTTAATTTCTAGAATAATTTGGATAATTTCATACCTGGAACTATAAATTTCCACTGAACTAAAGCTAAAAAGTAGCTGTTCACTTGAAAACTACCACTTGATGACATCACAAGGTGGAACAGAGCGTTTTGAGGTTTGGAGATGTTACTTAAACATGTGTGAATGAAACAAAACACAACTCCAGGTCTGTTTTTGGGGAGGTGACCGCATTAAAAACGTGACTTAAAGTTTGTAAAAGTGGATTTTGTGTAATATAGACTTTAATAATTTATTGTCTTTTGTGTTAACAGAACCATATCCCGTCACCGACCTGCAGCAAACTGAAATCACCACTGAACTTGTCACGCTGAAGTGGAATCAGACTGAATACAAACCGGATTATAAATATTTGGTGCAAGTCTTTAACACCTCGGGGCTCGTTACAAAGATAAATGTTACTGACTTAAATTACACAGAAATCGGGCTGATGTCTGGCACCAACTACAGCTTCAGTGTCACCGCACAAACAGCAGATGGCACTGCAGCCACACCAAAGACCGTGTCCTACTTTACACGTATGTATCTGTTTAAACACTATCTATTATGTTTTTATTTTTGGTATAATGAGGCAAAGAATATGTTTTTACTATCTCTGGATTAGTGGATCCATTCAAGAGGCGCCAACAATAGGGCATTTGGTATATTTACATTTTTATTACACAAAATGGACTCCTGTGAGCTTTAAAGTCACATTATAATGCTTTTACCTCCTCAGAACCATACCTGGAGTTGTGTTTTGTGGTTGTGCTTTATTTATATTGTTTTTATTGAAATGTAGCTGTTACCACTTCATGACATCACAAGGTGGAACAGAGCGTTTTGAGGGTTGTAGATGTTACAGACGAATAATAAAGTGTCACTCAAACGTGTGTGAATGAAACAAAACACAAATCCAGGTCTGTTTTTGAGGAGGTATCGGTGTTATAACGTGACTTAAAGCTACAAGAGTCAGTTTTGCGTAATATCGGACATTTAACTCAGTCTTTTCCGTCCTCGTCTCCTATTGGCTCAGCTCTGTGTGGCTCTGAGTGACTCACAGATGTGTCAGTCATGGTGAAATGTGAACGACGCAGACGACTTTATTTAACTCTTATTCATTAGAAAATACATCTGCACATGAGCAGAGATAAAACAGAAGTCATGATGTGGCTTATGGTTAAGGGTTGGGTTTGGTTAAGGTTAAGGTTTAAGGTTAGCGTTAGGGTTTTAGGCTAACGTGAGTGTTTTAGGCTAACGTGAGTGTTTTAGGTTAACGTGAGTGTTTTAGGTTAACGTGAGTGTTTTAGGTTAACGTGAGTGTTTCAGGTTAACGTTAGTGTTTCAGGTTAACGTTAATGTTTCAGGTTAACGTTAGTGTTTTAGGTTAACGTTAGTGTTTTAGGTTAACGTTAGTGTTTTAGGTTAACGTTAGTGTTTTAGGTTAGCGTTAGGGTTTAGGTTAGCGTTAGGGTTTCGGTTAATGTGAGTTTTTAGGTTAGCGTTAGGGTTAAGGTTAACGTTAAGGTTTTAAGTCAACACTTAGGGTTAGGTTAACGTGAGGGTTTAGCCTGATGTTAGGGTTTTAGGTTAACGTGAGTGTTTTAGGTTAACACTAAGGTTTTAGGTTAACATTAGGGTTTTAGGTTAACGTGAGTGTTTTAGGTTAACACTAAGGTTTTAGGTTAACATTAGGGTTTTAGGTTAACATTAGGGTTTTAGGTTAACATTAGGGTTTTAGGTTAACGTTAAGGTTTCAGGTTAACCTTAGGGTCTAGGTTAAGGTGAGGGTTTAGTGTATTATTTTGTAGGTTATATTAGTTTTTGCCATATCTAAATCTTATCCACCAAAGTAATATAATGAATGAACACGTGTAACTGTTTTGTTGTGTTTTTTCAGGACCGTTCAGTGTCAAAAACCTTCAGGCCTCTGCAAACGAGACAGTTGTGACACTGAAATGGCAAAAACCTGATCAATATAAGAACAGTTACAGTTTCCGAGTACAGAACTCCAGCGTGAACAGTAGCAAAACTCAAAACTTTATCTACCCTGTCAGTGATCTGGTTCCTGGCTCTTCCTATCGGTTCAATGTCACAACTGAGACCTCGGATGGTACCCAGGGGGCGCCAGAGAGTGTTTCCATATGCACAAGTACGTACCGTCTATTTACACAATCACGGTGCGTTCAGACTTGTCCTTGTTTGGTCCTGGTTTGAGATCTTATCTAGACTTGGTTTGGTCCTGTTCTAGTCCCGGTTTGGTCCTGTTCTAGTCCCGGTTTGGTCCTGTTCTAGTCCTGGTTTAGTCCCGTTCTAGTCCCGTTCTAGTCCTGGCTGAGTCCTGTTCTAATCTTGGTTTGGCCCTGGTTTGGCCCTGGTTTAGTCCTGGTTTGGTCCTGTATTAGTCCTGTTCTAGTCATGTTCTTGTCCCGGGTTGGTCCTGTTCTAGTTCTGTTCTAGCCCCGGTTTGGTCCTGTTCTAGTCCTGTTCTAGTCCTGTTCTTGTTCCGGTTTGGTCCCGTTGTACTCCCGTTCTAGTCCCGTTCTAGTCCCGTTCTAGTCCCGTTCTAGTCCCGTTCTAGTCCCTGTTTGGTCTCGTTCTAGTCCTGGTTTAGTCGTGCTCTTAGTCCAAGTGTGAACGCACCGTAAATGTCTTATCCCTTTTTCTTGTTTCAGCTAAAATAACGTGTTGTTTTCTTCATCAGCTGCGAGTGCCGTGGACTCTATTAAATGTGGCGAAACAAAAAATCTCCCAAACGCAACAGTCACTTGGAATTGGAGCCCCGTGGGTAACTTCAGTCATTTCTTAGTGCAGTTTGAGGGTTCCACGACTATAACGACGTCTAAAAGCTTTGTGAAAGGAGATCTTAAACATTACACTGAGTACGTTTTGTGGGTGACGACGCAGAGCTGTGGTGAAAGCAGCACCCGTAAGAGCCAGACCTGCAGGACGGGGATCACAGGTAAAACTCACAATACAACGTCACGTACTTCAATATATTTATGTAAGAAATAAAGAAGCAAACAGATTTTTAAAACACTCCTCCTAAGCTCTGTAGTTTACTGTGTTTTGATAGTTATAATACAGCGTTCCCTCGTTTATCGGGGGGTTACGCTCTAAAAATAACCCACAAGTTTTATTTTTTACAATTATTGTCTCTGTTTTTGTCTGTAAAACCCCTCACCACACACTTTATACACTTTTATCACACACTCTTCCTTCATTTTCCTTTTTTTCTTTCTTTTTCTTTGTTTTTTTTCTTTCTTTTTCTCTTTTTTTCTCTTTCTTTTTCTTTCTTTCATTTTCTTTTTCTCTTTTTTCTGTCTTTTTTTCTTTATCTTTCTTTTTCTCTTTCTTTCATTTTCTTTCTTTTTCTCTTTTTTTCTGTCTTTTTTTCTTCATTTCTTTTTCTCTTTCTTTCATTTTCTTTCTTTTTCTCTTTTTTTCTGTCTTTTTTTCTTTATTTCTTTTTCTCTTTCATTTTCTTTCTTTCTTTTTCTCTTTTTTTCTGTCTTTTTTTCTTTATCTTTCTTTTTCTCTTTCTTTCATTTTCTTTCTTTTTCTCTTTTTTTCTGTCTTTTTTTCTTCATTTCTTTTTCTCTTTCTTTCATTTTCTTTCTTTTTCTCTTTTTTCTGTCTTTTTTTCTTTATTTCTTTTTCTCTCTTTCATTTTCTTTCTTTCTTTTTCTCTTTTTTTCTGTCTTTTTTTCTTTATCTTTCTTTTTCTCTTTCTTTCATTTTCTTTCTTTTTCTCTTTTTTTCTGTCTTTTTTTCTTCATTTCTTTTTCTCTTTCTTTCATTTTCTTTCTTTTTCTCTTTTTTTCTGTCTTTTTTTCTTTATTTCTTTTTCTCTCTTTCATTTTCTTTCTTTCTTTTTCTCTTTTTTTCTGTCTTTTTTCTTTATTTCTTTTTTCTTTTTTTTACTCTTTCTTTTTTCCTCACCACACACTTTATACACTTTTCTCACACAGGCGTTAACATTTTCTCACATTTCTCTCTCGTTTAAACTCTCTCAAAGTTCAAACCTTCGTAGGCGTCTTTGTCGGTGCAGAACGTTTCATCGACATTGTGGGTTTTGTCGGGGAGAAAACGAATCGCAAACGTACAGCACTTCAGAGTCACACTGCGATCCAACGTTTATGTAAATTTGGAGGACGGAGGAGACTGATGGACAATGGTCTACAGTCCAACAGCCAATCAGGACGCAGAACACAATGCACGCTAATACAATGTAAAAAAGCATGAAAAATTTACCAAAAAAAATCCGCGAGACGGCGAAAGGTGAACCGCGATATAGCGAGGGACCAGTGCGTATGTTTTTTTTTCTTCATTATTATACATTTTTTAGCTGGTGCGACTTATACTCCGGAAAATACGATATAAAACAATAAAATGCAAAGTGAAAAAAATCGATTTGAAGCAATCCCACTCCCGACATAAACGTCATTGCTCAAGCGGTCGGATCTACTGAATCACAGGTTGGCGGTGCGATTCCAGCTCTCACAGATGAACGCTGTCGTCGCGCTGTCGTGCCTTTGGGCAAGACACTTCACCACCTCGCCCCCAGTGTCTGCGTACATCCGTGTGTGAATGTGTGAGCGGTTCCTTAATTTAAAGTGCTTTGAGTGACTTGAAATTGAAAAAGCGCTGTATAAAAAAGCGAACAAACGTGCAGTCAATGAGATAAAGGTTATAAAATATAGAATTACTAGAAATAATCGAGCTAAAAGTGTGTGTTTATACTTTTTTTGTCCAGATCCACCTCTACTGAAGGACTACCAGCCCCTGATCCAAGTGGCGAACGTGAAACACAATGACTTCACGATTAACATCAGCCGGACTCTGCTGAACGACGCCAACGGGCCAATCAAAAACGTGGGCGTGTTAGTGTCAGAAACTGCAAATGGTCGGTTCCTTGAGTAGCTTTTTCAAATCTGAATTACACGATTAAGTACGCTCAGAAAAAACAACTATATTTTCCTCATCCAGATCCCAGCCGGCCCGAAGTGGTGCAGTACTTGGCGAGCACTTATACTGAATGGGAAGCAGGAAAGACTGAAGCGTATTTGGCGACGGTAATCAGCGTAGATACAAGAGCGGCTCGTGATACAACAAACACTCTCAGTATAAATGTCGGAGATGAGTCGATGTGGAACGGATACTCGAACGGTTTACTGAAGCCCACGAGAAAATACAAGTAATAAAACCTCAGCTGCTGTTAAACGTCCTGTATCACACAAAACTGACATGTTATAATGTTAAAAAAACGTACCTGGAGTTGTGTTTTGTTTCATTTACACAGTTTCTACATGTCCAAACGCTCTGTTCCACCTTGTGATGTCATGAAGTGGTAGTTTTTTTCAAGTTGACAGCTGCGTTTTCACCTTTAGTTTAGTAGAGATTTACAATTCCAGGGCTGAAATGATCCAAATGATTCTATAAATGAAGGTGTGTGGAGTTTAAAAACGCAGTGGGGCACTTCCTGTATTGCCACATGATGACATCACAAGGTGGAACAGAGCGTTTTCTGTTTGAGAGAAGAAGAGAAGAGCCTAAATGTGCAGGGTTTGTGCGTTAAACATGTGTGAATGAAACAAAACACAACTTCACACATGTTTAACACACGAATCCTGCACATTTAGGCCGAGTTCTTCTCTCAAACAGAAAACGCTCTGTTCCACCTTGTGATGTCATCATGTGGTAATACAGGAAGTGCTCCTCTGTGTTTTTAAACTCCACACACCTTCATTTCTAGAATAATTTGGATCATTTCAGCCCTGGAATTATAAATCTCTACTAAACTAAAGGTAAAAAAGCAGCTGTCAACTTGAAAAAAACTACCACTTCATGACATCACAAGGTGGAACAGAGCGTTTGGACATGTAGGGACTGTGTAAATGAAACAAAACACAACTCCAGGTCTGTTTGTGATAAAAACAGATCAGAAAACAGTGTAATATGAGCCTTTTAAATCACAGAGCTAATCATTTTGCATGGAAATATATCATTTAATTGTGATTTTCTTTTCTTTTTAAACATCCCACAGATTCGCCGTCGTTGTTTTCACCAGTATCGCGATGAACGGGTTGCTTATAAGTGGCTCGGAGTCTCTGTTTTCAAATACAGGGTTTGACAATGTGGTAACACTTCCACAAAGTCCAGGTAATACTTTAATAGACATATGTGTTACGTCATGTTTAAATCTTTCAAACAGTTCAAATTTTCACCGTTGATGCGTTTTTAGTCGTCATTGGAATCGCAGTTGGAGTGACCCTGGGTATTTTCTGCTTTCTGCTCCTCGTGTTGATTGGATTCATCATTTACTGGAGAAGGTTAAACATCGCAAGACCAGTCAAAAAAATAAAAAATATTAGCGCGTTTCCAAATATATGTGTTTGTTTCTTGTAGGTTGGCGAAAAAAGAGTCGTCTGACATTCAAATCCATTCGCTGAGGTGGGTTTCACGTTTAGTTTCTATGTAAAAACACAAATTAAAACGATTTAGAATGATTTTTGTTTATGTTTTTCTGATTTCAGAGCTAAAGTGTAAGTAAATTTTCTCAGTAGTGTTAGTTGTTTTTTGTTTAACGGCAAAAGAAACTTGTATTCTGTCAACGGGATAAAAATAATAATAATCGCGCTTTCTTTCATTAGGAGTTTCCCCGTCAGAGTCGAGGATTATGAAGTTTACTACAAGAAACAAAAAGCAGATTCTGCCTGTGGCTTCGCTGAGGAATATGAGGTAAAGTAGTCACTCGTTTATCGCGGGGTTTTGTTCTAAAAATAACCTGCAAAAGGCGAAATCCGCGAAGTATCAGCTTTATTTTTTACAATTATTATATCACGGATTATCTTTTTTTTTAGTGCAATTTTACATGTTTTTTTGTGTTGTGCGTCCTGATTGGCTGTTGGACTGTAGACCATTGTGTCGTGCGTCCTGATTGGCTGTTGGACTGTAGACCATTGTGTCGTGCGTCCTGATTGGCTGTTGGACTGTAGACCATTGTGTCGTGCGTCCTGATTGGCTGTTGGACTGTAGACCATTGTCCATCAGTCTCCTCCGTGCCGTGTCTCCTGTACAGTACAGAATGTGTTCAGACAAATTTACATAAACGTTGGATCTCAGTGTGACTCTGAAGTGCTGTACGTTTGCGATTTGTTTTCTCCCCGACAAAACCCACAATGTCGATGAAACGTTCTGCACCGACAAAGACGCCTACGAAGGTTTGAACTTTGAGAGAGTTTAAACGAGAGAGAAATGTGAGAAAATGTTAACGCCTGTGTGAGAAAAGTGTATAAAGTGTGTGGTGAGGGGTTTTACAGCAAAAACATAGAGAATAATGTAAAAAATAAAGCGGATTTCATCTATTGTTGGTTATTTTTAGAACGTGACCCCCGTGATAAACGAGGGATGACTGTATTATATGTTTTTGTCTGTAAAACCCCTCTCCACACACTTTATACACTTTTCTCACAGAGGCGTTAACATTTTCTCACATTTCTCTCTCGTTTAAACTCTCTCAAAGTTCAAACCTTCGTAGGCGTCTTTGTCGGTGCAGAACGTTTCATCGACATTGTGGGTTTGGTCGGGGAGAAAACGAATCGCAAACGTACAGCACTTCAGAGTCACACTGAGATCCAACGTTTATGTAAATTTGACTCTAATATATTGTTCCGTTCAGTCTCTTGAGGCTGCGGTTTGTTGGTCACAGTTTGATTTAATTTGATGTATTTTCTTGCTTCTTCTTTGCTTAAATAAACCAACACATCAGGACAGTTACAGCTCGACTTTATGCAACAACTTCACTCGTCTCATCTCGTGTTATATTTTTATCGGTGCGCTCCTCAAATGCGCTGTACCGAAACAATAAGTAGGAACCAATATTATTATGAAGAAAGTAAATAATGTATCCAACATAATATGATAAATAATATTCATTGTTAATAAAATAAGTACAAAGTAATAAACAAGATACTAACGACCCAAATAAATGTTAAAACGTCAAATAATATACGTCAAATAAGAGGAGACGGATGGACAATGGTCTACAGTCCCTTAGCCAATCAGGACGCAGAACACAATGTACGTTCAGACGCTGTAAAAAAGCATGAAAAAAAAAAAATCCAGGAAACAGCGAGAGCGCGAAAAGTGAACAGCGAGTTTATCATCGTCTGCTTGTCTTACTGTGTTTAATGTCGGTGCTAAAATGGGATAATTCTAACATTTTGTGCTCCATAAGGAAATCAAAGTTGTCGGTACGGCTCAGGCCAAAACCAGCGCTCTGATCCCAGAGAACAAACCCAAGAATCGCTACAGCAACGTGCTTCCATGTGAGTTACAGCTTTACTCTATGTCAACGACTCATTACTAATCCAAATAAACTCATATGTTGCTCTCATTCACTTCACCCTTCTGGCTAATCTTCTAGACGACGCATCTAGAGTAAAGCTTTCTATCATTCATGGAAATCCTATTGACGACTACATCAATGCTAACTACATACCGGTGCGTACTGACCCAAGCAGCTTTCTCCCATTGCACATTTATCAACCTAAAATTACTCATTAAATGCAGTTTCATTCTGTTCCATGTTTGTGTTCTTATTTGCCAAATGCCAGATTAAAAAAAAACATCACTTATTTTCTTAAGGGTTACAACTCCAGGAAGGAGTTTATCGCGGCTCAGGGCCCTTTGCCGGCCACAGTCAGTGATTTCTGGAGGATGATCTGGGAGAAGAACGTGCAGACGATGGTGATGCTGACGCGCTGCAACGAACAAGGACGAGTGAGTGAGAAGTGGAAATGAGCGTTTAAAGTGTCACAGCAGGAGCAGAGTCTTCACACAGGCCCATACACTGTCACACTAATCAATGTCTTAAATACTCATCAGCTGCATCAGGAGCTGCGCCTCCTCTGTGCTCCTCCACTGTGTGCCTCCTTTCTATGCTCCTTTCTGTACCTCGTCTGTTCATTCTCTGTAACTCCTGTGTGTCTCTCCTCTGTTCCTCCTCTGTTCCTCCTCTGTTCGTTCTGTGTGCCTCCTCTGTTCGTTCTGTGTGCCTCCTCTGTACCTCCTCTGTGTGTCTCCTCTCTATGCTCCTTTCTGTACCTCTCTGTTCCTTTGTGCCTCCTCTGTACCCTCCTCTGTTCCTCCTCTGTACCTCCTCTGTTCGTTCTCTGTAACTCCTATGTGCCTCATTTGTTCCTCCTCTGTGTGTCTCCTCTCTATGCTCCTCTCTGTTCCTGTGCCTCCTCTGTACCCTCCCGTGTGCCTTGTTTGTTCCTCCTCTGTACCTCCTCTCTGTGCCTCCTCTGTTCGTTCTCTGTAACTCCTGTGTACCTCGTTTGTTCCTCCTCTCTGTCTCCTCTCTATGCTCCTTTCTGTACCACCTCTGTTCCTCTGTGCCTCCTCTGCGCCGCCTCCTCTGCGCCGCCTCCTCTGCGCCGCCTCCTCTGCGCCGCCTCCTCTGCGCCGCCTCCTCTCCCTCACTGGGCTGTACTTCTCTCTTTTCCAGGTGAAATGTGAGCAGTACTGGACGTCTGGCTCCAGACACTATGAGAACATCACTGTGACCACCACGTCTGAGATTCCTCTGGACGACTGGACCATCAGGGACTTTGACGTCAAAAATGTAACGGCTGAACTTCACTTCAGACGTTTGTTTGTGCCGCTGTGACGGACAGATTTACATCTGTGTGTGTGTGTGTTTGTGTGTGTGTCAGGTGAAAACCGCAGAGACTCGTTCGGTTCGACAGTTCCACTTCACGGCCTGGCCCGACCACGGCGTCCCAGAGACGACCGAGCTCCTGATCAGCTTCAGACACCTGGTCCGAGAGCACATGGACCGGTACAGGAACTCCCCCACTGTAGTGCACTGCAGGTTAGTCAACACACACACACACACACCGACACACCCCCACAGACGCACACACACAGAGACACACACACAGACAGACGCACACAGAGACAGACACAAACACACAGACGCACACACACACACACCCCGACAGACACACACACAGAGACAGACACACACACAGAGACACACACAGACGCACACACACACACACCCCGACAAAGACACACACACACAGACACACTGACAGACAGAGACAGACGCACAGGGACAGACACACAGAGAGACAGACACACACACACACACACACAGACAAAGACAGACACAGACAGACGCACAGAGACAGACACACACACAGACGCACACACACACACAGAGACACACACACAGACAGACAAAGACACACACAGAGACAAACACAGACAGACACACAGAGACAGACACACACACAGACGCACACACACACACAGAGACACACACACAGACAGACAAAGACACACACAGAGACAGACGCACACACACATGCACACACGCACGCTACACATACACACACGTGCACACACACACACGTGCACACACTCATACATGAACACACACACGAACGAACACACATGAAAACACACACACACACTATTTATCACCTTCATATCGTCTGTTTTCTGTAAAAGTATTTGTTTTTGTGTGAGATCTGCTGAAAAGGCTGATGATTTCATTTTTAACACTTTCAGAATTTGAGCAAAACAAAAATATAACAAATAAAAACAGCAGAAAAACAAAACAACTGAATCAGGTGTTTCTTTTGAACAAAATTCAGCTCAAATCTTTTATCAAAATCACCACATTTGAAGCTTTATAAGACTCAAAAATGCACGAAATACTTCTCACGTGATACTAACGCCGCGTGCGTTTTCCTCAGCGCCGGCGTGGGTCGGACTGGGACCTTCATCGCCATCGACCGCCTTCTGTTCCAGATCGAAAGGGAGAACGTGGTGGACATTTACGGTATTGTTCACGATATGAGAATGCACCGAACTCTGATGGTGCAGACGGAGGTAAATGTCTCTTACGTTCTAACCAAATACAAAATATATTTCTACTACCGACGCTTGTGTAATACTTTTACCCACAGGACCAGTACGTGTTCCTCCATCAGTGTGCACTCGACATCATCAGATCAAGAACTGGAAACAATGTAGATCTCATTTACCAAAACATGGCTGCACTCAACATTTATGAAAACATTGATCTCCAGAAGAAATGATGTTTAAAAGTGGCTCAAGAACTCGAGAAAAAAATAATTATTTGGGAACAGTTTTTCGTAAACTGTATATTTATTTTTACATCATCTATCCCACCTCTGGATCCTCGTCTTATTCTCTTTTTTTATTTTATATTTCTGTAACTATAAGAATTTTAGGACCAAAACATTTTATTTTCTTAACTGTGTAACTTTTAGGACATGTTGCTGCTTTTCCTGCAGCGTTTCAACAAAAGTACTATTGATTTTTAATGCGTTAAAGATGGAAAATACTTTGACAAACACACATTTATTTTTAAAAACTCAGACTTGCTTTTCCACAGATGTGACCTGTAACGTGGCCTGGTGGTAAAACCTGCTCGTCTCTGTAAATAGATACGTTCAGGGGTCAGAATGTAGAACAGGGGTGGGCGACCTTTAACCCCGAAAGAGCCGTTTGGACCCGGTCTCCATGGAAAAAAACAAACAAAAACAAAACACTGGGAGCTGCAAATACTTCTTAACATCTGAAAAGAAGATAATACTGTATATATAATTGTTTTTTTTTCCATTTACGCTCTTTATAAATGACTATAGTGTGTCGTTTATGAAATCCATGAAGTGCCACAGAGACTTTTGCTGTTTCCGCAGGACTGAGCGCGGTTTATTTTTAACATTTTACGGTGGAGAAAAGCTGGATCGACAGGACCCCAATGCGTATTTCTCGATAAAAGCTCGGCGTTTTGGCGAGTGCCGGCTTCTGCGAGTGTGGCGCTTATTCTGAGCAACGAAAAATAATAAAATACAGCTTTATTTTAATATTTCAAGATCAGAATAACCTTCCGATTTAAACTACAATTCCAAAAAAGAACCAACACAAATAAAATACACTTCAATTAAACGCTTATAATTTATTTTCCCCAAGCTAAGGATGAAAGAGCCGCTGGTCGCCGACTCCTGCTGTAGAACAAACGTGTGGCTTATTCCCCCAACGTAAAAAGTTCCTTGTTGCACCTTTACTGTTGTTTGTCATTTAAATTCTCAGGTATCATTTGTAGCTTTGTGGCTATTAGCAGAAAACTAAAGAAAAACGTAAAAAAAACAATACTATTTGAGCCTCAAGTTGTGTTTCATGTGATTATTTTGCTTTTTGTGCAATAACGAGTGTCTGCACTGTAATGCACTGGATGCATTTTAGATTTTTATTGTATTGTTCACACTTTAAATGACGGAGGCGCCAGTGCTTCGATAAACTGGAACATTTTTATCATTTTAAGTCATGACTGTGTTGCATCATCTCAGGAATTGCTGATGTCCCACGTGCGTTCCACTTACAGCTAACCGTGCGTCACTTCCTGTTGCGTATCCAGTTTATCTATGGACGTTTCCTGTGCGTACACTCCCAAATGTTCCATGGAGGTACTTTTTCTGTTTTTAAATGTTTTTGTAACGACTCATGTTAAGTTTGACGCCACCGTTTGGTTTATTTATTGTACGATTTGACGTTAAAAGCACTTATGTGTAAAGCAATACAAAAAACGTTTAATGTTTAATGTGTTACGAAAAGCATTTGTATATTGCTTGCAGGTACAACGCAAATAATGTAATAAATTTTGAGTAAATACGCTTTGTTTTGCGTGTTTATTTTTGTTTAAAGATGTCCGTGTCGTCCCTCAGTCGTCCAGGTCTGATCCACAGCAAAAGAAAAATCGTCTACACCTTTTAGTTTGCGGTTTCTGCTTGTTGGCTCGGTGCCTGAGTCATATTTTGTATAATCATTCAGGCCCTTAATGGCTGCTCTCACACCTGTTAGCATACGGGCTAGCACTTGTTTTGATTTACGTCTGAAAATAGAGTTTAAAAAAAGGAGATAAATTATGTCTCAGGCCACATTTCTGTTCAAAGGAGGATTGTCTTTCCGCACAAAAAAAAAAAGGCTTTTTAACTCCCCTCTCGAACAATTTATTTTCTTTGGCTCAGATCTGTACCTCGTCGTCTTCAAAGGAGAGGTTAGCGGCTTTGAGATGGAGATGTACGGCTCGGGACGTCCAGTGTTCTAATAGATCCCCGTATGCTAATAGGTGTGAGAGCAGACGTTAAGGGCCTGAATGATCGTGCAAAATATGACTCAGGTACAGCTCAGACTTTGTGTTGCGTAATACACTGAGCCAGCAAACAAACTGAACAAATAGGTGTGTTACTTTCCAGCTAAATCAGACAAGACTGAAGTCATCATCTTTGGTCCACAGAAACAGAGGGAGACTGGAGGTGACGACTAACACTTAATCTAAAACTTACAAATCAGGCGAGAAATCTAGAGGTAATAATGGACTCAGACTTGAACTTTAACAGACACATCAAATCAGTAACATCTGCAGCTTTTTACCATCTAAAAATATGTCAAAAATCAAAGGTAAACTGAAAACCAGACGTAGAGAGACTTATCCTGCGTTTGTCTCCAGTAGGTTAGACGACTGAAACGTCCTGCTCACTGGACTCTCCAAACGAGCCTTAAGACAGAACAGAACATCCACTAAAGCAGGACTAAAGCAGGACTAAAGCAGGACTAAAGCAGGACTAAAGCAGTAGTCCGCCTTTTCATATCAGAGCTGCAAACTGTGGAACTCACTGCCCACTGAAATAAAAAAACATTTCTGAGTTGAAAATGTTCACCTCTAGGGTTAAGAACTGTCTGAAAATGAGTCAAAACTGTACACACTTGTAAATAAGTCGTATGACAGTTGGTGAGTGAGAGAACGTGTGAGTGTTGGATGTATATTTGTGCACTGATGTAACTATTTTAAGGGGCAGGTGTTTTAATATACTTTGCATATTGGTGAATTGTGGAGAAGCCCCAACCAGGGATAAACTCTATATGCATCACATCAGCTGCAATGTTCATGTTGTAACTATGTCAGATTGCATTGTCCCTGTCAAATAAATATAAATAAATAAATAAATAAAGCAGGACTAAAGCAGGACTAAACCGGGGACTCAACATGAGAAATCAGTGTTTAAATTTTCTGCAGCTAAAACCTGGAATGAAAACCTGAAGATGTGACTCAGGCCTCGACTTTGACAAAGTTTAAATCCAGACTCAAACGATTCTGTTTATCTGCTGTGACTGAAGGGGGTTTATTCTGCACTTTTCTCCGTTCATGTCAATCTTATGATGATTATTTGTGATCATTTGTTTTGTTGTACTGTGACTTTAATGTATTTTTTATTCTGTAAAGCACTTTGAATTATCTTGCGTACAAACGGTGCTGTATAAATAAACGTGTCTTGTTCGCTTCAGTGTCGTTAGCGCCTCCTTCAGACAGATACAAGTCAGTGTCCAGCAGTAATCTGACCAGAACTGAAGAACATCTGCAGGTTAAAACTAAAATGTTTTGTTTAAATGCTGAATCTGTGACATCTGAACACGATCTTTACTTTCTCACTCAACACAATCATCAGGACTGTGGCTAATGGAGTTTCAGTTAAACTTTCTTCCATCTCTGAACCTCACGCACTTGAAAAACAGATGAGAACGAAGTGTCAGGACTTTAAATTTGTGCCTAGTGCAGAGGAAAAAGTTAGCACAGCTTTGCATTATTGAAAACATCTCCGGCTGCACGTTGTCGAGTGCATCTGAAATAAATGAATTAATAATAACATTTCTGTTTTCGGCTCTTGACACAAAAACGCTATTTACAGATATGGCACGAATCCAATTACGTGCAGGGTGGCGGTGGCTCAGTGGGTAGAGCGTCTGTTCTTTAACCTCCTGCTTTGACCTCTGCTGCCGCTGTGCCCTTGAGCAAGCCATGCATCGTGTAAGGCTTAAAGATAGAAAGAGAAAGCTGAAAAATATCTGAAAATAAGAAACGTTTTTGGAGATGGGCCGAGAGTGCGAAGCTGCAGTTAAGTTTTGAAGTTTTCAGACGAATAAAGGCTGATTAATTTATATAAATCAAGATGTTTGCAGTTGGAAACACATGTGCAAGAACAAAAATGTAAATATTTGTGCAGCTAAAGTTGCCCGTAACAAAAACAGGAGTAAGTGCATCAGCAAACTGCTTGTAAATGAATTGTTTTGAATTTCTACTCACCAATGTTGTCGGCCATCTTAGGTGCTCCGGCCAAATGAGTCCCCAGGAAGCCAGAGCAGCTTAAGAAGGTTCTGGGGCGAACCACTGTGCGCTGAGGAGGAGGGGTGTCCAAATATTTAAGATTTTGTGTATCTAGGCTGTTTTTTTTTTACAGTTGACACGGATAAAGTAATGTAGAGATCTATTTTTATAACGGGTTTGATTGAATAAAGATTTACACTGTTTTGTTAGCGATAACTTTTAACAATATTATGAGATGTGCTGAAACTTACCTGTGTTGCAGAGTGGGAGTGACCACTTAAGGGAGGGGCTCTATAAAAGGAGAAAACCTCAGTCTGCGCACAGGAGGTGTTGGTTTTAAATGTGGCTGTTATTTTTGTCAATATTTGTCAGTGTTGGAAATAAATGCACTTGGATCTGCTCTGCTCTGTTCCTTGTCAAAACCTCTAAGTTTGCTGTCCGTGTCATTACATAAAGTTGGAATAAAAACAGCAAAATTAAAAAGCTACATTTAAAAATAAAAACAAAAACAGACAAACTATCCACCAGAAAACTTAAAGTGCACCACCGAGACAATACTTCAGCTTGAAATCACAGGTACCCACACTCTACATATACCCACACTTTTTCATTTTACTTTGTTTGCATTTCCAAAAACACCCTTATGTTTCGATAATGTCATTTAATAAGTGCAGAGGGAGTAACGCGCTGTGTTTCCAGCTGCAGCCTGTTGTTGTTGCGTTTTGCCTCGTTTCCCCTGAGCAGGTGCCATACCCGTGCGTTCCCACAGAGGGCGCCACCGTGGCCCTGTGTCTGCAGCAGGACTGTCTGTGCCACTTCACTCTCTCCATGTTGAAACGAACCAACTTGTCCTGCAGACTCCAGCCGTGCGCCACAGCCCCGCGCGGCTCCACTCCGCTCCAGCGCGTCCCCGTCGACTGCTATGAGGCTAAACGGGATTATAAACACAAAAACCACAGCCTGAGTCGGTCCTCGTCGAAGCAGAGTAAGTTTACATGTAATTACACTCCTACTACGCTGCACTGACACGTCGCGGAGAGATAACTTACCATTTCTGCTTCACACTTTTGTTTTATGGCTGCGTTGGTTCTTTTTTGCGCATTGTGCCGCGTCCTGGAGCAGAAAAAAGGTGATTTTTGTAAAACATCTGCGTGAAATCTCGTGCTACATCGCATCATTTGGAGGAATTTGGTCAGTGTTGGTTGGATCATTGTTTCTTTCCTGGGCAGTGGCTAGCATTAACGCGCTAGCTCCAGTGGAAACCCTCCACGTTACGCCCGTGACGATGCCCGTGCGTCTGCAGCGCAGCGCGTGTTTGTGCCTCATCCGCGGATCTGCCCGGTTTGTGCCGTGGATCTGTGGACATCTGTGGACCAAGGACACGTATTCACAGGCAGAGGCACGTCTGCAGGCCACCTCATGCGTGTGTGTCATCTCGCATTTGTGTGGGCACGTGTGGCTGTGCGCGTAACCACAGCAGACCATGGCACCAGCAGCACAGCACTCTGCATGGAAATTATAAACGCTGCGGTTATTTTAGCTCTACAAGTCATTTGCTGTGTATTTTGAAACGCTTCTCACACTTGTAGGTCACTATAGACACCAAAATATCAACAACCTTCTTCAAACTACACAAAATACAACATAAAACACACACAACTGTCAATATTCCCTATAAAATACTGCAAATCATACACTGTACATGCTCCAAACTCATGCATTTCTGTGTTGCATGGTGTCCAAAACATGCAAAATCACTCTCTGGAAAATTCTCCACGCTTCTGTGTTTGCTTCTTCTATGTGCAAGATCTGTACAGTTGCATAATGTGTCCTCTTCCTCTCTCCTCTGCCTCCACGCTCATCTGAATTTAGGTTAGGAGCAAAATTAGACAAACCCAAACCAGCATGAATCATTGAGGAGATTTAAATATAGCAGCGGCCGTGTTCATGGGTCCAGATTACCTGCGCCTGTCTCATAATAAAGGTCACATCCACTTAACAAAATGGCTCCACAACACAGTGAAGTGGCTTTTCTCATCCTTATCTCAATCACTGTTAACTTAGTTTGAGTGCGACGCTGCTCCTTAAACTGTTGTTAAACGGGTTTTAATTTGCCACTTAGTCCACGGAACAAAGTCGTGATTGGTGTAGTGCCGATGGTGGAATTGCTGTAAAGTATTTATCCGATGACTGGACTGAATAACTGCTAAAGATAGAGTTATAATTGGATGGAATTATGATTTTGATTGCATGCTATTTTAAAGGGCCGATGTTGCGCATAATTGAGCTTTTAGCCATGTTTTAATGCTGTTACCGCCTCAAAAAACAGACCTGGAGTCGTGTTTTGTTTCATTCACGCATGTTTTAGTACATCTCCAAAGCTCAAAACGCTCTGTTCCACCTTGTGATGTCATGAAGTGCTGGTTTTAAGGTTATTGTTTTAATTGTTTGCTATTTTAAAGGGCCGATGTTACGCATAATTGAGCTTTTAGCCATACTTTTACGCTGTTACCGCCTCAAAAACACACTTGGAGTCGTGTTTTGTTTCATTCACGCATGTTTTAGTACATCTCCAAAGCTCAAAACGCTCTGTTCCACCTTGTGATGTCATAAAGTGCTGGTTTTAGGGTTATTATTTTGATTGTTTGCTACTTTAATGGGCCGATGTTGCGCATAATTGAGCTTTTAGCCATGTTTTAACACTGTTATCGCCTAAAAAACACACACCTGGAGTCGTGTTTTCTTTAATTCACACATGTTTGAGTAGCAGAAACTTCAAACCCCAAAGCTCAAAATGCTCTGTTCCACCTTATGATGTCACGAAGTGCTGGTTTTAAGCATAACACACCTACTTCTACTACTTTTTTTTTTTTTACTAGAAATTGGAACTTCCAGGGTTGAAATGATCCAAATGATTCTAGAAATGAAGGTGGAGCACTTCCTGGATCACCACATGATGACATCACAAGGTGGAACAGGGTGTTTTCAGTTTGAGAGAAGAACTCAGTCTCAAAATGCTGAACTCCAGGTCTGTTTTTGATCAGGAAACATTAAAAGACAGATCAGGAAACAGCGTAATACGTGCGCTTTAAGACCTTTCCGTTACTACAGACAGTCTTACCTTTTCACTAATAAGGTGGAGGCTTTTAATAGTCTTTAATCTTAAGCCTATCAAGTAGAACCGCAGCTTTGCCCTATCTGCAGCAAATGAGGTTAGAGTGATGAGGCAACGTCCTACTCAAGAGCCAGTTATTTTTATTGGTGTTTTGGAAGCAGGAAACCATGGCAACAGATGTCTTAAGTTTAACGACGTGCTCCGAGGATTCTTCCACTGGAGATTTGACCTTTGGAGAGGATTTTGAGCCATTTTCAGCCACCGGAATTTGCCACTTGGAACTGAGCACGAAGCAGTAATAAGTCGTTCAGCCGGTCAGAATAATTACTATTGACTTGACCCATCGTCATCGCATAAAAAATAGTTTGTTTAATATTTTTGGAGCTCTGTACTTGTCCTGGTAGTCGTGTTTTTTTTCTTTTTCTAATGGGAAATGTTGTATATTTTTGTGATGATACAATTTGAGCTGTAACGCTTTTAATTAAGCAACATTTAACTTACTTACTAGACGATTATCATGGCCAAAATAATTACGATTAACGATTATATCACGAAAATGATTAAACTCGTTATGGATATGAATAATTATAACTTTTAATAGAGAATATTATGGATGTGGAGGCCCGGGGCAATAAACCTCACGTGGGCCCCACTGTAATTTATAATTTATAGGAAGAGGGTTCAATTCTGGGCCCCCTAAAACCCTGGGGCCCCGGACAACAGACCTCTTTGTCCCTCCTGTCGACTCCCCTCTGGATAAGTCGTTTTTTTTCTGCACTTTCAGGTGATATAACGGCGATTATCTTCATTGGCGATCATCACGATTACACAAAATGTCTCTTTTGATCACGAAATAAACGATTTTAATGTTTATTGTTCCATGTTTATTACTAATTACTTGGAAATCGTTGTAATATTTCGACTATTTCGTGGTCGTAGTCGGGCCGGAAAGTCTCACAATGTTCGAATTTTATTTACACGAAGCCGTTCTGCAGTTACTCGGAGATAAAAAAACACACATTTGTATTAGTTTTGTGTTAAGTTGTGTAAGTTTCTCCTGCTTTAGAGTTGTTGTGTAAGACGTTTCAAGACATTTCCTGTTTTACGATATCGCTCTTCAGGCCTTGAGTTATTATTGCGACCTTGAAGTTGGTAATGATTATTGTAGCGTCGAGAGCTCTTTAAAACTGGCATCGTTTAAAGAGGAGGACGAGGAGGAGGAGGAGGAAGAGGAGGAGGAGGGTTTCTAGGCTAATACCACCCTGCTCTGAATGTGGCTCTTGGGCCCACAGAGAAAACGCTTTTTACAGACCTCCTTTGTGTCACTTTTCCTCGCTTAAGTCTCTCCAAACCCGACTTCGTTAATAACCTGCCATCCAAACTCACTCACAACGGAGCAAATACACAACGTGAAGTTATAGTACAATAAAAATACTTGAATGATTTGTATGTGCAGTACTTTGACCAGCTGAAGCAGGTTTAAACGTGCTGCGTAAATAAACCTTGAAATCGTACCTCGGTCTCTTCTCGCTTTGAACATCCCACACAGTTTCAGGTTTTATTTATTCCAGTTTTGCTGTTTATCTTGCGCCACCTTCTGACCCAGCGGTTTGTTCGTTCCACTGCCGCAGAGCTACGAGTATTTTTAGAGATTTAGAACCATCATAAATTCCCCTACTGTTTGCAGAATCCAAACTGTTTGCGTTGGTACCTGTTATCTGCCATAACGGTGAGCAGTTCAAACTAAATATTATGTCTTTTGGATGGTCAGCTGTCCCCAAAATGGCCCCTATAAAAATCACCGTTACTTTTATTACCAGTTTCTTTTTTGTGTTTTATTGTTGTGTTGTGCAGTTAATAGAATTTTTTATTAAGAGTAAATCATAATTGTCCATGGGGCATTTAATATAATTGTGATAATCGGCATTTTGTCAGCAGAATGTGCAGAAAAAAGGTACTTAACAACAGGGGTGTCGACAGGGTGGGGGCAAAGAGTCTGTGGTCCCGGGCCCCAGGGTCTTAGGGGGCCCAAAATTGTAAGTCTTTTTTTATTTACTTATTTTTTAAATTTAATGTAAGACAAACAGAATTGTGACTCTTCTTATTTATTTTTTTTATTTAATGTAAGACAGACAAACATAGTGACCTGTCATTATACAGGAGTGATAAGACAAACCGGGACAAACCGAGATGAACTAAGACAGACCGGGACAAACCGGGACACACCAAGACACACAAGACATGCCGAGACACACCAGGACACACCAAGACACACAAGACAGACCAAGACAAACCGGGACACACCAAGACACACAAGACAGACCGGGACAAACCGGGACACACCAAGACACACAAGACAGACCGGGACACACCAAGACACACAAGACAGACCGGGACACACCAGGACCCACAAGACACACAAGACATGCCGAGACACACCAGGACACACCAAGACATACAAGACACGCCAAGACAAACCAAACAAACCAAGACACACCAGGACATATCATGGTTTGTAGGTGTTATAGCTATTATTATAGTTGTATGTGACAAGGCTGCGTTGTGTGTGTTTCTGTGTGTGTTTCTGTGTGTGTGTGTTTCTCTGTGTGTGTGTGTGTGATATTTCTGTGATTTTGGAGGGTGTAAACAGCAGAGGAGAAAGCTAGCACTAGTAGCATTAGTAATTTGTAAGTGAGAAAAGACGATATAGAGAATGTAAATGGGGTGCAAAAAAATACTAAAAAAAAAAAAAAAATACAAATTAATTAGGTGTTCTGATTGGAGAAGCCCAGTTGTTTTTTGTTTGTTTTTTTTCTGTTCTGTTTTTCCTGTGAGCTTTCTTGACCCAGGCCCCCAAATTTCTGTCGACGGCCCTGCTCATCCATAACGTCCATAACATAATAGTTTTCACGTATAACAAAGTACAATTATTTAAAAGCTGTTAAAACGTAGAAATGATTCATAACATTAAAATTATAATTGTTCACATTCATACGATTTTTAAACTGTCAGCAACTTTAATAATTATCGTGATATAATCGTTAATCACAATTATAATTGCAACACAAAATTTCAAAATTGACCCAAGACTTAAGAGGAAGAAATTTGTTATTAATAGTAGAGATTGGCTTTTTTTTTCTTTTTTTTTTTTACTTTTTAGGGTATCGTTTTTACTTTTTAGGGTATCGTTTATCGACTTTAAACCTTCAGCACAGGACGATATTTTGTTTTCATTTTGTTGATCATTTGCCTAAAAAATACCAGCACCAGCGTAGTAGCAAAGCATTCTGGGATTTGTAGTATTAGTGCTGCCTGAGCCATATACCAGCGGGCCAGCTCTAATGTACATTTGATATGATCTCACCGGCCAAATATAATTACGCCGTGGGCCAGATTTGGTCCTGGGGCCTGAGTTTGACACACATGGAACAGAGCAAAACGAGGGAAAGGATCATGGTTTTGTAAAAAGCTTTTCCACCTCAAAGGGTTTTACACGCAGTCACTGGTTGCAAAGCGGGTTTTAGTGTCTTGCCTAAGGACACAACCACAACATTCTTCTGTGGGAGTTGGAATCGCACCATCAACCTGTCTTTACACTCTAGACTCTACCAGCTGAGCCACTGTCGCCTCAGTCATGGGTTATTTTCTCATTTCTCCAGCTCTACATGTCTCAGTTTAGTTTCGCAGTTTAAGTTGAAATAATTTACGATGATTTTCCAACAGAAATCGTTCAAAATGGTGGTTTCGTGCTGCTTCGTTTTGGCGGTTTGAGTTCTTCCAAAGCGGAGGGGAGTTTTCGGTGATTACAGACGTCAGGTGACAGGAGAAAGAGCCGTGTGTTTTAGGTTGCACTAAAATGAAACTTGTGACACTGCCGGTCTGTGCCAGCAGTGAGCAAAGCCTTTAACAGAAAACCACATCAGCCCCGCTCCAGTTTCACAACATGGAAGTTTGTTTTTTTTGTTTTTTTTTAAGCAAATGAAGCCCAGTGATCGCTGCTTTCAAAATAAAACACCATTTTGTCAAAACGATGCAACGATACGACACCGAATAGTGACGTGACGGCTCCTTAACGTGACTAATTGGATCCGGATCTCATTTTTGAAAAGAACCGAATCTTTTTCTTTCTTTTTACGCATTTTTTTTACAGATATTGACACTGAACCAACACAAGAAACAGCAGAGAAGCAGAGCAAAGTGAAAAGACACATTTAGCGACATAATAATAGGTATGATCCCAAATATGTAGTGCAGCGTTTTATTTAGATTACCCATAATTCCAAAGGGTAAACACACTCCCGCTCTCAGTTTGAAACATTTTAAACAAATCTTAGTCTCCGTTGTGTCTTTCTGTGATTAGTTTGTAGTTAAAATGAGGTTTCACATTGGCTTGTGTTACATAAATATAAAAAGTTCCATCACTAGTATCGAATATCGGCACTGATCCAGGAAAATTCACCAGTTTGGGTATCAGATTTTATGATATCGGATCCTGGTTACATCTTTATTGGACGTATTTACTGGCAGAAGTTTGAACTTTTATTTTTACAACGCTGTTCAACAGTTACTTGCTTGATAAATTACACAATTGGATCAGTTTTGTAGTACTTTAACTGTGTTTTGATGGAAATTAAACGCCTTCTTCAGTATTGGTTAATATTTGACACTGACAGATGCCAAAACTCAGAGTATCAGTATCGGTATTGGAACTGAAAATTGGTGGATTGGTGCATCATTTCTGTCAAATATTGTAAACTTAATAGTGTTGTCACGATACTAAAATGTCAAACTCTGCTTCGATACTACAGAAATCACTCAATACTTGATAAGATTACGATACCGCAACATCAAAAATGTAATAACAGAATGTAATTTTCATATGTAAAACAATATTTCTTTCTTTACTTTAGAATTAAGTCTTGTATTTGTTTGCATAAAGCTCAAAAAATCTACTAAACTGTTCAGGAAAGCTAAAATTTTGTTGTGTTATTGTGATTTTTTTTGCAGAATCGACACTTGCTCAAATGATTATCTAGTTTCAATATTAGTTTTAGTCAAAGGGGTCCCAAAATTGGAACCTCTGCTTATTAATTTACATTAGAGGGGGCCCCGTGTAAGCCGTCTTGCCCCCGGGCCCCCCAAATTTCTGTCGACGGCCCTGGTATCTGATTTTCAACACTTTTTACAACCACAATACTTAAACCGACTGATTTTCCTTTCACTTTAAGTTGCCTCTAAGACAAACTTAACTACGTTTATCACTGCGCAAAGATAAAAAGACGTACTGTGTGTTTTTTGGTTACATTATCAGCCCCGTTCGCCGCCGCCGCAACTGCACAAACTGTTTAAATTTCGTCTTACCGATGCATAATATTCTTCAAGATAAGTAACTGGCCTCTACTGTGGTCTACTCCATATTTATTTACACTGGGGGTTTAATGGCAGTGGAAAAAAGCAACCTTATCTAGCCCCGCCAGAACCAGTTGGCAGCTGATCAGAAAGGGTGCTGCACGTCCCCCTGTCCCGGGTTGAACACAGGACAGGGTCTCCAGGGTGGAAAAAATGGGATGAATTTGAAATAAAAATAGGCTGGACAGAAATAGTGTAGCGCTCTGAGGTTGGGGCTTGTAGTTTCTTTAAAGTTTGTTAAAATGAGATGTGAAAAGCGAAAGTGTTGCTCTTATCTTTAACATAACGCAGTCGTTCTTCGCTCCGTCTGTTTGTTTGTTCTAACTGAACCCGCTGTAAATGAGACCTTCCCCTGACCTTTCACAGGTGCCAGCTCCGGAGTTGTGCAGTTCTGCGACGTGTCTGTTTGCTTCTGTCTGCGTTCGTACACTTTACTGACGTTCACGTTTATAACCAGCTCCTTATGTTTAATTGACGCTGCGCCGTGGCCTTGTTTCCTCGTCAGCCCACACAGTCTCTCTCTCAGTTCACTTCTTATTTAGGTTAAATCACACTCAAGTGCTTAGACTCGTTCTGATGCTCAAGGAAATTTAGATTTAGATTTGTGTTTCGACTATTTGAGAAATCAGTCAAATGAAAATGAATAAACTGACACTTGAGTGATATTGTGTCATTCTGTAGCTCTTGAATCCTCTGCAGCGTGGAGGTGTTGTCCGTGTGAGTAAATGGACCGTGCGGAGCCTCCAGCGCTGTTCTCTGGTGTTGTGGTGTTTCTGGGTGTGTGTGTTTGTCCTCGTGCTCTGACTGAGTGCTAACTGTCTGTTGACTCAGTAAACATGCTGCTACATAGATTCCTCTGAAACACACTAAGCTCTTATCCTTTACGCTGTTTCTTCCGTTGACCCATTTTTGGCCCGTGTTCGTAAATACAGCCAGTGGCACTGACTCTCCATTATAAAGTCGATAATAACTGAATGACAGCGCTGTGTTTGCAGGTGACAAACAGGCGGCTCATTTTGCCTGGGGAGATGTTCACAGCTCCCTGAGGATCGACAGGCTCCTCCCTCAGTGACTGTGGTGTGACCAGGAGGAGCAAAAGAGAGAACCAGAGCCACGTACTGTGTTTGGACTTTACTGAAGTGAAAGTTAACTCCACTCTAAAGCCTGACTGGTGCTGTTAAATGTGTGCAGGTGAGACGGCCGCTCCCCCCCCCCCCCCCACGCCTCTGGATGTGGAGTCTGCTGCAGCGCAGGTGAAAGGTAAGCCCCGCCCTCTGTCGGTGATGTGTGCAGGCCGTGTTTTCTTTTCTCAAAGGCTCGTGACATTTGCCACTGCCACGCCATGGTTCCACTGCAGTAATACGTTTGTGGCATATTCAGGAATGTGGGAAAGGATATTGAAAAACGGTTAACAAAATAAAGTGGCTGTGGGTTTTAGATGAGATGTTCATTTGTGGAGATGAGACTGAAGCCCCAGAGGAAGAACGAGCACCGCAGCGTCTGGGCGTGTTGTGGGCTCTGCGTTTGAGGACAGTTGGCAGTAAAATGACACGAGAAACGGACTGAAAGCCTCAAACCGGCCGCGTGCCCACAGCTCAGTGAGATCTGTTGAGCTCTAGTTTTTAATGACGAGTCTCTTTAAACGGGCTGGTCTGAAGCAGTGGAAGAAGTACTCCAGTCTGTTACTTATGCACAATTTTTCACATGATACTTTTACTTTTTTTTTCTCCAGTGTCTGTGCTTTTGCTGAAGTAAAAGTACCTGTTTAAAATGTGCTTAAAGAGCAAAAAGTAGAAGTATTTTGCGCATATTTTGAGTCGTTCTAAGGAAGGTACGTGTTGATTTTGATAAAGATTTCTGCAGAATTTTTCGTTCGAGACTTTTTTATTTGTATATTTTTGCTTGCTCCAGCTACGAACTTGATGAAAATAAACCCTCAGCCTTTTCAGCGGGTCTCAAACGACAATAAAACAACACTTTTACTTTTCAATACGGTTAAAAAAAAATGTAGTGGAGTAGAAAGTACTAAAGATACTGCTCTCAGATGTAGTGAAGTAAAGGTCAAAATTATCCACGTTACAGTTTACTTAAGTGACGTACAGATGCCTAAAATGTTTACTTAAGTGCAGTACTTTACTACTTTTACATCGTTATGTTCCATTGCTGATCTGAAGTATAAACCGCTGTAATGTTATGTCATGTTTTGAGTTTATCTGAGGGAAAAGTTCTATGAGACATGCTTTTTTTTTCAGTTCTCCTCACTCTACATTGACCATGAAACAAACTACAACCTCCGTAAACCAGTTTTTCTTGGCTGCAGTCGTAGATTCAATGTTGACCTAATTATAAACCCACTTGCGTATAATTGTAGCGCACATGCTCTTTGTAATGAAGCACACGACATGACCGCAAACAAAAGAACATTCTCCTTAATATGTTACAAACTCTATACCTTCCTTTCCTTTAGTGCAGCGTTTTTTTTTTGTTTTTTAGTATCCGACAAAAACTTATCTGCCGCTCAGACTCAGGCAGGAAACTATGACTTCACTCCTGATTCATACTGTGCGTTCAATTGTTCTTTACCAAACAAAATGTCACTGAAATAGACACGTTTGGCTCGTACACGCGGCTGTGCCAAAGTAACACTGCAGCAGAGGGTTATAACTGAGAATACTG
This sequence comes from Periophthalmus magnuspinnatus, assembly GCF_009829125.3. Lineage (NCBI taxonomy): Eukaryota > Metazoa > Chordata > Actinopteri > Gobiiformes > Gobiidae > Periophthalmus > Periophthalmus magnuspinnatus. The sequence continues at coordinate 30,817,483 of NC_047131.1, read as the reverse complement.
CATCTCTCTGGCAGTTACGGTTCTTACAGTACACTAAATTATATATAAATCACCTCTGATGTCCCGCTGCGTTGTTGCATTCTGATTTAAACACTAGTAATTCAGTTTAAGGAATATTTCTGCTGTTCGGTTCTGTTCTAAAATGGAAAGTGTACGACTGTGCGGTTGGTTCTTTGCACGACGACACAACGATCGGTTCAATCAGAGGGACAGTCGGCTCAAGGATTTCCGGTGTAATTTAATTTCTTTGAGGTTTAATCCTGAGTTGCAGTAAAATTGATAAATCCTGACAGAAAATGCTAACGCTTATGCTAATTTCGGCGCCTAATGCATATTTAAATTACGCCACTGACTGAAATAATGTACATTTAAAGATAATTTGATCGTCCTTACAACAAATTTAATGTTTTTGTTTTGTTGCGTTTAACGTTTTAGTAGAAGTAGCTTTAGCATTAGCATTGGCACAGAAAGACGTACCTCCAGTGAAGTTTTCCTCTCGTTTCTAAAGTGTTTAACATGTTGTGAGTGACGTCCACCGCGCACGCAGTTATAGCAGCGAATATCGAGCCCAGTTCCATATTTGGATGTCTGTCCACGAGTATCATAGCAACCGAAGAGCCAATCCAGAGCGAGGAGGTTGAAGGTAACGCCCCTTACTCCCTGCAACGCTGGTTTTGCTAATGCTAGTTTAGTTGGAGTGGCCTCGGGGAAAGAAGACGCCTGATTTGTCTGTTATTAATGTTCATATCTTGAGTTACAGACACAATAGTGAAATAAAAACACCAGGATCGTGTAGATATGAACATTTAAGACCAAAGTGACGACTGACAGCAGCAGTTATAGAGAAAGGAGTGTCGATGGAGCTGGAAGTGCACCCATGATCGTTTCCTATTTGTAACGCGGCGGCTAGCAGGTTAGCTACGTCCATTTATGTATCCGGTCTCAGGATTTAGTGATTTTAGCGTGACTCAGACATTACAACACAGCGGAAATGGTCCGATTGTCTGTCTGATTGGATTTACCCACGCAGAGCCAATTATTCAAATCTGAATTGAGAGATTGAGTTATTCAGTCATTTCTATTTGTCAATGATCAGCTCGGTCTTTTCAGTCAGGACGTTTAGAGCCAATCATCTGCCGGTAAAATCATGAAATCTGGAGCAGAGTTTAAACTTTGGAGGAAGAAATTTGAGCATTTCTGTCATAAAACGGCAATGAGTTTCCACATTTATCACTTATACTCAGGAAATTTCTGTTTAAAGCCACGCGTATTTGTTTTAAAGAATGAAATACTGGACTCGACAGCAGGTTGGTGAACACACAGAGGACATAGGAGGAGCTTTGTAATGAGGAATGACCTTTTAGGATGACAGTGTAGGCTTCACATGGTGCTGCTATAATAACAGACTCATTTCTACCATTTCGCTTCTTTTCAGGTCCTCCTCTGCAGTCTATTATTCCCTCCGCAGAGCCCATGAAAAGCCCTGGTCATGGTAGAACTGGGTCTTTGAATTGATGAAATGGAAGTGGGCCGTAAGAGAATCCGATTTGCATAGCTCCCGTAAAGAGTTTAAGGTTTATTAAGATACATGTGCGACTCCTGTTTTCTCTTCTTTACCTTTATTGCATAGAAAGAATACACTGTAGTGCTATAGATGCATCTTTTCAAATGCTGTGCTAGCTAAAATGATCAAAATTCTGGAAAAGAGGCAGCTGGAGGCAAAATATCTAAGTGTCAAGCCGCCATTTTGTAGTTTGGTTGCTTTTGTTTTACTAGGAAAGGGAAAAAATACTGCTTCTGTCTCATTTCTATCTCTTCTCGTAACCTATTAAACAAACAAATCTTGTAAAATTGAACTATAACTGTCTTTAAACTCTCTCTCTGACATCCCTCGTTTCTGATTGGTTTGCGTTTGCCAAGTGAGTTTTTGTATTTCGTGACATTCTAAGGCCAAGTTCCTCTATTGAAATTGCATCATGCGCCGTTTCGCTTTAGCCTCAAGTTGTTTTCAAACCTTAAAAGGGTCTATTGATGCTTTTTCTACATGTATGTCTATGGTAGAATGTTCAGCAGTTAGCAGACACGATGCACACGTTAGCAAACACGGCAGGATAAGGTTTAGAGTCAAGAAAAAATACGAAATGGACTTAAACAACACATTTTCCGGGGTCCTGTTGAGGTGTTTGGTTTTTGTGGCTAACTGAAGGAAAATGTTGGCTAATGAGAGCTAGCATGTGGCTGTGATGTTATTTAAGAGGGACTTGATTACAGCACAAATCAGCTCCTGTTTCAGTCTCGGGTAAGTCAGTTCTTTACGGTCAAATTGTGTTAAAACAAAGTCTGACTTAAGTAACTGAGCTTCAGACAGAGTAGAGCTTCTAGTTAGCATCACAGGAAATGTTGAATGTGGATGACGTCAGCTGCAAAGTGTCAAAAGAGCCAAAATTACACTTGTTGCTTTGGCTTACTAGAGTGTACTTTGTGTGTGCCTGTTCTGACTCCCAAGCAGTGTTTCTTCGGCATTTTCTTTAGTGTTTTCTTTGGTGTTTCTTCAGTGGTTCTCCAGTATTTTCTTCTGTGTTTTCTTTAGTGTTTCTTTTGTGTTTCTTTTGTGTTTCTTTTGTGTTTCTGCAGTTTCTTCTGTGTTTTCTTTGGTGTTTCTTCAATGTTTCTTCAGCATTTCTTCAGTGTTACTGTGTTTCTTTAGTGATTCTTCATTGTTTTCTTCATTTCTTCAGCATTTCTTCAGTGTTTTCTTTAGTGTTTCTTTAGTGTTTCTTCAGTGTTTTCTTCAGCATTTTCTTCATTTCTTCAGTGTTTTCATTAGTGTTTCTTTAGTGTTTTCTTCAGTGTTTTCTTCAGCATTTCTTCAGCGTTTTCTTTAGTGTTTCTTCAGCATTTCCTCAGCGTTTTCTTTAGTGTTTCTTCAGTGTTTTCTTCAGCGTTTTCTTTAGTGTTTCCTTCGGTGTTTTCTTCATTTCTTCAGCATTTCTTCAGTGTTTTCTTGAGCATTTTCTTAATTTCTTCAGTGTTTTCTTTAGTGTTTCTTTAGTGTTTCTTTAGTGTTTTCTTCAGTGTTTTCTTCAGCATTTTCTTCATTTCTTCAGTGTTTTCATTAGTGTTTCTTTAGTGTTTTCTTCAGTGTTTTCTTCAGCATTTCTTCAGCGTTTTCTTTAGTGTTTCTTCAGCATTTCTTCAGCGTTTTCTTTAGTGTTTCTTCAGCATTTCCTCAGCGTTTTCTTTAGTGTTTCTTCAGTGTTTTCTTCAGCGTTTTCTTTAGTGTTTCCTTCGGTGTTTTCTTCATTTCTTCAGCATTTCTTCAGTGTTTTCTTGAGCATTTTCTTAATTTCTTCAGTGTTTTCTTTAGTGTTTCTTTAGTGTTTTCTTCAGTGTTTTCTTCAGCATTTTCTTCATTTCTGCAGTGTTTTCTTCAGCATTTTCTTCATTTCTTCAGTGTTTTCTTTAGCGTTTCCTCCGGTGTTTTCTTCATTTCTTCAGCATTTCTTCAGTGTTTTCTTCGGGCCAGTACACACAATGTCAGTATTTTCTCATAGCTTCATTGACAGTCACGGCGTCCTCTGGTCATTGGCTTTTCTCGCAGGCGGGCGTTTGTCGTGCATCTAGATACAGAGTGTTTGTGCAGAGGACGGCCCACACTTGGCACCGCCGCTGGGCCCTCTTCTATCAGCCCCGCTCTGAAGAGGCCAACTTCTACAGAGCCACATCTGGCCCACATCCAACCACAGACATCCAGCTGGCTCCGTCTGCTCAACAGGTCAGACGTGGTGGCAGTGCGGCGCGGGACGTGTACTTCAGTGCAATGACCTCCGTCGAACAGTAGTGCACTTTGTTTGGAGGGTTTTATGGTTAAGGCTGGACATTTTAGAACAAAAATCTAATGCACTTTTCTCTTTTTCTGAAGTACTGTCAGAGTGAGTGCAAATTGCAAATCACTCGAGGACAGAAGTGGAACTTAACGAAGTAAAAGTAGCACAAAATTTCGGTATCTGTACTAAATTTACAGTGGATACTTTTTATTTTTACTTAACAACATTTGAGAGCAGGATCTGTACTTTGTAATCTTTCTAATCTTTTCCTACTCCGCTACATTTCTGAACAGAACTGAAAAGGGAAAGTATTTTTTGAAATACTTTGCGACCTGCAGAAAAGCCGGAGAGTTTATTTTCGTAACAGTTTGGAGAAGACAAAAATATACAAAGAAAAACTGCGGGAAAAACAATTGATTGTATTGCTTTGCTGAATAAAATACAGCACAATTTTTGTATTATTTTTAAATCAAAATCACTACATTTTAAGCCTTATTAGACTCAAAATCTGCACGAAATACTTGAACTTTTTCCTCTTTAAGCACATTTTTTAGACAGGTACTTTAATACTTTCACTTAAGTAGATTTTTTCATGTGATACTTTTACTTTTCCCGTATCTGTACTTCTTCCCCGCTGCTGCAGAAGCCTTAACATTCGGAAAAAACCTGAAAAATGAACTGAGAAGAAGAATCTCATGAATGTTTCTGGACGTCTAGACTGCAGCTAGATTTTCTATAAAAAGACAGGATATTTTGTTCTTTGCCGGGGACATTTTATGATCAAATCTGTGATCCTTTGCGGTTTCTGAAATCACGATGTCACTCACATAACGATTACTTACACGGCTCTATCCAGATTAGACCTTATCATTAGATTTACTTCCTGTTATGTTACACGGTTAAAAGGTTCTCGCCAAACCGGGGAGTTATTTCTGTCTGAAATATTAGTTTAGACAGCACTTCTAAAAGACCAACTGCGCTTCAAGGCCACAGGGCAGTTATTACGCAAAATATAGCGTCACCTCTGAAAATCCCAGAATAGCCCAACACAACACCGCCGCCGCCGCCGCACATCCTCCCCCCGTAGTGTCATAAAACCCAAAAGTCTCCAGTTTTAACTCCAAAACTGGACATTTTCTAGCCCGCTGCTCGTACCGTTATCTCGCCGGGTGCGTTTTCACAGTAGACCGCTCATAATTTACGAGAATTTAAGGCTATTTTTGGGCTGGAGCTGCTGAGCGAGGTAGAATTATGTGTTGAAAATGACTAGGGGAGCGTTTGGGGCTGTGTGTAATGCATGCTGCTGGTTATATAGGTCATGTGGTCATCTATTATTACTGCCTGGTTTACGACTCGGGGGGTCCCTCTTAATCTGTGCCATCACCGGAACAGCTGCCTCAGAACTGTGCCGCAGCGCTCGCCACACGCAGTTATCTTACGTTCCGATGTGTTGCTTTGCAGGGATTTGCGTTGTGTTGTAAACAGAGAGCGCGGTCGGTCCGGCGTGTTTCTACGATAATCGCTGTATCTACACGGGCGCACGTGCTGTTAAGCCATCTGCTAAATATCTTGACCCATATCTTGTGACTATTATACGGCGGGTTGGATAAGATTAAGAGCATTTTCAATATGTAATGATAAGCATAGACGTGTTTACAGTACAAGCTTGTATTGACACTAGATACTCATTTAAGCGAGTATTGATACTGAAAAAAGCACATAACTGGAGCCGAACTAATGTAAAATCACATAAACAAATAGTTTTATGTATTGAAAATTACAATATTGTCTAAAATTTGCTTTTAAAATCATAATTTGGGGATCAAAATAGGCTTTGTGCACATTAACCTCCATCAAACTCACTGTTAGCGTCACTACTTCCTGTTTAATTTGATCTCCTATGAGGTTTTTGACGAGTTAAAATGAATAAATATTTAAAGATGAGGCAGTGGACAGGGAGGTGCAGGTGGACGTCACTGAAAACGGGTTTAAAACTGCACAAATAAAATGAAAATAAACTAATGAGATTTTACCAACGAGTGACACTAAGAAATATTTGAGAATAATCATCCCAAATTGTTCAGGAAGAGGAAAATTGTCGGCGTAGAAGGCAGTTTCAAGAAAGACGCTAAAGGTGAATACAAGTTTGTGCTTTAAGGAGAAAATCTGTGTTTTTTGTGTTATGAGACGCGGTCGGTACAATCTACGTCGATATTTTGACACCGAACACAGAGCTAAGTATGAAAAAGTGAGTCTGCGAGAAAAACAACAAACTGTCCAATAATTAAAAGTCTGTTTTTGAAGCAGAGCTGAAGGTTCTGACCAGATACACACTTTTAAAAATGTCAGTTTATCAGGAAATTCAGATACACAGATACGTAATATTTGCAACTTGAATAAGTAATAAATACAGAAACAGTTATTTAACAAGTTTAAAAGTAGTTACATTTATTTTACATGATATTTGTTTACATTTAGTGACATTTATTCTGCCGCACAGTCACATCTGGCCCCTGACGGCGGCCATTTTGCTGATGTGGCCCTCGGTGAAAATGAGTTTGACGCCTCTGATCTACAACGCCAGGCTGAATTAAGCTTTTGCGCAGGTTTTGGTTTAGATATTTTACTTGCGCCGTGTGATATTGTGACGTCTTTCGTTGTTCCACTTGCACGTCGGCGTCCGTCCTCGCTTCAAAGTCATCGTAATAACATTTTTTAATCAATACTTCCGTGCTTCGACGAGGCCAGTAGCAGCAGGCGAGTCAATAAACATCCGATTCTGACGTTTTCCATTCACGTTAGAAGAGACGTGACACGATAACACATTTCCAAGTAAATATAGATGTTAAAGAATAATATTGAAAGCGAAATTATCCCTCAAAAGCTTTTTAAATGTACAAAACTGTTAAAAAAATATATGAATCGCAATAAATTAATCAACTGGCAACACAAAGAAAACGCAAAAACATCTCGATCTCCGGTGAAAACAACAGGTTTTTTTCGAACACGCAGCCTCGAACGGAACAAATGAAATGAAAAGAACAAGTGACGATCGGACGACACAAAACAAGGAGACGACAAACGAAGGAACGGAACAGACGGGAAAACGGAGCTGGACTGGGAATAAACAAGAAAACGGGCAGAACTGTGGCATAAAAATCGAAATGCAACACTTGAGTCGTTCGTTTGCGTCTATAACGAGCCGTGGAAGGTTATAATTCGACTTTCTACAGCTTAAATCTCACCGCGTTTCTGCGAATTAACCAAATATTTCCAACTAGTACAAAGAAAACGCTTAAATATTGACCTCGGAAGGCGCTTGTCCCATCTGTTACGCGTGAATTTGATACAATACAGTAGTTTACCTGTTCCTATAACTCACCTAAACCAAACCCATTGTCCATACGCGTTTGTAAAACTATATCGCAGTTTTATGAGGGAAAAAAACCTCGAGCAAAGTGAGTTGTTTGTTTCTTCTGGTGACAGTTGCACAGAGTCGACCTCGAGGGACTTTGGCTTCATTAAATCAGTGGAGCATATTAAAACGGCAGGTTGGAACATGCCTGTGTGAGTGTGTTTCTGCAGGGCCCTCCCTCCGCTCCACTCTGTCTAATGATTGTTGGATTTGTTTTATCTGCCTCGTCCCGGCTCAAGGTTAATGTGTACTGCTGGAATTTCAGTTTTTGACGAGCCCACCGCCGCCGCCGCTGCTCACAAACTCTTATCTATACACTTGACGTTTATAAACCTGAGTAAATATTAGCCTTTTGCAACTGTATAGGTCGATTCAGTCGTGTGATGTGTGAAGTGAAGTCACTGTTAGTTTAGCCTGAAGTTTCTCTCTGTGTCTAAACCTTTTGCTTCTTTTTTAAAATAGTGTTTGCAACAGGACAAGAAAAGTTTATTTGTACAGCACAGTTCATACGCAAAGTAATTCAAAGTGTTTTACAGAATAAGAAAGATGTTAAAGTCACAATATAACAAATCAAAACAGAAATAATCAGCATAAAATTAACATTAAAAGAGAAAAGTGCAGAATTAAACCCTGTCAGTCCAGATAAACAGAACTGTTTTGAGACTGGATTTAGTCCCGGTTTAGTCCCAGTTTAATCCTAGTTGAGTCCTGGTTGAGTCCTGCTTTTGTCCTGCTTTAGCCCGGGTTGAGTCCTGCTTTTGTCCTGCTTTAGCCCGGGTTTAGCCCGGGTTTAGCCCTGGTTTAGTCCTGCTTTATTCCTGCTTTAGCCCTGCTTTAGTCCTGGTTTAGCCCTGGTTTAGTCCTGCTTTAGTCCTGGTTTAGTCCTGGTTTAGTCCTGCTTTAGCCCGGGTTTAGTCCTGGTTTAGTCCTGGTTTAGCCCTGGTTTAGTCCTGCTTTAGTCCTGGTTTAGTCCTGGTTTAGTCCTGCTTTAGCCCGGGTTTAGTCCTGCTTTAGTCCTGCTTTAGTCTTGCTTTAGTCCTGGTTTAGTCCTGGTTTAGCCCTGGTTTAGTCCTGCTTTAGTCCTGGTTGAGTCCTCCTTTTGTCCTGGTTTAGTCCTGCTTTAGTCCTGGTTCAGCCCTGTTTTAGTCCTGCTTTAGTCCTGGTTTAGTCCTGGTTTAGTCCTGCTTTAGTCCTGGTTCAGCCCTGGTTTAGTCCTGGTTTAGTCCTGGTTTAGTCCTGCTTTAGTCCTGGTTAAGCCCTGGTTTAGTCCTGCTTTAGTCCTGGTTCAGCCCTGGTTTAGTCCTGCTTTAGCCCTGGTTAAGCCCTGGTTTAGTCCTGCTTTAGTCCTGGTTAAGCCCTGGTTTAGTCCTGCTTTAGTCCTGCTTTAGTCCTGCTTTAGTCCTGCTTTAGTCCTGGTTTAGTCCTGCTTTAGTCCTGGTTCAGCCCTGGTTTAGTCCTGCTTTAGCCCTGGTTAAGCCCTGGTTTAGTCCTGCTTTAGTCCTGGTTAAGCCCTGGTTTAGTCCTGCTTTAGTCCTGCTTTAGTCCTGCTTTAGTCCTGCTTTAGTCCTGCTTTAGTCCTGCTTTAGTCCTGGTTTACTCCTGCTTTAGTCCTGCTTTAGCCCTGCTTTAGCCCTAGTTTAGTCCTGGTTTAGCCCTGGTTTAGTCCTGGTTTAGTCCTCAGAGTGTGAGATGGTTCGTGTCTCTCAGTCTGTTTTTTGTTTTTAGACGTTAAAAATCTGTAGATGTTACTGATTTGACGTAGCTGCTAAAGTTCAAGTCTGAGTTCATTATTTTTTATTCATTCTCATCCAAAACACAAACAGTTTCTCAGTTAAACTTCTTATCCAACGACTCACTGCTGTTTTCACACACGATATACGACAACAGAGACGTATAACAATAAACGATCATATGGAAACTATTTTTTGCCTCTGACACAATAACAATAATGCAAGAAAATCCCAATAAACCGTTTTTAAATAGACAATCTCATTAAAAAGCCTGAGCTGCCGCAAATAAACAACAGAATGAAGCAGCAATTAGCCAAAGAAGCTATTCATTCAACCCTCTACAACTAAAAAAACAAAAATCTCAGCTAAAAACATGGTTAAATTTTCATCCACTGAACAATAACTCGATATAATAATCATCCCAACAGGCCGAGTCATGACGTCACCATCGCAACGGGTAAACAAACGCCGAAATGCTCCGAAATAACCGATATCTGAGACGTTTACAGACGCGGGAGAGGCTTCGCGCGTTCACAGGTGAGGCGTTTTAGTCCGTCGCCGCGGTAACAGCGCATTAAACAACAGGGAGCAGCCGCGCGTTATGCAATTTTGAACACAGGCTCCTTGTCGTTTAACCTCCTGAGACCCGAGCTCTTGCAGGACTTTATTTGCAAAAACTATTAGTTGAACACATATATTGTAAAAAAAACAAAATTAGAAACAATTGTGCCTCTAGGAACAATGTGTCTCATTTGTGCTGCTGACAGGAGCAGGAAGATATATGCCTTTAAATAAAAATAAAATAAATAAAAATAAATAAATAAAATAAATTAAAATACAATTAAAAAATAAAATAAAAAAGAAAATAATAAAAATAAAAAAGAAAATAAAAAATACAAAAATAAAATTAGAATAAATGAAAGTAAATTAAAAAAATAAAAAATAAATTAAAATACAATAAAAAATAAAATAAAAAATAAAATAAATAAATAAATATTCTAAACTCTTAGAAATATTCAAAATTGAACATAATCTTGTTGCTGTTCTTCTAAAAATTTGCACTGTGGCTTAAACAACCCAAAATGTGTTGTCCACAGATGAGGACACCAGGTCTCAGGAGGTTAATGTCACGTATGAGCTAACGATCCCGCCGTACAGCGAGGAAGTCGTGTTTCTTTGTTATATAAATTGAATTAACGATTAGCTAACGTGAAGTTTGTCCGGTTAAAAGCAGATTTTGTTTATTTTAAGTCGGATATTGTTTCGTTTTGTGCCTTTTATGTAACGCGTTCCGCCTTTTATTCTCGCGCTCTCCGTTGTATTTACTCCAAAGCGTCGCGCGAATATCGTTCTGATGGTTTAATCGAAAGCTTGTGTTGTGCTCTGTAGACGTCTCAGCCTGCAGTTTGGTGAAAGACAAAATGTGCTTTGTGCCGGCGCTGCGTGATGTGCATGTGTAATCCTGGCCTCATTCTGCGGTGGGAACGCTCTCATGATGTCACTGGGCTCTTGAACGCCACGTATGCTTAAGCGCGGGGGTTTTCCGTGCTTTTTGAGGACGTTACGTTGACTCGCATTCACTTCCTGGAACCTGATTTTAGCCTTAACCGTAGTCGCTTCTCGCCCAACTTCACCTGATACATTGGTCCCTCGTTTATTAACCCGAAATAAACGAAATCTGCGAAGTATCAGCTTTATTTTTTACTTATTCTGTACGTTTTCCCGCTGTAAAACTCCTCACCGCCGTTACGATCGCTATATCGACTATCGTGGCTGCTTTTTCTTTGTGTTAAAGGCAACACAAAACCCAAAAACATCTCAGTCTCCGGTGAAAACAACAGGTTTTTTCGAACGCGCAGCCTCAAACGGAACAAATGAAATGAAAAGAACAAGTGACGATCGGACGACACAAAACAAGGAGGCGACAAACGAAGGACCGGAACAGACGGGAAAACGGAGCTGGACTGGGAATAAACAAGAAAACTGGCAGAACTGTGGCATAAAAATCGAAATGCAACACTTGAGGCGTTCGTTTGCGTCTATAACGAGCCGTGGAAGGTTATAATTCGACTTTCTACAGCTTAAATCTCACCGCGTTTCTGCGAATTAACCAAATATTTCCAGCTAGTACAAAGAAAACGCTTAAATATTGACCTCGGAAGGCGCTTGTCCCATCTGTTATGTGTGAATTTGATATAATACAATCTATCGTAGCTGCTTTTTCTTTGTGTTTTCTGCTGTAAAAGGTTGAATTATGCGCTAAAATTACACAAACGAATGACTTCAGTGTTGCGTTCTGTTATACGTTTATACAGATTAACCGTATTTTACAGTTTGGCACATTTAAAATACTTTCTTGTGTTAATTCTGCGTTATGGTTTGGTTTTAATATTATCGTTTATCGTGCGTGTAGTGGTCCCTCGTTTATCGCGGGGGCTTCATTCTAAAAATCAGCCACAATCGGCAAAATCCGCGTTATTTTTTACATTATTCTCTATGTTTTTGTCTGTAAAACCCCTCACCACACACTTTATACACTTTTCTCACACACTCTTCCTTCATCTTCCTTCTTCCTTTTTTCTTTCTTTGTTCTGACTTTTTGTTCTTTTTCTTTCTTTTTCTCTTTTTCTCTGTCTTTCTTTTTTCTCTTTCTTTTTCTTTCTTTCATTTTCTTTCTTTCTTTTTCTCTTTTTTTCTGTCTTTTTTTCTTTATTTCTTTTTCTCTTTCTTTCATTTTCTCTTTTTTCTGTCTTTTTTTCTTTATTTCTTTTTCTCTTTCTTTCTTTTTCTCTTTTTTTCTGTCTTTTTTCTTTCTTTCTTTTTCTTTCTTTTTCTCTTTTTTCTTTATTTCTTTTTTCTTTTTTTTCTCTTTCTCTTTCTTTCTTTTTCTTTTTTCCTCACCACACACTTTATACACTTTTCTCACACAGGAAGGAAAGAAAGAAACTAAAATGGTAGGATGAAGGAAAGCATTAGGAAAGGAGGGAACTAGGAAGAAAAGGAGAAAAAGAAACAAACAGAAAAGCATGGGATGGAGACAGAAAGACAGAAAGAAGAAAAGAAGGAATAGTGGATAAAGAAAGAAAGGAATGATTAAAACCGGAATGGTAGGATGAAGGAAAGATTTATGAAAAGAGGGATGTGGAAAGGAAAGAACAGAGAGAAAGGAAGGAAGGAAAAGAAGGAAAGAATTTTCTCACATTTCTCTCTCGTTTAAACTCTCTCAAAGTTCAAACCTTCGTAGGCGTCTTTGTCGGTGCAGAACGTTTCATCGACATTGTGGGTTTTGTCGGAGGAGAAAACAAATCGCAAACATACAGCACTTCAGAGTCACACTGAGATCCAACGTTTATGTAAATTTGTCTGAACACATTCTTAAATCTTAACTTCAAAACTATTTGTAAAGGCGACAGTGGCTCAGTTTGTCGAGCGTTTGTCCACTGATCTGAACGTTGTCTGTTTGAATCCTGCTCTCGACGTAAACCTGATTCGTTGCGTGTTCAGATCCGCTAACCCGCAGGTTGCCGGTGCAATTCCAGCTCCCACAGAAAAAAAAAAGGATTTATTCAGCCACTAATTGTCCAAAGTTCTCCCACTTAAAAAAGATGAAAAACCTGTTATTTTATCATAATTTCACTTCAACTATGAGACAAAATGAGCAAAAATAATCCAGAAAATCACATTGTCTGATTTTTAAAGAATTTATTTGCAAATTACGGTGGAAAATAATGTATTAAGTCAGTAACAAAGGTTTATCTCAGTACTTTGTGACAGTACATTGGTGTGTGAATAGATAGATCCTCTAATAACTTAAGAATTTTGTTACGTAAAAAAGGATGTTAGCAAAAGACGAAGTTTAAATCTGTCAACTGGACAAATCGTTGAAGGAGTGAAGACGTTTCTCTGCTCATCCAAGTTCAGAACTGATTTAACAGATTTAAATTTCGTTTTTTTTGCTGTAAATGAGAAGGAAACAACTGTAACATGGTGAAAAATGTTCTGAAAAGTCAATTTTGCAGAATATTTAAGTCTGGACGAGAGGAGGGAGACGTATACTTAAAAATTATATCACAATAATTGCCTTAAAGATGTGGAAAGTAAACATTTCAGTCGTGTCATGTAAGCGAACTGCCAAAGAGCTGCAAAAATATGAAAATGATGAAAGTGTTTTAATGTGATATTTGAGTTTATACACATGTGTCAGGTCCTATAACACACAAAACTGACTCCTGTGAGGTTTAAGTCACGTTTTAATGCTGTTACCTCATCAAAAACAGACCTGAAGTTGTGTTTTGTTTCATTAAAATGCTCTGTTCCACCTTGTGATGTCATGAAGTGGTAGTTTTCAAGTTAACAGCTGCTTTTTACCTTTAGTTCAGGAGAGATTTGCAATTCCAGGGCTGATATTATTATTTTTATTATTATTATTATGCTGTTAGGTGTATAGAGTTTACATGCACAGTAGAGCACTTCCTGTATCACCACACGATGACATCACAAGGTGCAACTCCGCCTTTTGCCCTGGATCGGACCCGGACGACCCAGACTTTGCTTTTTTGTCCTCGTAAAGTCTGCAGGTCCACGTGACGACATCAGCGCGTACAGATTTGCGTCCCCCTTTAATGTGATAAATCCCCGTCGTTACAGACGCGTGTTCCGTGCACACGGCATACATTAAAGCCCCGCCCCCCGCCGCTCTGTCTAGACGGTGTAAACGGGCTAGCGTACAGTCGCAGCCGCAGCTCAGAGCTCCTGCGATCGGCCTGTCTGGTCCCGTTTGAGGCGTTTTATCTTAATTCTCGGATCCGTCGTGTGAACGTGCAGCTCGTTCCCAGCGTTCTGCACTGTAAATATTCACTGCAGCAGAGGAAAGGCTATTTTTAGACACGAGAAGTACAGATAATGCCGGGGTTTTGTGCTGGAACAGAATTGTACAAAATCTGCGCTTCGTAACCGTTTGTTTGAGAAGAAACGAGACGAGAGATTCAAACAAAAGAGAAGAATAGAGACAAAACCATTATATACGATTACAACGTGAGACTATACATAAATCTGAGGTTATTTCATCGCAACTACGCCAAAAATCTTTTAAAAAATAAGCAAATTATAATGTACAGTTGTCCCTCGCTATATCGCGGTTCATCTTTCGTGGTGTAAGTGTAATTTTGCATGTTTTTTGCAGCAAATGAGCGTGCTTTGTTGGATCGCGGTGTGACTCTGAAGTGCTGTACGTTTGTAAATTTGTTTTCTCCCCGACAAAACCCACAATGTCGATGAAACGTTCTGCACCGACAAAGACGCCTACGAAGGTTTGAACTTTGAGAGAGTTTAAATGAGAGAGAAATGTGAGAAAATGTTAACGCCTGTGTGAGAAAAGTGTATAAAGTGTGTGGTGAGGCGTTTTACAGACAAAAACATAGAGAATAATTGTAAAAAATAAAGCTGATACTTCACGGATTTCGATTATTGTGGGTTATTTTTAGAACATAACTGTACGACAATGTTAACACGACTAAAAATAAATAAATAAATAAATCTGAGGCTATTTCATTCATTCATTTCTAGGGCTGGGTGATATGCTAAAAATCTAAAAAAAAATAAACAAAAAGGTTTTCAATATAATGTACAGGATGTTTATTAAGTTTCTTTACAACAAAAACAAATATTACAAAGGCAGTTGATGGACTTTGACCTCATTTACTGTGTTTTCTGGACTAAAAGTTGCATTTTTTATTTATTTTTTCATAGTTTGTCTGGGGGTGCGACTTATACGTGAAAGATATGGGTTTTTTTTTTCTTTATTATGCATTTTTTGGCTGGTCCGACTTATACTCAGATGCGATTTATATGTGAAATATGTGAGTTTTTTTTTTTTTTTCTCAATTAAGAAGCATTTTTTTGCAGGTGCAACTTAAATATTTCACATATAAATCGCATCTGAGTATGTTTTTTTTCTTCATTTTTATGTATTTTTTGGCTGGTGCGACTTATACCCCAGTGCAACTTAAATAATAATAAATAATAAAATAATCCACCTGTACATGGGCTGCATTAGTTGCACGAAGCATCAAAACTGAAATGGATTTTTCTTGGCGTTTCTTTTGCTTTCGTTCACTAATGTCCCGTATCTTTTGTTCGATTCACGATATCTTTTAACACAACCTCGTAGAAACAAACGCAGACATGTGACATCGATCCATTCCTTTTCAATCCAACGGTCCGGAAATGTTTGATCGAGGAACTCACGAAAAAACGTAATGACGACGACGATTAAAAACTTTTATAACGGCTGAGTACGACAGAACAAGTCTAATTCATATATCTTATCACGCGCAGTATAAATTCCTGCACTTAAACGATACAGACGTGTAATCATTGCCGATGTAACACGCAAATAAAAAAGTCAAACTACTTCCTTAAAACTCTGAACTCTGCTCCAAACCACACACTTTTACAGACGGAGGGTTTGCTCCATTAAAACGACCCGAGCTCCAAGTTCACGACCCTAATCCCAACCAAATATGAAGTAAACAATGAGAAAAAGGTATAGTTTCGTCGTGCGTAAGTGTTAAATCTGCGAAGGCGACAGAGCTTGAATAAAATATATCAGAGGCGTCAAACTCATTTTCACCGAGGGCCACATCAGCAAAATGGCCGCCGTCGAGGGCCAGATGTGACTGTGGCAGGATAAATGTCACTAAATGTAAACAAATGTCATGTAAAATAAATGTAATAACTTTTTAAATAACTGTCTGTATCTGTATTTATTACTTATTCAAGTTGCAAATATTACGTGTCTGTGTATCTGAATTTCCTGATAAACTGACATTTTTAAAAGTGTGTATCTGGTCAGAACCTTCAGCTCTGCTTCAAAAACAGACTTTTAATTATTGGACAATTTGTTGTTTTTCTCGCAGACTCACTTTTTCATACTTAGCTCCGTGTTTGGTGTCAAAATATCGACGTAGATTGTACCGACCGCGCCTCATAACACAAAAAACACAGATTTTCTCCTTAAAGCACAAACTTGTATTCACCTTTAGCGTCTTTCTTGAAACTTCCTTCTACGCCGACAATTTTCCTTTTCCTGAACAATTTGGGATGATTATTCTCAAATATTTCTCAGTGTCACTTGTTGGGAAAATGTCATTAGTTTATTGTCAATGCACATTAAAGCAGGATAGACTTATTTTAAAATGACAGTCAAGCCTTAATTTACCTTCTCGCGGGCCACATAAAATGACGTGGCGGGCTGCATTTGGCCCCCGGGCCTTGAGTTTGACACATGTGAAATATATGAATGAACTTTACATAACGCCGGAGCAGTCGGTGGTTATAATTGCGGACTTGTGGGTGAGACGGAGGCGTGGGCTGAGAGTCAGAGGGTCCGGTGTTTCGTGTTCTCGTCCTCTGAGAGAAAAGGATTGATCTGGACGGAGAGCGCTGCTGCTGCCTGCGGTCTGCTAACACGCCGTCGGTTTGAAGGCCGGTCCTTAGCGAGTCCGCGGGAGGACGAGAGACTGTGTAAAAGAAGAGGACGGGGTGAGTTTGACGTCACCAACGGCGTTCGGCTTCGGTTAAATCAAGCTAATCGAGGCTAGAGCAGTTATAGCGGCGAGTTTGGAGCTGAGATACACATCGGGGAGTCTGACCACGAGTGTCATAGCAACCAAAGAGCCAATCCTGAGCGAGGGTGTTGAAGGTAACGCCCCTTCCCGTCCGATCCCGCCTGATTCGTCTGTTATTAACCCTATAGCGTCGGATGCTATCATCGCCGTTAGACTCGCGGTTGCGGACTTTCCTTTACCGTAACTCCGCGACCAAATGTGCCGTCGTGTAAATTCAAACGGCGTCTTAAAGCAGAGGCGTGGGGCTCTTTAAATACGTTACTGTCACTACGGTAATGCGCTTACGTCGCCCTCGAAGACGACCAATCTCCCAGTCAGTTTTTCAATGCAACGAAAATAAGGATGGATGTGTAAAATAGAGGTAGTTGTGTGAAAAAAAGCAAAAGTACAAGCTGATATTTCGTTTAACGTGATTTATATGGCTAAAAAATGAAAAAAAAAGTTGTAATGTTCTATAATGTGCTCAGTCTTTAAAGGGTTAATGTTTATATATGGAATAACAGACACAACAGCGAAATAAAAACACCAGGATCATGTAGAGTGAGTTAATTAATGAACATTTTAAGACTAAAATATATCAGACTCACTGCAGCAGTTACAGAAAGACAGTTTTTCAATGTAAAGTGAATTGGAGCCAGTGGAATTGTGCTTTATCGGGATGCAACTACTTGTTTTAATAATTAATACATGTCGTTGTTATTAATAATACACTAAATATTAGATCTTTAAGGGGTTTTATTATGTCAAATCTACTTTTATTAGCTTTCAATCGTTGTTATGATTGTGTTCTGTCATCGTTTGCTTACTCCGCGTTGTATTTTGTTTTATTCCTGCACGTTTGAGTCATTTTTTATCATCTTAAGTGATCAGAAAATGCCTGTTTTCACTTTGGCACTATCTCAGGTGATGAAAATTGTAATTTAACCCCAGCAAGGACTCGTTTTATGTGGATTCACGCTGTCGTTGAAGCTCATTTTAGTAGATTTTTTTCCAGAACAAGGTTTAGTTTGTTTTCATCCCTGACCATTTGGGCTCCTCACTAGCGTTCTTCCTCAGAGCGAACGTGACGCTGCTGCGATGTGTCTGTCCATCAGTGGAGGCAGGACGACAGCGCCATCTGCAGTCCGACTTCTTCAGCGCAGTATCCCAGGCGTGTGAGAGTAGAAAAGCTCCTTCGTCCCGGTTTAAAGTCACGTTTCTGTAACATCTGAGGAAGAACGAGCGCGAGTACGAAACAAACTAAACCTTGGTCTGACAAAAATAATCCATAAAATCCATAAATAAACTCATCTTACTGTGTATTTTAGGATGGTACTGCTCTTTTATTTATACACGTTACGACACTCATGCTTTATGTTTGAATATTTTGTGGTAAAATACAATATACTCCCTATAGTTTACGCCTTAACATCAGCTTTAACCACCTTTTTAAAGCTGCACTGTGTGACATGTCCTGCTTGTTTCTTGGGGATGGTTTTGCTTTGCCTGTTTTTTTTGTTTTTTTTACAACCCAGTTCATCTTGGGTCAAGGAGGTAACAAAAACAACACGGAATAATGGCGAAGTAAAGAAGTAATTTAACGTACAGGGCTGTAAAAGGGCAAAGTAACAAAAGCTTTAAAGATTAAAATATTTACGTAAACAAAAGAACCTAAACTGAGAAAACAAAAATAACACGACGAATAAATACGTTTTGTGTCTTAGAAAACTGGTCACGTGGCCGATTTAAAAAACGATTGACAAAACTACGGGACTCACAACACGGAAACAAACCACGAGTGTCCCAAAACAAACACGAGTCACGGCCGACAAAATAAAAAGACAAAAACATACCGAGGAGACGAGCTGAATCTCCTTAAACAGAGGAGGCGGCTGCAGGTGAGACGCAGGATTGACCAGGTGGGAAAACAGTCGTCCAATCACCAGCGAGGGCCGTAACAGTGGGAATATTCCGTGGCACGACTTTAAACTGGATGCAGGCGATGCCACGAGGGGGAAAATACAGGTCAGATGTTACAGTGTGATTGTTTTCGAGGTATTTTTGACCAGTAAAATGAAACTGAATACATACCAGATGGATATACTTAATGCCATACTATGTAACCTTAAGATT
This sequence comes from Periophthalmus magnuspinnatus, assembly GCF_009829125.3. Taxonomy (NCBI): domain Eukaryota; kingdom Metazoa; phylum Chordata; class Actinopteri; order Gobiiformes; family Gobiidae; genus Periophthalmus; species Periophthalmus magnuspinnatus. The sequence goes on along the minus strand of NC_047131.1, from coordinate 30,798,771 downwards.
TTTAGTGCAGAAGTGACACGGTTTTTGTGTTTTTCTGCGGTTGGTGTAAATATTTAAGCTCCGTTATACGTCTGATTCACACCTGAAAGTCTCCACCACGGTCCGGCTTTCGCACCGTCTCGCTCAAATCCGAATTAGCGGACTCCCCGGCGCTGCGTCTGCTGTCGTCATGACAACGGGCGCTCCTCCTGGATGCGGCGTAAAAGGGGAAGATGAGGAGATGCGAAGTTGTTTTCCTTGTTTTGAGAAGTAAACGGAATCAAAAACGAGGCTCGGGCTTGAAGGACGATCAGCTCAAATACAGACGGACAGGAAAAAGAAGGAAAAAAAAAAGACGTGAAGCAGCTTTAGTGTGAAGAGTAAAGAGTTACACAACACTTCATTGGTTTAGTGCTGCACACGGTTTTGTTCCATTTTGTTTGGCCGGTACTTATAACAGTATATATCATGTTTTGGCTGTAATCGAATTAAAGAAAACAACAGTAATGGTTGCGCCGTGTGTGTGTGTCTGTGTGTGTCTGTGTGTGTGTCTGTGTGTGTGTCTGTGTGTCTCTGTGTGTGTGTGTGTGGAATTAAATGCTAAAAAGACGTCCACCAGATGATGTCCACCTGTCAAACTAAACGACGCTGTCATTGAGCCTGTGTTTGATGAGCTCATATCAGTCTGTGGTAAATGGGTCATTTTGTTTAATCTAATCCAGCAGTTTACTGTGTGTTGTTGTGTTGTTGTTGTGTTGTTGTTGTTGTTGTGTTGTTGTTGTGTTGTGGTTGTTGTGTAGAGAGCGTTTCTCAGCTTTAGTGGCTTTGGGAAGGAGAATAACTTAACTGATGCTGATTGCGGGTGCATTTGATTCGAGGCCAAATGCGTCTCGTCTTTAACCCAAACAAACGACAGGCTGTATTTTTGTGGTTTGTCGTTATTTTGTCTGGACTTTGCTGATTTGACTGTGCAGCTCTGGTGTAATACGGAACTTTACTGGAGTTTATAACCACTGTAGGCTCATCTCTCCCTGTTCCTGTGTCTTCAGCTCTGTCTTCCTCTCATTTGGGTCCTCCTCACATCTTGTCTTCCTCTCATTTGGCCTCTGTCTTCCTCTTGTTTGGGTCTTCCTCACGTCTGTCTTCCTCTCGTTTGACCTCTGTCTTCCTCTCGTTTGACCTCTGTCTTCCTCACGTCTGTCTTTCTCTCGTTTGGCCTCTGTCTTCCTCTTGTTTGGGTCTTCCTCACGTCTGTCTTCTTCTCGTTTGACCTCTATCTTCCTCTCGTTTGACCTCTGTCTTCCTCTCGTTTGACCTCTGTCTTCCTCTCGTTTGAGCTCTGTCTTTCTCTCGTTTGGGCTCTGTCTTCCTCACGTTTGGGTCTTCCTCACGTCTTGTCTTCCTCACATCTGTCTTTCTCTCATTCGACCTCTGTCTTCCTCTTGTTTTCCCTCTGTCTTCCTCTCATTTGGGCTCTGTCTTCCTCTTGTTTTCTCTCTGTCTTCTTCTCGTTTGGGCTCTGTCTTCCTCACGTCTGTCTTTCTCTCGTTCGACCTCTGTCTTCCTCTTGTTTTCCCTCGGTCTTCCTCTTGTTTTCCCTCGGTCTTCCTCTCGTTTGACCTCTGTCTTCCTCTCGTTCGAGCTCTGTCTTCCTCTTGTTTTCCCTCTGTCTTCCTCTTGTTTTCCATCTGTCTTCTTCTCGTTTGGGCTCTTTCTTCCTCACGTCTGTCTTCCTCTTGTTTTCCCTCTATCTTCCTCACATTTACTCGTCTGTTCATCATCGACCGTGTGTCACTTCGTGGATTTGACCCCAAAGTCCAGCCCTTTACTTTCACACAGGACCAGACCTTGATCCAGACCTTGAGACTCCCAGTTCTTCTTAGACCAAAAACCCCAAACTAAACGGGAAGTGTCTGAAAGTCTGGACCAAACGTTGCGAGTGTGAAATCCCCGTCGAAGTCCAAGTCCTCGGTGTTTATGAACCTCGCACATAAACATCATGCGTGTGGACATGGTTGTATAAAGTGTGTGTCTGTGTGGACCGGGGCCCTCGTCTCTGCTTGGTGCCGTGATGTGGGCGCACTGACATGTTTGTGTACAGTGAGGCTTTGTTAGTGTGACAGCGGCTCAGAGACGCTCACAGACAGATAAGTGTTTGTCGTCTACATTCTCTCCTTCATGCTGCTCATGTGTCTGCAGAGGAGCAGTTTGGCAGAGGAGCAGCTTGGCAGAATGAAGGAGGAGAATTTGTTCCAGCGGAGGTTTTCTCTGTGTCCCAATGCCGTGTCTCCTCCGAAGATCGAACCCCACCTCCTGACCCGGAACCTGTCCTACTCCGGAGACAATGACCTCTACAACATCAGCACAGGTACAAGCTACGGCTCATAATGCAAACATTTATGCAGTTTTTCGTATTAAACTCATTCAGTTAAGCAAAAAAAATAATTAAATAACTCAATAATAATAATAATAATAATAATAATAATAATAATAATAATAATAATGGGAATAATGATGATAATAATAATGATAATAATAATAATAGTAATAATAATAATGGGAATGATGATGATGATGATGATGATGATGATAATAATAATAATAATAATAATAATAATAATAATAATAATAATATAATAATAATAATAATGGGAATAATGATGATAATAATAATAATAATAGTAGTAATAATAATAATAATAATGGGAATAATGATGATAATAATAATAATAATAATGATAATAATAGTAATAATAATAATAATAGTAATAATAACAATAATAATAATAGTAGTAATAATAATAATAATGGGAATAATGATGATAATAATAATAATAATAATAGTAATAATAACAATAATAATAATAATAATAATAATAATGGGAATAGTGATGATAATAATAATAATAATATAATAATAATGGGAATAATGATGATAATAATAATAATAATAAATACAAAAAAAACATTGAGTGTAAAATAAAAAAATAATAATATAAATAAATAAAAAACATATATAGAGCTCAAGATTCAAATGTCAAATACCAACCGTTTTCTAGTAGCAAAATCTGTCAGAAAAAAAGTCTCAAAATGTGTTCATGGGTTTCAACTTCCTGTTACATGCAACAAACAAAAACAGATGTAAACTTCAAACATAAATAGTGATGCCAAAAACAAAAAGACGTCGTGTGAATCCATCGATCTAATAAAAGCTAAATGTAGCATGTTAGCATCTTAAAATCTCCATAGGTTTAACATTAAGTGAAATGAAAATTCTATGTGATATTATGACACAATCCTGAGCTTTGTCTGTGGGCATCAGGATGTGAAAAAAATGTGGACAGTTTCCATAGCGATTAACAATTTAAAACAAAAAAGAAATCTATCTTACGAATGGGGAAAATGCCTCAAAAACATAAATAGTGATTTCTTGTGAAGATGTCAAAAACAAAGACCTAGATCACATTTAATGAAAGCTAAATATAGCATGTTAGCATCTTAAAAATCTCCATTGATTTAACATTAGGTCAAATGAAAATTCTGTACAATTTCCATAGCGATTAACAATTAAAAAAAAAAAATAAAAAATCTTACGAAAGGGAAAAATGCCTCAGAATTTTGCATGTAACAGGAAGTTGAAACCAATGAGTACAAACAAAAAAACAGAACATAAATAGTGGCGTCTTGTGAAGATGTCAAAAACAAAAAGAGCATCGTGTAAAGCCAGACGTTTTAATAAAAGCTAAATGTAGCATGTTAGCATCTTAAAGCAGAATGTGAAAAAAATTGAACAATTTCTAGAGCGATTAACAATTTAAAACTATAAAAGTATCGATGTTAAATCCATATGTTTTCATGAATGCTATATTTAGTATTTTATCATCTTAAAATGTCCATTGGGTAAACATAAAAAACATAAAAAATTCAGACAGTTTCCATAGCGATTTACAATTTAAAACAAAACAAAAATCTATCTTACGGATTTGAAAAATGCCTATAATATAAATTGCATATAACAGGAAGCTGAAATCCAACAAAAACAATGTAAACTTCAAATAAATATCGATTTCTTTTGAAGGTTTACATTTACCGTGTAGCGCGCCACTCCACAGAGCTGCTGCTGCCTGTTAGCCGCTGTTAGCCACTGTTAGCCGCCGCCGCGCTTCAGTCTGTGCGCAGGTTGTTCACGGGTTCGTCTTATGTGACTGTGTGTTCCCACCAGGCAGTGAGGCAGACAGGAACGGTCTCTCCATGATGAGTAATGAACTTAGCCCTGCCCAATCCCCAAGCAGCAAGGTAAGAACGCCGCTCCTGATTGGGCAGATTATATTATGTCATGTATTTTTCTTTTTGTTCATTTTAGACGATTTGTTATTGTCATTTTTATTCTTATGCACTATTACTAACACTGGTGGGAACACTCTATTTTCTTGTCAAACAAATCAGCTTTTTTGGTCCAGGCTTTTGTTGCTTTTCATGTCGTTTCATCTTTTTCCAGTATTCTCTATAAAAGTGGTTCCCAAAATAAGGTTCGGGAGATGACACTGTTTTTACTAAGTGTCATAATAAAACATTTTGAAGCACGATATATTGGTAAAGCAACAATAATGTAAGATAATCCCAGTAAACCATTTTTAAACAGACAGATAGTAACATTAAAACAACAGAATGTGCCAATATTGCTCATTAATAGACGCATAAGTCAAGTTATTCAGCCTTTTACAGCTATAATTTAATTGATTTACAACAAAAATACCCCAAATTTCCCCACTTTTGCAAAGAAATGGTATAGTCAACATAGTAATCACTGTGTATTTACTCTGTTTTTAAGTTTATTGTATCATAGTTTGGTGAAATTAGATACAATAACTACTCTAATACAGTTTAACCAGATTTTAAATGTTTATCAAAGCGTGTGAGGGTTCAGATTTTGCTTATTTTTGGCGGTCCCAGCCTTAAAAACATTTGCAAACCCCTGCGCTACGACACGGAACTGTAAATTTGAGTATTTTTGAACATATGAGTTTGAGCTCCACCTGTTTCATTTCACGTTTTGCTTTGTTTCCTCATTTACTGTTGTCTGCTACTGTTCTCAGGTCTTTGTTTTACCTGTTTCACTCCTGTTTCATATTTATTTATTCATACAGGTGAAATAGAATCACCTGTAGTGTGTTGTGTTCGCTTTCATGCAAATTATTCCTATTTTGTTCTCAGACATTTGTTCGACGGTTGTATTTTTTCCACCCAAAATGGCCTCAGAACATGCCAGACCTTATATTTCCTTTTCTCTCTCTCTCTCCGTCAGTCTGAGTCCAGGATGTTCAATGGAGTGGAGAAAGAATGCCCCTCCCCTACAGAGAAACTGGCCCGGAAGGAGTCTCTCAAGGTACACGATGTATACTTGTTGTAAAAATGTAATAAAACACAACTGTGGTTTTTTTTGGACTTGTATAGCTCTTCCTCTGTGATGTCGTAGTGTCTTTTTTCCTCATGTGTCAGTCCAGGAGTCTGTAGTGCGATTCAAAGTCACCTAAAGCAGTGTGAGCCTCTGCTGCCACCTAGTGTTTGTCTGAAGAATAACAACTGGCCAGCAAATCAGTTTTACATATTTATTTTGTATTTTTTTTATTGTTCATATTTTTTATGATGGGCACAGGGTAAGCACAGGAACAGAAAAAAAATAAATATATATACATACACATTCCTATATATGCATAAAGACACACATATAAATAAATAAAAAATAAATAAATAAAAAATACATAAAATAAAACAGATACATTATTTTATTTTATATTATATTTTTTATTTTATTTTATAATTTTTTTTATTTTATATTTTATTTTTTTATTTTATTATTATTATTTACTTAATTTAATTTTTTATTTAATTTTTAATTTTATTTCATTTTTTATTTTGTTTTATTTTATTTTTAATTGTATTTATTTTTATATTCTTTATTTTTATTTTTTTAGCCGTAGCTGAGTATGGTAAGCATAATAAGTGGTAATATTAATGGAAAGTAATAATTCGGGCACAGAAGTTGACATGAAAACAAAACACAATCCAACAGAATATGCAAAAAAATGTAAGAAAAAAATATTTTACTTTGTATTTTCTAGGTGCAAAAGCAAAATTACAGGCAAGAAAAGAAACGGGCTGCGAAGGAACTTTCTACTGCACTAAAGGACCCGAGTGTTGTCATCATGTCCGATTGGCTGAAGGTGCAGGAATCATAAAAGTGTAAGTGTATAATGTGCTGGTTTTTAACATTCCGGACTGGTCTTTTCTGTTTAAAGATACGGGGGTCTTTAAAAAGTTGGACCAAACTGTGGTGTGCCCTGAAGCCGGGGGTTTTATTGATCTATAAGACTCCAAAGACGGACCATTGGGTGGGGACCATCCTGCTGAGCGCCTGCAAACTCATCGAGAGACCCTCTAAAAAAGACGGGTTCTGCTTCAAACTCTACCATCCTCTGGAGAAATCCATCTGGGCCGTCAAGGTCTGACACAGATATCACTTTATAAATGATAAATATGTTGAAATGCATATCTTTGAAAACATATTTGTTATTTGTTCTTTCTGTTGTCAGGGTCCAAAAGGAGAGAATGTCGGCTCCATCACGCAGCCTTTGCCCAGCAACTATTTGATTTTCAGAGCTGCCAGTGAGTCCGATGGTGAGACCTGCACAAACACGTTTGAGTCGAGGAAATACTGTTTGATTTATCGACTCTGCCCAATGTGTGAACTGAACAGGACTAAAGCAGGACTAAACCCAGGACTAAACCAGGACTAAACCAGGACTGAACCAGGACTAAACCAGGACTAAACCAGGACAGAACCAGGACTGAACCAGGACTGAACCAGGACTAAACCAGGACTGAACCAGGACTGAACCAGGACAGAACCAGGACAGAACCAGGGCAGAACCAGGACAGAACCAGGACAGAACCAGGACTAAACCAGGACTAAACCAGGACTAAACCAGGACTAAACGTGGACTAAACGTGGACTAAATGTGGACTAAACGTGGACTAAATGTGGACTAAACATGGACTAAATGTGGACTAAACATGGACTAAACATGGACTAAACATGGGGAATCAGCGTTTGAGTTTTCTGCAGCTCAAACCTGGAACATTCTTCCTGAAGATGCGACTCAGACCTCGACTTTGACCGTGTTTAAATCCAGACTCATTTATGTGACTGAAAGGTTTTTATTCTGTACTTTTTATTATTTCTGTTTGGATTTGTTGTATTGTGATTTTAATGTCGTTCTTATTCCGTAAATCTCTTTGAATGACCTTGTGTACGACTCGTGCTGCACAAATAAACTTGTCGCCTGAGGGCAGCTGTGGCTCGTACTTACCTCTTGCCGTGTGCGTGCGTGCGTGTGCGTGCGTGTGCGTGCGTGTGTGTGCGTGCGTGTGTGTGCGCGCGCAGGCCGGTGCTGGATGGACGCCTTGGAGTTGGCTCTGAGCTGCTCCAGCCTTTACAAACTGACAGCCAAAGGAGGGAAAGAGGGCGACATCAGCACCTCCTCAGACTCCTCCCACATCCTCCACCTGCTGCAGTCGACCGCGCTGACTGACGCCGAGCTAATGCAGTGAGTTTTCATCCTTAAGCTATTATTTACTTATCATTTTTTTTTATGTCTACTGTATTTTAAAACCGTAGAAATGAAATCTCCTTTAAATATTTATCCTCGCCGCATTACGTAATCACTATACAGATGAAAATAGCCTCGTCGTTTAAAATAGATGCTCGGGCTGCCGTCTTGTCCTCAGCGTCTCCGCCTTCCTCTGATCCCTCCCTCTAGACTCCAGTTCCAGTTCTTCCTTCTCTCCCAGCCAATGGCACGAGCCCACGGAGTCACATGACTAAAAAAAAAGACCAGGAAGAATATGATCCACCATAAAAGCAATGTGGCTGTAGTGCGCACGGTTCACCAACTTGAGAAGCTAAGTGTGTAAGCGGAGGGATATAAGAGTGCACCTCGTGGGTTTCTGACAACATTTTTACCAAAACGTGAAAGGATTTTTATTGAATTTTGGGACCTTCTTTAGTAGCGACACAGGGATCGTACCGTGTGTCTTTGTGGTAAGAACTGAAACCTGCTGGGTGTGAATGAGCTAATAAATAACCCTGACACTTTGTGAACAGAGGCCGGAATGCCGCATTTCCAGTTTCGTCGCGCTTCTCAAAGATCTGCAGCCTCATGTGGTTATTATTGTGTTTCTCTGTGCAGTTTTTAACAGCACTTTGTTGCTTTATAATAGTTTTGTTTTATATTTACTAGTTATAACGTGCAACACTGTTTTTGCATCTTAAAAATCACTGTTCCTTTCAGTTTTTGTTACTGTTTTCTCTCTCTCTGTTCTTTTTTTACTCTTGTCAGATCAGTTAAAATAAATGTATTGTAGCTCTGCGGTGTAAGGAAACGCGCCAAAGTTCTTCTGGTTGTTTATTTTCTGAACACAAAGCTACTGTAGACCGTAACTCGTGCCAAAACAGGAGCAAAACAAGCACAAAACAGCAGCAGACTCAATTCAGCTGAGCCAAACTGAGCCAAAACTGAGCCAAAACTGAGCCAAAACTGACCAGTAACTGACGACAGAACCTTCACATCCACGTGTCAGAGCAACCATCACGTACAAAAGCATTTACACTGACGACAACACGTTATTACAAAAACAAGGTGAACCTGAACCAAACAGAAACTATCAGATCGTTACAGTATTAAATTAATTTAACATAGAATGAGATCCTCTGGAGAGACTTTAAAGCTGACAAAACTCTCTCCAATGTAAAATGCAAATGTGTTTTTTTCTCTTGTTTTGGATGTTGAACAGAGAATGGGAAAGTTTCTCATTTTATGTAGACATTTTATGTAACTGCATAACCTTCAATCATCAAAACACTAACATAATATAATAATAATAACACACACACACACACCCACACACACACACACGCACACACACACACACACGCACACTGTGTCCATCTTCTCTGGATAAACTCTACGTTGGTTTCCTGTTCGTAGGTTGGATGACAGTGCACTGCTGGGTCATCACAACATGGAGCACGACGGCTTCTCCGACAAATCAGAGCGTGAAGCTCAAGATGATTGGGACACAACAGCCAATGAGAACGGAGGAAGGTTAACGGAGGAAAGTGACATCGACCAATCAGATGAACCACTTCCTGGGCCAGAGGCCACTGCTTATATTGAGCAGGGTGCAGAGGAGATGGGCGAGGTAAGACAACATACAGTAAAACCATTTTAATGTTAAGATAATGGTATCTAACGACTCAAATGTGTCGGCCCAGGCTGGGGAGGCGTCTCAGGTGGAGACCGTCTCAGAGGAGAACAAGGGGTTAATCTGGGGTCTGCTCAAGCAGCTGCGGCCCGGGATGGACCTTTCAAAAGTCGTACTCCCCACGTTTATCCTGGAGCCACGCTCTTTCTTGGACAAACTGTCGGATTATTACTACCACGCTGATCTGCTCTCTCAGTACATCTGTTTATGTCACTGATAAGAATTCACTGCTTCCTGTTCTATTGTATATTATAAATATGTTATTCTGTGTATTTCAGAGCTGCAGTAGAAGAGAGCGCCTACGGTCGAATAAAGCAGGTGTTAAGATGGTACTTGTCTGGCTTTTATAAGAAGCCCAAGGTAAGTTGTGTAACCTCACAGTTGTATACTGTTACTGTTGTATACTGTAAACTGTACTGTGTTTTCTACTCACTGTGCAGATAACTCACATTATTGATGTTTATTTCAGGGTCTAAAGAAGCCTTATAATCCAATCCTTGGGGAAACATTTCGCTGCTGCTGGCTCCATCCTCAGACAAACAGTTGCACTTTCTACATTGCTGAGCAGGTGAGTGCAGATAGTGAAGTGTGTTTATGTAAATGTCCTCGCTGTGGTGAGACACTGTGGCTTAAATAACATGTCACGTTATCACGAGCGACCTGACACCTTTATAGCTTTCTCTACTCAAATAACACCCTTCTGTTTTCTATCAGGTGTCCCATCATCCGCCCATCTCTGCCTTTCATGTCTGTAACAGGAAAGATGGATTTTCCATCAGTGGAAGCATCTTGGCCAAGTCCAAGTTCTACGGTAACACGTTTTTATTAATCAGATACTGTATATGGATATATTCAGGATCTGTATTTGTCCCACAGTGGGGATTGTGCTCCTTTATTTCTAAATATTCTTTGTTTCTTTGTAGGAAACTCTCTGTCTGCCATTCTCGATGGTAAAGCCAGATTACTTTTCCTGAGCAGAGAGGAGGAGTACATCATCACCATGCCCTACGCTCACTGTAAAGGTAAGACTTTGTGAATAACCATATTTTTGAGCAGAGATTCCACAATAATCCTATGGTTTAAAATAATTAAATATAACTTTTATAATTGTGTTCATTACAGGCATCCTCTACGGCACCATGACTCTGGAGCTTGGAGGAAAAGTCACCATTGAGTGTGAAAAAACCAAATGTTTTGCAGAACTGGAGTTCAAACTTAAGGTAAATCTCACTACTCGTTTACGTGATATTAGCTGGTCATTTTTATTTTATATATATATGTACTTGTATGTTGAGTCTCTAATACAGTGACATTTATCACTCACATTTTTCTGAACAGCCTTTTCTTGGAGGCTCAAGCTCAGTGAATCAGATCAGTGGGAAGATCCATGTGGGAGAGGAGCTCGTGGCCACTGTGGACGGACACTGGGTAAAGATCATGAACCGCACAGTTACTGCAAACACTAATGTGACCTCCAGAGTTTGTGCATATAAAGAGCTGATTCTCTTCTGAACAGGACAATGAAGTCTTCATTTGTGAAAAACGTTCAGGCCAACAGGAGATTCTGTGGAACCCAAGCACCGACATCCGCAACAGTCGCCTCAAACGACAAGTGGTGCAGATCGATCAGCAGGGCCCGTTTGAATCTGAGAAGTAATGACAACAAATGCATCTTGTTTTGAGTTTATCTGACCTAAAAACATCGTTTATACAGTAAAATGCTCTGTTTCGCTTCTAAAAGACTGTGGCAGCATGTGACCAGTGCCATAATGGAGCGGGACCAGGTCAAGGCCACTCAGGAGAAGTTTGTCCTGGAGGAGGCTCAGCGGAAAGAGGCCAAAGAGCGAGGAGACAAGCCCTGGGTCCCACAGCTGTTCCAGCAGGACCCCATCTCGTCTGAGTGGACCTACAAGCACCTCGAGTATGAAACATCACAGGAAAAGCCAAGTATTCAGCGACGACAACATTTCATCTATTTATAACTTTGTTCATTCTTTTCAGCACAAGACCGTGGGACAATGAGCGCTGCCTTGTACAGTTTGAAAAAGACGGAGTCGTTCAAACACAGGAAAAGAATCAGAAACAACACCACAGCCTCTCGTACAGGCACAGCTGGGGCAGCCAACACAAGGTGAGACAACACTGCATTTTACTTCATTTTATTCTCCCAGATTAGATTTTAACAAAACATTTATTGAACTGCTGCAGACAGAGCACAGGAAGCGCAGGAAAACCAGCAGCCAACCGTCGAGCTGCAGCCAGAACACGGAGAGCAGCAGCACCACCCCAGAGCCCACCCACGAGTCCTCAGACAACGAAGGTGAAGCACAGAATACGGACGTGTGGAGTACTTAGACCTGTAGTACTTAGACGTGTAGTACTTAGACCTGTAGTACTTAGACGTGTAGTACTTAGACGTGCGGTACTTAGACGTGTGGTACTTAGACGTGTGGTACTTAGACGTGTAGTACTTAGACGTGTAGTACTTAGACGTGTGGTACTTAGACGTGTGCAGTACTTAGACGTGTAGTACTTAGATGTGTAGTACTTAGATGTGTAGTACTTAGACGTGTGGTACTTAGACGTGTGCAGTACTTAGACGTGTAGTACTTAGACGTGTAGTACTTAGACGTGTAGTACTTAGACGTGTAGTACTTAGACGTGCGGTAGTTAGATGTGCAGTACTTAGACGTGTAGTACTTAGATGTGTAGTACTTAGATGTGTGGTACTTAGACGTGTAGTACTTAGACGTGTAGTACTTAGATGTGTGGTACTTAGACGTGCGGTACTTAGACGTGCGGTACTTAGACGTGCGGTACTTAGACCTGTGGTACTTAGACGTGTGGTACTTAGACGTGCGGTACTTAGACGTGTAGTACGTAAATATGTACTACGTAAATGTGTACTACGTAAATGTGTACTACATAAATGTGTACTACATAAATGTGTACTACATAAATGTGTACTACATAAATGTGTAGTACATAAATGTGTACTACATAGTGTACTACATAAACGTGTACTACATAAATGTGTACTACATAAATGTGTACTACATAAATGTGTAGTACATAAATGTGTACTACATAAATGTGTAGTACATAAATGTGTACTACATAGTGTACTACATAAACGTGTACTACATAAATGTGTACTACATAAACGTGTACTACATAAATGTGTACTACATAAATGTGTACTACATAAATGTGTAGTACATAAATGTGTAGTACATAAATGTGTACTACATAAATGTGTACTCCATAAATGTGTACTACATAAATGTGTACTACATAGTGTACTACATAAACGTGTACTACATAGACACTATCCAGGCTTATTAACATGTACTTTACTTCCTTTGTCGTAGACGGCTTCTCAAAGCAGTGCGCCCGGTGCAGTAAAGACGTGCAGGACCTCGCCCAGATCGAGGCGTCCATCTCGTCCATAAAGACGACTCAGCAGGACATACAGAGGTGAGACGCTGCTTTTTTACTCGTGTGAGTCGTGTCTTTTGGACCTGACCTGATGCTCCTGTGATTGACAGGAACCTGGTGGCTCTGAGTCGTCAGCTGGTCAGTGAACGAGCGGCCAATGACTCTATGACGTTAACGGGCCGTCACTGCCTCATCCTGTGCGTCCTGCTCCTGTCTCAGCTCCTGTTCAACTGCATGTTCACCTGAGCCCAGTGTGGGGGCGGAGCTTCTGTCTGACCCTGCTCTGACCTCAGAGCTAACATCAGCCCAGAGAGTAACGCTGCCCCTCACGTGTCTTAAAAGACGAAGAAGAGACTTATAGCAATAAACACAGCCACAGCCGCGCCTGTCAGTCACATCTGCAGAGAGAAAGGGCGCCCCCTACTGTAGCCAGACTGTAACAGCAATGGCACCCATGCACTTTGGAGACTAAAGAGGAACAACAAACAAGAATGGCCTAAAAGACTCTTAATAAAACCTGAAATGTTTTGGAATATGAAGAATAATTTAGTTCCATGACAGAGCGGATGTTTCACCATTCCTGAGTGTCTTTTTATTGCCCTGCAATACTGTTTATCTGTGTGTGTGTATCTATATAAGTATATCTCGTTCTTATACTTTAGGCCCTATGGGCGCAGGCTGATGATCACCTCTTAAACTTTCTCACTCCCTTCACCACATTATGGGCCTTAATGCTGAAGCCAAAAAGAAGAGAAACTCTGAGTGAAGAACGTAGATCTCTTCCAACAGTGCAATTGTGTGTTTTATATTGATGTTTGCTCACATCCACGTTGTCTTGTCTCTTAATGATAATTTTACCAAAACAGTATTTATATGAGAAAGGACAAAGAGTACTTGTTTACAGGGATACTGTGTGTTTGCGACACACGGAGGAGGGACAGTAAGAAAGAGAAAAGAGCCAAACAGACTGTGCCTGGATAGAAGCTCTGGTCATGACACTAGTTTGTACAATCAGAACGAGCAGCAGAGGGAATAATGAAGTAACGACAGTTACTTTGGCCTATAGCGGTTTGGGTCCACATCAAGGTCAAGAGACTCTTTAGTAATAATCTTAGTGATAGGTTTTTCATTTAATCAATTTGTACAGAATATATTTGTTCACTGAAGGTTTGTGTGTCCAAAACAGATTTCAGAATGTATTTATTGAGTGATTAACCTTGAGTTTCTAATCTAATGTAGTTGGATGTTGGAGATCGGGTGACAATCGCTCTCCCAGGGTCGTCCATACTTGATTGTGTGTTTGTGTGTCACTGTGAGCACGTGTGTGCCAGTAAAGCCATTACACTCGTGCTGAGCAGAGCCTTTTCTGTCCCCTACATTGTGACCTTACATTTCAATTGGACTGGGCCTCGGCCTCAGGTGGTCCATCATTGTTATTACTCACCTGCCCAATGGGAGAGCAGCTGAGAGCACAACACTCTGAACACTTCACTCACACTTTAATCGTTGGGATACATTTCTACTGCCATGTTGTGGGATTTTCTCATGCCACATGTTTTGTTCTATTGTTTTTATTCATACCTGTTGCATACTGTAGCACTACAGTAAAGTTTTTTAACCCATGAGCTGTCTGCGTTTTATTTATTTTAGTGGATTAAAAAAATACAGCTTCTTAAAAGTTTATATTTGTTTAAGTAGAGTTGGGATAAAAAGATGCAGTATAAATATAAATGTTTTGGCCACTACCTCTTATGTCCACCAGAGGGAGACATTTCTGCAGATTGACCTCACTGATCTGAACGTTCAAGTCTGTGGCAAAATTGAATAGAATTTAACACTTGATTGATTTTTTAATTTAATTTTTCTTTTGCTGTGGAACAAACCTGGACGACGGGGGGGACTCTACGTGGGTCTACACT